>NC_068999.1:45983098-45994756 GCF_001194135.2 Octopus bimaculoides
GATGAAAGGCAAAGTTTACATCAACCCCGAAAGGATGAAAGGCAAAGTTTACATCAACCCCGAAAGGATGAAAGGCAAAGTTTTCATCAACCCCAAAAGGATGAAAGGCAAAGTTTTCATAGACCCTGAAAGGATGAAAGGCAAAGATTTCATTGACCCCGAAAAGATGAAAGGCAAAGATTTCATTGACCCCCAAAAAGACGAAAGGCAAAGTTGACCTCGGTAGAATTTGAACTCAGACTATAAAGACAGATGAAACGCTGTTAAACATTTTGCCCATTGTGCCGACGATTCTGCCAGCTCACCATCTTATAAGGAGTATTAATTTATGAAACCATTAAAAATATTGCTACACCAGTCTTTAGAGATTCCAAGCTTAAATTAAATAAATTGAATGTCATCACCTATCCATCAGAGATCATGTATATGGCTCAATATTCTAGGAATGATGACCTCATTTGCAATGCTAACTTCAGGAAATTGATCAACCACCTACAATATAATGAGAGGAATAGACTTCATATTCAGCAGGAAATGGGAATGGCAGCTGATTGTTTTGTACTAAGTCCTTCTGCAGTGAAGAATGAGCCACTCAACAAAGCCTGGCTTTTGCCCTGGAGTTGCTGATCACTGTATCTGACTCATAGACACAAGACAATTTAGGAAAGGAAAATAACAGAAGCTTGAAAAAAGAAAAAAAGACAAAAACCTCCATCAGATATACATTCCAAGAAGTACAAGGCAATGTTTATGAGGAGGAAAGAGAGAATGAAGAGAAGAGGAGTAAGAAAGGGGAGAAGAAGAAAGGGAAGGGGAGAAAGATAGGAGGCAGGAGGAGGAGGTTGTATCATAACATTGAGGAGAGTTTGAGCAACAGGGACAAGCTCAGCAGACAGAATCCAGATTCAGTTAGATAAAAAGTCACATGGTGAGGGAACTGCACAAAAGGCAAAGCCATAAAAGTTAAAAGAAAAGCCCTGAAGAGGGAGCTGGCTGTCGAGTATACATAAGAAGGAGGGAAGCTGAAAGTAAGATGGCACTTTTTGCTTATCTCACCCCCATTAAAAAAGTCATAGCACAACAGATTAGGAAGAGAATCAGCTTCGATGAATTATGGTTTGGATTTTTGCTTGGGACAGGATACCAATGACATATTACTTAGCTAAGTTCTAAGCAATTGTATCTAGCATTCATCCTCTGTACACATCACATGACCAGGCCAGAGCTGTTTTCACTCTTGTACATGCCACACACCTGATTGCTCTTACGACCTACTTTTTCCTCTTGACTCATTCGTGCTCTGTCATTCACAAACCCTAACATTAAACGCCCAGCAAGCCATGATTTCTTTCCAACCACTGCATATCTTTCACTTTCTGTGTCCAAATTTTCTACCATGAAGTATCACAGTTTGTACATAAACATCAATACAATTTGCCCTTCATTCAAGGAAAGAATCCCTTTGTTATCAGCAGAGGTTATAACAGCACCTTGGAGTTTTTCCTACCCCATTCTTAACTCTGCTTTCTAGGTTTTTTGGAAAATCCTTCACCACTGCTAATCAGGTCGTTTAGATAACAAATGCTTTCAACCACTTTCAAGGAGTGTTTGAACATTTAAAAAAAAATTAATCTATGGATGTTCTTAGTGCAAACCACTCCTGTGAATCTGGTTCACATGAAGTCTTCTCTATTAGCTTCTACATTCAAACTATGTCAAGCTGCCTGAGATTCCACTGCACTTGGAATGGGGTAGGAAAACTCCAAGGTGCTGTTATAACCTCTGCTGATAACAAAGGGATTCTTTCCTTGAACGAAGGACAAATTGTATTGATGTGTGTACAAACTGTGATGCTTCATGGTAGAAAATTTGGACATAGAAAGTGGAGGATATGCAATAGTTGGAAAGAAATCATGGCTTGTTGGACATTTAATGTTAGAGTTTGTGAATGACAGAGCACGAATGAATCGAGAGGAAAAAGTAGGTCGTAAGAGCAATCAGGTGTGTGGCAGGTACTAAAGTGAAAACTACTCTGGCTTGGTCATGTGACGTGTACAGAGGATGACAGCTGAGTAAAGACGAGGCAAGGCATCCACTTGGAAAGAACCTGTGGTAAAAGACTAAGGAAGACATGAAGAGAAGTAGTGAAACCTGGTTTCAGGAAGTTGAACTAAATAAAGAAAATGATACAGAATGATGATAAACCAGTGAGCACGGATCATAGAAAAGACCCATCCAATTTATGCAAGGGAAAAAAATGATGATGAAGAATGAATACAGCATAGTTTATAGGGGTCTTTTTTTAACAAGTTAGTCAGGGGGGCAGAACCAGTGCCTTTCTTCCAAAATGTCTTAAATATTTATATATTTTATTATCTTCTTTAATTTATTCATTATATTTTCTAAATTTTATATTCTATTTTATATTCTTTTAAACCCCTTTTTAACTCTGAATCTTCAATTTTGTATTCTACATTAATCCATGATAATCTCTTGGATTTAAACTTGTTTTCATTTTCTTTTAAAACAAAATTGTAGAAGAATAGCTAAGTCTAAGAACTCTACCCCTGTGAGTAGCTAAATGTTCTTTAAGCATCTATAACGCAGTCGACATTCAAATATAACATCTACCAAACTATATCTTTGTATATTAAGACAAGTTACCATATTTATTTTCCTTTCTTTTTCTTAGCCAACCAAAGTTGGTAACTATTAACAAAGCCTCAGTTGTAATGTTACTCAAACTAAAAATGAGAAATAGGCACTGGAAAGATATGGGTCTCTGTTGGAATTTGGCTACTTACGCTGAAGAAAATCCTTAATGTTATCAACATATGGTTTCATGCTTTCATCCCCTTTAGTAAATCGGATGAGGGTTGATTCATAGTTAGGTCTTGGTCGATATCCCAAACCTAAAAAGTAAAAAGAGAAAGAAATTTAAAAAAATAATTTTTTAACACAGATTCGAACATTAGTGATCAAAATTATACTTTCGTTTCCGATATTTTGTTGAATAAAATCAAAGTCAGTTGTGAGTTACAGAATCAAAATATTTCAATAGAAGTTAAGAATAAGTAAAATAATAGTTGTTGTTTAACCCCAATGAACTCATGAAGAAAAATCCTTCCAGTTATGGAAATCCAGTTTGACCGAAACTGTTAAACTGGAGAACTGCACCAAGTTCCAGTCTGATTTGACTTTGTTTCTATGGTGAGATGCCCTTCTTTAATGCCAATCACTCCAAGAGTGTAGTCTGTGTGTGCATATGAATGTACACGACATAAAAATTTAAAAGTTGAGGACGAGATAAAAAGACAAACAAAGTGTATTAGGTTGATGCCCCAGAACACTTGTACCTATATTGTCAAATGTGTCATTTCTTTTTTATAACACAGGAGAGTGAGATGTGAAAGAAACTTAGCTGCTATTTCTAGCAATTTGAATAATAACAATGGTTTCCTAGGAAAAAGACAGTTAATCAAAATGACCCTTATACCTTATCTGGTCGCAAATATGTCCCCCTTTTCAAGGTCTCTATTGTAGGTATGAAAAAGGGAGAGAGAGAGAGAGGGGGTAACTGAACCCTAACCCTAATCTACTCTGAATGCTTCCAGCAGAGTGAACTCTGCTAAAAAGTAGCCAGAGTACCACACACCAGGACTGATCCCAAAACCATGTGGTTGTGAAGTGAGGTTTTTAACCACACAGCCATTTCTGCAGCCATCATTGATAACATGATTAAAGTTTGAAAACATTTGGGTGTATAGCAGTTGTATATAGTTTGCCTGTTGTGCTGATGGCAGTGGAGGAACTAAAAGCTAGGATACGGATGTGTTACTTTATTCTCTTCTTTTAAAATGGTAAACAACACACAAATAAAAAGACAGAAATATAGTTAGCCAGTTGTCAACCATTGTAACAAACTTTGCCTTTTATTCTTCAGAATTCCATCAAACAAAGTACCATTGTTACCTCCGCCATAGCAAAGGTAGAGGTATTGTTTTCAGTCACGTTCGTTTGTTTGTTTGTCCATGGACAAGATATCTCAAGAACCACTGGGTGGACCTGGATGAAACTTTCAGGGATGTTTGGCCATGTGACTACTATGAACTGTTTAGATTTGGGGATCGATCCGATACTGGACAAAGATTCTGGATTATTTTTCCTTTTTACTTAATTTTTGAGAGCAGTCAGGTTCATTTTAAGTATTCTTGTTTATGAGAGCAGTCGAGTTTATTTAAGATATTCTCATTTCAAAAATCATCTCTGGCTAATTGTTAAGAGGACATTGATGTTGCCTTGGTGGAGGTTTGCACTCTCTGAGTGCTCTTGTTATTGTATTGGACATGAATGATGTTGTTTGATCGAGCCTTTCGTTTATAAAGGTCATTGCACATAGGTGCCGGTGTGGCTGTGTGGTAAGAAGCTTGCTTCCCAACCACATTGTTCTGAGTTCAATCCAACTGCATGGCACTTCAACTATAGCCTCAGGCTGACCAAAGCCTTGTGAGTGGATTTGGTAGATAGAAACCGAAAGAAGCCCATTATGTGTGTGTGTGTATCTGTGTTTTTGTGGTGGTATGTTGAGAACCACTAGATTATAGGGTTTATTGAAAACACTAACAATTGACAGCATCTCTGAGCTCTTTCGGTACAATCTGAAGTGAGTCAAATTCTCCATTTAGCATTCAAATTACTCTGTCAAATGTAACACTCATTTCTTCACATTGCTTTGAATTAATCATTTGTTATCATGTAGCTTTGAGATTTTGATGATGTGATTGATTGTTTTTACTATGATGCTGTAGGAGAGAGATGAGAGACCAGACCTGGCCAATTTGAACATACAAAGAAAAAACAAAACAGGTAGAAAATAAAGCCAGATATGGCCTGTTCTAATGCTATAGCTAAAAGGTTAAAGTAAAATGAGATTGAACAGTGATTAAAATTTACGGTAACGATCACTTAAATTCTATAAACAATTTCAATGATTCTTTTAAGCTCACTTAGATATTTTTCACCAGTTTTAATGTTTCTGCTGAGGCAAGTGAAATCAAATCAAAATCGCTGACATCGCCGATGACAGTAGCGCCTGATTGGCGGTTGTGCCAGTTGAACGTTAAAAACACATCCAAGCGTGATCATATATAATATATATATATTTCTACATTTGAGTTATAACCTCCATTGACATAAGTACAACACAGAGATGAAACAAGCAAGACCGCAGGAACATGCAGAATAATAATATAATATTGAAAGTCTTTTTTTTCCCTGATCATAAAACAATCAGAATTAAGAAGTAGTGGTGCATACAGATTTTGAGAGATTATGGCTTGGCTTGGGTTGGATAGTAGATAATCTTATGAGATTAACTTGGTTTATCAAATAAAATATTCATCTAAATAAAAGAAGGATTTAACTAAGCCTTTTAATCAGATTAAAGCATTCATAAGTAGAAAGACATTTTCTAGAAGGAAATATTGAAAGTCTGACCACAACTGGATCTCATAATGAAGATACATTCTCAAATTTAAATTGGCAATTTAATAATTTCTGGTCTGAAATAATTTTGTTCAATGACAATAATATTTTTGCATAATAATGGAATTGAAAATAAAAAATAAAAAATGTTTAAAAAACCCAGTTTTAGCTGGTAATCAATGCATAATTGTCTGCTTCGTACTAACGAAATTGATAATTAATAATGTAATCCTTAAATCTATAAAGTATCATGAGGTGTCTATGAGGTTCCATCAAACCAGTCTAGAGTTAATCTGTTAGGTATTGCAGAAAGATTTCTTTGGCCATTACTGAATGACCAACCATCAGAGAGAGAGAGAGAGAAAAAAAAAAAGAAAACAAGATATAAATAGCCTGCAATCATTTTGAGAATCACACAGCAGCAAAAAAAAATTTTTTTAATTTTAAAAAAATAAAATAAATAATTGAGCAAAGATATATATATTGGTCTAATAAAACAACATAAATGTAAGGAAGTAGTAGTAGCAGTAGTAGCAGCAGGTGTCATCAATATGGACAGACAAAGGACTTGCTTCAAATACAATATGAAGTTAGAGTCGGCTTTTGGTATTATTAGTAACCATTTAGTTTGTTCAGCCAGCTTTTAAACACATAGGTCTATTTTTAGCAGCCTGTTTCAAACAACCTAAACCAAATCTTCCCTGAATTGGTAAAGACTACTATGCTAATTACTGTTTCGTTAATTCTCAGTTAGGAAAATGAATTTAAAATAAAGAAATACAATCAGCAAAAAAAGAAAATCTCAGGTAATGAGAAATGGTTGTAGAAGAGTAACACATGACTGATGCTTAACATTTTGGCTACCAACCCATTCAAGACCACCCCTCCTGGTTCTATGATGCAAGCATTCTGTTTAAAGTGAATTAAAATACCTTTCATCAAAAGTTTGTTAATTTATTTCTTTTATACTCCAAATAAATAATCAGAAAGTTTGTCAGCTAAATTCTTTGTTATTTCAAAATTTCAACTGAAATAAAGACAGTGTATTTCTTAAAAGTATGGTAACAAAAGGGTTAAAGTGATCTAAATTAAAATCTTACATCAAAATCTTATGTTGTTTTATGTTCCAAACACCAGATTAATAACGAGAATGTTAGCTTGCTAAATTCTTCATTATGTCATGATGGAAGAGCTTGTGTGTTCCAATGATTCCGAAAGCGATACTGTCTGGAGTCTTAGACTCCAGGTAGGGCCACCCATGGCGGCAAGGTCGAGGATGAGGTCCCAGACTAAACATGACCAAACACCAACATCAATACCCCAACAGCAGAGCAAGCAGAGGAGGGCTATCTCAAACCCCCAAGGATTGATTCTGGTGGATGAGGGTAACGCCTGGCAGGCAGGCATGACAAAGGCTGATAGACTCGTATAACATAGCTCGTATAACAAACAGCTCATCAGCTATTTTATATGCCAATAATACAGTTTGTTAATCACAGAGTAATACAATGGAGAGGTTAGTACTGTTGTTGGGTAAACTTAGCATTTTGCTGAAATTTTTTGAGTCCTGTTTTTTCCATATTCAATCAATGAATTTCTCAAAAGGAATTACAGTTCACCTCCTCCACATCCAAACTGCTGTTATCAGAAATTGTGCTTCCCAAATATGTAAACTTTTTCAGCAAAACTTAGAGGTTGATTTGTAGTTATAGTGGCTGGAAGTCCATGTTGCAGCACTCTGGATCCAGCTTGGTACAACACTTCAGTATTTTTCACATTTATTGACAGGTCAAAAGCACACACATAACTACATGCACACATACACATTGTTATTTACTTATACATGATCACCAACCAAGATTTTGGTGTCAAATACACAGATCAAATATTAACGGTCTTATGAGATTAATAAATTGAACAAGTAAAGCCTCAGTTACACTATTGGCATATTGATTTCACTGTTCAATACTGTTAATTCGAAATACTGTTTTCCAATAAGCTGGTTATAATTTTCACAGAACAAGTTCAGACTGTTTGTTAATGCTTTTTTTTTTCTACTTCTTTCTTGCTTGGAAATAGATACTTATCAATATAAGTGCACAAAAATCATTTAGTTCAATTATGAGCCATATTTGAAAATATATCTGAATAAAAATTCTAATGACATACTTCATACGAAAAAAAAAGCAAAAAAAAAAAGAAAAAAAATAGTTTTCTTTTAGTCAAGAATTATGGTGCTTAGCCAACATGCTACATCAGTTTGTTTTTTAGTGGAAGATTTTCAGTTTCTTTGGTAAATTCCTTATTTTCTCATTTCCATAACAGGACCTCCCTTGAAGTTTTCCAAGGTTGGCGTGGTTTCATGCCTGGTCAGCCCAGAGTGAGTATATCTATAATGTGGTAGTAACCAAAACTTTGAGGCCAACATCTTTGCCCATTCTTTTCTCAACATTTGAAGATCGTAAACCCTTTAGCATTCATATTATTCTATCAAAATTAATACTTATTTATTCGCATCATTTTGAATGAATGATGCATTATCTTGTAGCTTTGAGATTTTGATGAGGTAACTGTTAATCTTTAGAATGATATTGTAGGGTTGGTGTGAGAGGCCAGATCTGGCCAGCTTGAACACAAAACAGAATATTTTGGCCAGAGATGGCTAGTTTAAATGCTAAAGGGTTAACATAGGTTAGTAACATTGGTTATTACGTTTATCTGAATGAATGAATTAATTTATACAGCTTACCTGGACTCCCCTTAAGAAGACTAGATTTTCCTTGAAGTTTTGGATATTTAGCATCTATTGTGGTATAAAAGACAGCAATCGTGGCAGTAAAGAAACCAGCAAGAAATCCATAGAATATTACATAGAAGATGGTGATCAAAGCTGGAATAAAAAAAGACAAAGAAAACAAAATAAAATATAGTAAAAATAGGAAAGGTACTTAAAAAATAAATAAAAATCTATCATTAAAGAATATATTAATTAGAGATGAAAATCATTTAACAAGAATAGTTAGAGTGCAACCAATCAATGCAATGCCAATACCAAAATGTTCTGGCAAGGTTTATATTCAGACTTAAAATCTTACAAAATGTTTGGTTTTTATTAAAGATACTTTTTTTTTTCTTTTATTCTTTTATTTGTTTCAGTCATTTGACTGCGGCCATGCTGGAGCACCGCCTTTAGTCGAGCAAATCGACCCCAGGACTTATTCTTTGTAAGCCTAGTACTTATTCTATTGGACTCTTTTGTCGAACCGCTAAGTGACGGGGATGTAAACACACCAGCATCGGTTGTCAAGCGATGTTGTGGGAGACAAACACAAACACACAAGCATATACATACACACACACATATACATATATATATATATATATATGATGGGCTTCTTTCAGTTTCTGCCTACCAAATCCACTCACAAGGCTTTGGTCAGACCGGGGCTATAGTAGAAGACATTTGCCCAAGGTGCTACACAGTGGGACTGAACCCGGAACCATGTGGTTGTTAAGCAAGCTACTTACCACACAGCCACTCCTGATATTTACAAGAAATGAAGAATTTGTTATCATGTAGCTTGAAATAAATCTTATTTAGTGATGGAATACTAACAACACATTTTATACAAAAGAAGAATTTGTCTGGTGGACAAACTACATTGGACCAATCTAAGTAGCTTCTTGAGTACTAGTCTTTGTACCTAAAAATCGGTAATACATCTTATCCACTTTATAAGGCACAGGATCGGCTATTTGGTTAAGCAGTTAGCTTTGGAACCATGTGGTTCGAAGTTTGCTCCTGCTAGATGGACACTGTCGATTGGTGTCTTCTACTGCAGGAGTAGGTTCACCAATGCCTTACGAGTGAAATTCAGCAGCGAGAAACAAGAAGCCTGTAATACACACACACACACACACACACACACACACACGGACGTGGGTCTGAGAGAGCCAAGGCTTCCCCTGTCTTGACATGTGCATACTAAGTATAAACAAGAACCATGGCCACACAAAAACGGTGTTGCTTGTTTACAATACAACTGCAAAGGAATGTCTGGTCACCAAGTTTTTTGCAGATCAAAAGGACAAAGGGAAATATAACCTGACTTGGAAACAGGTATGGATTGGTGACAGGAAGAGCATCCAACTATAAAAAAAAACAAATAAACTGCTTCAACATTTCCCATGACAAATTGAATGTTATGATGACAACAATGATTTCTTGTTCACTCCCAAAAGTTGAACCCGATGTTTTATATCAAATCTCTTGCCTCATACACAAGTAAATATAATTAAAAAAATTCACATTCTCTTGGGAATACATTAAACAGGATATATTCATTTTAACCTATTTGTTTTACGTTACTGAGTTAAGGAATGTCGAGGACGTTGTTATTAGCTGTCGCTTGAATAGTGGGGAAATGGGGTTTTATTTTGCTGGTTGCAAGAATAATGACTGAAGAAGCAAACCCACAAACATTTAATTAAAATATTCATTGCTGGACATAATGATATTTGGTGAACAATATTAATAATTGCCAACTGAGAGAGAGAAAGAGAGAGAGAGAGGGGAAAGCCATGCCATGTCTGTAGAAGTTACTTTGGAGACATGAATGTTCAGAATGGTTTTTCTGAGAACCTGGAGCTGTCTGTGCAAATGCTCATGGCAGGAATGGAGGCATGAGTCAGCCAGCTGCATTTAACACTACAATTAAAAAAAGCACCAAAAGCAGTTTTTGTAGGGGACCAGAAGGTAAATTCTAGAATGTTTGAGAAAACCATATCCCACCACAGCCTTTTGTTAATTAGCCAAATAATAGACTGACCACATGAAATTATGGTGGTTTGCCCATGATGTCTAACCGAGTATCTAACGGCTAGGTTTCGAATCACAGCTACAGGGGCATCAGATGGGAATATTAAAGGAGATAACACAATTTATTTCCCACATACTAAACAGCATAATACTCTCATTAATGTAGATTGTTCAGTCTTCAAAGTATCTACTATTGTTGTCTCAAGGCATAGTAGCACCCACCTTGTTTAAATCATGTGTGAAGACATCCAGTAACGTACAATGGATTTAACATTTTCCCATCAAAATTTCTCTTGATAATTGTATGTTAATACCAGAACAACTCTGACTGGGAAAACCTATGACCAAAAGTATTCCAGCCATGACCACCCTGTCATTCTTAGGGGTATCTCAGATAACATTATTTAATGTGTCCTTTCATTTTTCAGAGAGCTGGGTTGGGTTTGAAAAGATGTGAAACCATATAGTGACCTTCTCATTTGCGTGTTTATCAAATTTTCTGAATAAATGTTATAAAAGGTATAAGTTACTCAAGAAGAGGATTATTTTCGCCAAGAGCAAGGGTCCCCAAACTTTTTAGGCCACTGACCCTTCATGGCATCCTTGACCCCTAATCGACCCCCAGGCATGTACAAGAAAATGTCACAAACTAACCAAAGACTGCTCATAGCTAATTTATTTAGACTTATGACTTAAAACAATGAATTGTGCATCCTTATGGTACTTATTTACAGCTAGGTGCACTGAGCTAGCAAGAGCTAATTTTGTCCAGGACATGTAAAACAATACTAACAAGATGCAAACCAACAAAAATCTAGTAGGAAGGGCCTATAGATCCACCCTTCAGAATCACTCATTTGGATCTGAATGAATTATTCTTTAGAATGCCTTTATTAGTAACTTAATACACCACTCTCCAGAATCAATTGTTAAGTAAACTAACGAACCCTTCAGAATCTGTAGTAAAGATTGTTTGCCAACGTAACAAGGCAGTCCCAGTTTAGGACAAATGTTGCTGTAAATTAGGCCCAGGAGGCAGCTTTAAATTACTCAGAATGTATAAAACAGGGGTTAACCAAGTCTGAAAATAACATGGATGCTTAGGACAAATCTATGAAAATATAGGGTTGTCCGGAAAGTTTGTGCCGATTTATAGAAGCTTATCTTTCAACTTATTTGCCATGAAACCACCTCAATTCTGGGAAGAGGGTATTTTCAAGTTAAAGGAAAGATGGAGACGCATTGTGCAACAAAATGGTTCATATTTGGTTGATTAAAAATGTAATGGCAAGTATTTATTGACCTTTTTCTTTCCTTTAAAAATTGGCACGAACTTTCCGGACAACCCAATACTT
>NC_068999.1:45994766-45995426 GCF_001194135.2 Octopus bimaculoides
AAAAAGAAACAAAAAAAAAAAAAACAGCCCTTTCTGGCTACCTTTTCTGATTAGAAATTAGAAAATTTGTTATCCTCCACACTGACTGGTAAACTTAATTACTGTGGCTTGCAATTAATCTTTTTCACTAATTACATATAATTCTAATCAATATAAGCTCTGTTAAGAAATCAGTCTGATTAAAAATTCTCAGAAGCAACTCAGAAATGCATAAATTTGTTTATATTTTATATTTATATGTTTTATCTGTTTGACTTAATGTCTTATACATTTAAAACCACTCTAACAGTATGTCGTCGACCAGATTCTTAAATAATGCCATTCCAGTGGTTAGATGGACAGGTCAACATTGCTCCTGGATGAAATGCCAGCCCGTTGCAGGGTTACTCATTTACAGTTGAGTGGACTGGAGCAACATGAAATGAAGTGTATTGCTCAAGAACACAATGCACTGCCAGGCTGGGAATTGAAACCACAGTTTTGTGATTGTGAGTGCAACACCCTAACCACAAAGCCATGTACCTTTATGAATATCATATGTTTATATTGTTAAATATAGGCGCAGGAGTGGCTGTCTGGTAAGTAGCTTGCTTACCGACCACATAGTTCCGGGTTCAGTCCCACTGCGTGGCACCTTGGGCAAGTGTCTTCTACTATAGC
>NC_068999.1:45997388-46000981 GCF_001194135.2 Octopus bimaculoides
CGAGCGTGGCCGTTGCCAGTAACGCCTGACTGGCCTTCGTAGGATTTTTGAGCGAGATCGTTGCCAGTGCCCCTGGACTGGCTCTTGTGCGGGTGGCACATAAAATACACCATTTCGAGCGTGGCCGTTGCCAGTATCGCCTGACTGGCCTTCATGCAGGTGACACGTAAAAGCACCTACTCTCTGAGTGGTTGGCATTAGGAAGGGCATCCAGCAGTAGAAACTCTGCCAAATTTAAGATTGGAGCCTGGTGTTGCCATCCGGTTTCACCAGTCCTCAGTCAAGTCGTCCAACCCATGCTAGCATGGAAAGCAGACGTTAAACGATGATGATGATGATGATGATTATTACTAAAGTAGACATCGCACAGCATACAATATCGTAAGGTTATTGATTGAAGATGTGTCTACCGGAAAGGCGGTCAGCTGGCAGAAATGTTAACACGATGAGTGAATTGCTTAATGGTATTTTGTCTGTCTGTACATTTGGCGTTCAAATTCCAGCAAGGTCAACATTGCCTTTCATCCTTTCGGGGTGAATAATTTAAGCACCAGTTGAGCATGTCCCTTAGTGGTTGGCAATATGTGCATCTCTGATCATGAGCAGAAGTAGTGGGGGAGCATCATAGCCATGTGTTGAGAGGAATTCTTTGGGGTTTGGATAGTTCACCTCTGGAAACATGAGTGTTTTGTGCAGCATCCTTAAACAATCCTTATTCAGGGACCTTTTGAGCAGGATGGGCTACTCGACCTGAAGAAAATTCTAACTGGGATCCACCTGCAAGGTGATTAGTCAACTGAACAAAGAATTTAGATGTAATTGACCAGAGGGAGGAAAATAAACAAATATTGAACCAGGATGGATTTGAACCCATGTAAATAAATCAAAACTGGTTGTCAAGTGTTGATGGTAAACAAGCACACACACACATACACTACAGGGTTCTGTACAGTTTCCATCAACCAAATTCATTCACAAGGTGTTGGTCAGTCAGGGATAATAATAGAAGGCACTTGCCCACGGTCTGCGCAGTAGAGAATGCTTCAGTTGCAGTGGACTGGTGCTTTTTCATATCAAATAACGTGATTTATCTCCTATCTATTCAGTTATTCGACGAATGGTCTGATCACATCGTCTTCAGACATCCTCCTTCAGAGGCCACAGCACAGAGTTTTCGTCAACACACATCTACAACACTGTAGTTATATAACTCCAATTTCTAACAGCCAGCTCTTATTAACTGTGTATAAATTTATGGATACATACATACATGCATACAGACGGTGTTTATATATAATCAGTGAACAAATATTTGAATGAATGAACAGTCTTGAAGAGAAAAAAATATATGAATCCATGTATATGAATCACTGAAGCATCGTTGTCGATGCTGTCGCCGTTGTTCATCGCCAGTAAATGTATTATGATTAAAAAAAAAAACAAATCCGAAGTTCTCTTAAAGCCATCTAAGATGAACACGTTTTCTGATTTGCCAATATCGATCCTATTTTGATAGCTTTCTATGTGTGTTCATATTTATATCTCAATCTAAATCTCATTATGGCAAGAATGAATTATAACGAAATTACCCGTTGATCAACATCATCAGAAATATATCGATATTTATGATACTTTACTAAACTATTTCAAAATCTTGATTATCTAGAAAATTAATTGAAGCACAACTATAAAATTTCTTCCAATCACTCAAAGAATATCAAATTTTCCCCTGAATACTTTTTTAAAACGGAAGCTTCTGATTGGTTAAAATTACATAACTTTAAATAATTAGAATTTATTTTATTATTAATTTCTAGAAAAGAGAAAAAAATATGACTGTTATTTTCGTCATCAGTGTAAAAGATTTGAAATACTCCAAGTTGTTGGATTAAATATTTATTCATTCACTGCAGAGTGGGACAAGATTTAATAATTTTGATATATATATATATACAAAAAAAATTATTATAAAAAACAGTCTGTAAAAAATTTGTTTTATTTATTTACTAAATAAAAGCTATGCAAAATGAAAGTTTATTTAATTGCTTTAATTTATCTAATAAAAACGTCCCAGGTTTCTGCTTGTCTCAGTAAGATTTTTAAAAATATGTCTAAGGGAGATAACTGGCAGGTTTTAAAAAACGAATTTTCGAAAAAAGCATCAAATTTTTAAGATTTATGCAATTTTAATTATAATCTACAAAAATACTAACAAATATTTGTTACAAACAAAACAAAGGAAATACTGGAAAGTTTATAAGCTTAAAGAAAACAATTTGATAAAAAGAATCACTATTTTTAGGCGGTCCAGGTAAGTTAAATTATATTTTTTAATATTCGTTGGTGGAAACGTTTTATTCTGGTTTTTTAAAAAAGAATCCTTTTTACTCCCCTAAATTTATGAAGTGAAATAAACAATGGAAATGCTTTGCCTCACACAGACACAGCTGGAACTACTCAGTCTTGTAAGCTCTTCTAAATCCAGTGCAGTATTTGGAAACCCTCTCATATCGTCATTAGGTTATCTCAGGGTCACAACCATTTCGCCCCTTATCCTGTGCGCTTCGCGCCAGGAGAGTAACGAGGACTGAATTAGTCTTCGCCTGCAGAAAGGTTCCACCTTTGATCTCTTGACAACCACAGCCACATTGAGCTAGTTTCAGTTGTCATCCATATTTCCTTGGTGGCTTTCTTGAGTTGAGTACCAGAAAAAGCGCAACGATTTAGCTGGAAAACTGTGGTGGCCAACTTCAATAGGGAAACAAGCCACGGGTCATCCCTTGACAAAGGCCTCATCAACCAAATATTTCACACGCTTAATGTTGTTTGTCTGGGAGAAAAAAATCCTTTTTTACTCCTAAACTTATTAGAATTTCTGTAAACGAAAGAAATTGAAAAGGGAAAGTTGAACAAGAGAGTCTTGAAGGAAATTGATCTTTGCCATTGAATGGAATGTTGAAGTCAATCCCGAAATGTCATTTTTGTTGCCCATACTATATCAGAAAGAATAGTTAGCATGGGCAACAAAATTGACATTTTTTATTTTTATCAGAAGAGAACCGAGATGGTTCCAGCTGAATTCAGAATGGAAACACTTAAATATCTATCTAATCCTAGTTCATTACACTCTATGCCGCTTCGAAATCCCAAATGTCTCCCTCGCTATCTTCCGAGGTAACGCCTTTTCCATTTTATCTGCCGGGACCATGAAACGCACTGACAAGCCTTTTTTAGATATTTTTTGTTACTTTCAGTTGACAGATGACATCACTGTTGTATTAAAACAATTTTAATTTGAAATAACTTCAATCAATATACTAAGGACGGCGAGTTGGAAGAATCGTTATTTAATTTTCATTTTAACAGAATGAAGAGAGATAGGAAAATAAGCCCAGTGTTGTTCAAATGTTTATAATGTTAATCAAAACGTAGAGAGAGAGAGACAACCAAATTCTGACATAAGCATTGGTATTCGGTTAGACTGAATAGTTGTAATCATAAATCTATACGAGAGATATTCAATGAACACAGGTGACTGCTACATTTTATAGAACTAGTCAACACCGTGTATATATATATATATATATATATAT
>NC_068999.1:46001571-46007241 GCF_001194135.2 Octopus bimaculoides
TTTTTTTTTTTTTAATCTGGTACTCATTCTGTCGGTCTCTTTTGCCGTACTGCTAAGTTACGGAGACGTAAAGAAACGAACACTGGCTATTAAGCGGTGGGCGCCCTCTTCCCATATATATATATATATATATATATATATAACATGGGCTTTCACGAAATTTCGGTCTCCTAAAGTCACTGACAAAGCAATGGTCGGTCTGGGGCGATAGATAATCGCTCGCAGAACGTGCCGCGCAGTGGGACTGAACCAGAAGTCACGTGCCTAGAAAGCGGACTTCTGAACCACTCAGCTACACCTGTCCCTTGGTCTGATTTTCTTTTCTATCCCCTCATCCTTAGTATTGTTTTATTCTGCCCTGGTTCTATAGAAGTCCAACCATCTGTGATACTGAACTAACCTTTTTCCACTCTTAAATAATCTTCCTTTGTTCGTCTCAATCCAATTTAATCTTTGAGGTAGAATTGAATGAAAAGACAAAGTGTGTGTGTGTGTGTGTGTGATGTAATAAAACGATTTATTGTAATTTACAAATACAATAGCTAATCGCTTTTAGCAGGCATTAAGGAAAATGAATCTACCGGGTCAATGAGTCATGTTTTGTTTAATAAGACCTAAGATTTACATTCAGTATGAGGTCCCTAGTTTCTAACCTGACCCCACCACCTACTCCAGCAAACGAATAATTATTCTTTCTACTAAAGGCACAAGGCCAGAAAAATTTTATGAAGAGGAGTTAGTCAATTACATAGATAAATACTTGACTGGTATTTTAAGTTTATCAACCCCGAAAGAAAAAAAAGAGAAAGAAGATTTAGGCGGGATTTGAACTAAGAACGTAAAGAGCAGGAAGAAATATCTCTAAGCATTTTTGTTCGGCGCGGTAACGAGTTCTGCCAGCTCGCCGCCTTTAATAATCCTATCTGCTAAAGACACAAGGCCTGAAATTCTGGGGAAGGAAGCTAATCGACTCTAGTGCTCAGCTGCTACTTAATTTATTGACCCCGAAAGGACGAAAGGCAAAGTCGACCTCGACGGAATTTGAACTCAAAGCGTTAAGATTATCGAAATGCTTCTAAACATTTTGTCCGTCATGCTAACGATTCTAACAATCGCCATCTTAAATTTTGGCACAAGGCCATCAGGTTGAAGGGTATGGGGTTATATCGACCCCAGTACTTGACTGGTACTTTAGAAAGAGAAAGCTGTCTTCGGTGCGATTTGAACTCAGAATTTAAAGAGAACGAGTATTTAACGCACAGTAAGGATTCTAGCAGCTCGTAACCTTTGTAATAATAACGATATTGATCCATGGTTACATAAAAGCAGAATTAGGCCTCAATGGGACACATGCTTTCCATGCAACCATCCACTCTTTAGTTTCCATCACACATACACACGAACACGACGGGCTTCTTTCAGTTTCCGTTAACCAAATCCACTCATAAAGCTTTGGTCAGCCCGAGGGTATAGTAGAAGACACTTGCCTAAGGTGCCACGCGGAACCATATGGCTGGAAAGAAAACTTCTTACCACACAACCACACTTGCACACACAACGAGAGAAATATTGTTAATAATAATAATAATTATTATTATTTCTTCTCTAGGCACAAGGCCTTGAAAATTTTGGGGGAAGGGGGCTAGTCGATTATATCTACCCCCAGTGCGTAACTGGTGCTTAATTTATCGACCCCGAAAGGATGAAAGGCAAAGTCAACCTCGGCGGAATTTGGACTCAGGACGTAGCGGCAGACGAAATACCGCTAAGCATTTCGCCCGGCGTGCTAACGTTTCTGACAGCTCACCACCTTACATAATAATAATAATAATAATAATGATGATAATGATTTTTTAATATCAGCACAAGAAGAATAAAGAGTAAAGTTGATGGCAGAACGAAAGAGAAACGGAATGGATCTCATCTGACTCTCTCCCACGTCGATAGCCGAAAGCCTTCTTTAAAAATTAATGATGACTTTTCCTTTTTTTAGCGAAAGCAGAAGGTCAAATATTCTAATGGCGGCGCATCATCGATTATATTGAGTGATGTAAGAAGAAAGATGAAGTCAGCTTTCTGTAGGAGTTGAACTCGAAGGTACATGATTAAATATCGCAATGTATTTGGGTTTTTTTTTGTTTGTTTGTTTTTTGCCCGCTGTTTTCCGTCCACCGTCCTTAATAACTTTCTATAAGTACGGTAGTCTTCAATAAACGATTTGATGAATGTGTACTGAGAGACGGAATTCGCCGATAAAAAGCTGCTAAGTTTGACGTTTTAAAAAAAAGTATAGATATTTAATTTCAAATGATACTTTTCGCGATTTTTGAGGAGACAGAGAACAAGCTTAAATATTAAGTAGTAGTAGTAGTAGTAGCTGATTTAGGTACAAGGTCAGCAGCTTTTAGGAAGAGTTAGTTCGATATTATCGACCCCAGTACATGGCTGGCACCTTATTTTATCAATCCCGAAAGGGCGAAAGGCAGAAATTAACCTCGGCGGAATTTGAACTCACAATGTAAAGAGCCGGAGCAGATACAGCAAGGCATTTTTGCCCGAGGCTCTAACGATTCGACCAAATCGGCGACCGACGATTGGATATTATTGAGGAAGCCAATGAATAAAGAAATGGCGATGGTGTTAAACAAATATATGAGACTTGAAGGAAGGCGCTCCGTCTAAGAGCAACCAAATACCCTCTCGGATACAAAATTATCCTGGCTACCAAGTGGAAGTTCCTTGTGTATAGGAACATGCTGGAAATACGTTCGTTCCCTTGAACCATGATCAGAATTCCCAGCAACCTTTCAACAAATTTACCCCCATCGTTGCCATCAAGGGGAACTTAAGAAATGTCGATAAGGGCTTAGCCGAAGAGGAAATTGTCTGTCCCCTGTCAGTGGTTTTAATCGTGTCTATCAGCTCTTTTGGAAAAGACATCAGACAGATGAAACCTGCATGTCTGCCTCGATTAAAGGAAGGCAGCCGATTGCTGAATACGTTATATCCGCGATACAAACAGCTCGACAATGCTTGTACCACGCTGAATGGGGCGCGGAGGGCATGAGTACCAGCTAAGTAAGTACGAGCAGGACATGAGAGTGCCAGCTAAATGAGTACATGCTCTGCTCTGCTCTGCTCCCATCTGAGACAAGCCCGGCTCGCGGTACTACTGAGTCACGGTACTATTGAGTCTATCTATCACAAACCAACCATGCCCATTGTTAACATTGCTAGGCCAGGGATTTCTTGAAGTTACTCTTAGTTTTCGGAACAGACAAACCAGTTGATCCTTGGTCAGCACCCAGAGATTCCCCTGAGAACATCGTTGCTGTTTCCTCCCATTAAACCCACAGAAATGTTAACATGGAATCTCCTCCGGCCACATCGCCCGACTGGTAGAAGGCTGAGAGCTCTGAACGCCTGATAACATTTCAAGTGTATTAATTAATTAACATGAATATTTTCTTTAATTATAATATAGATTGTTTTGACCTTGGATATCATATTTCTAACTTTGTAATAACCTATTTTTGTTGTTGTTGTTTTTGTTTCTTTGCCCCAAGACATATTTTAGAAAAGTATAAAATGGTTAAGTTGTGACGTTCATGCATTTCCAAATAGTATTAGTGAATTAGCGTCAAACAAACGAAACCAGACGGCACTGATTTCGCCTGAAGCTAAGGTGAATGATTTTAATCGACTTAACAGCTTTCGTTTCAATTTTTTAAAGAATTTTGACATAATCGATTGAATCGTTCTATTGGGTCATATTTTATCGATCTCAGAACACGAAACTGTTTAGTCAAAAGTCCTTGTGTGGGTATGTGTGGTGGTGTGTGTGTACGTGTGTGTCTTTATATTGCAGGCTTTTAGTATTATGTCGTGTAGTATGTAAAGGGTAAAAGCTGGCTGTTGAACAGGGGAGATAACTCCAAATGATTGCGAAATTTGCTAACTGAGCGACTTGAATAGATTTATATGAGTTACTGAAATTTCTAAATTGTATTCAATAAAAATATTCTTAATCTTAAAAGAATATTCGAAAATGAGTTACTATAAAAAATAAAATTATCGCAATAACACTAACAACAATAAAATTAAATAGTCATAATAAATTTTAATTTATCTCAATGTTAGACATTACAAAGATTTCACTCTCAAGGTCACATTTCGTCTCCGGATTGTCCAAAAGTTCAAACAGGACATTTAACCAGGTCAGCGAGCAACTAGAACAGCACTCAGCAGTTTTAGGGTGCTGCCACTACCTACAGTTGTCAGTGGTTCCTATTCTGCAGGGATGGGCCTAATTATTTGAGGGTTTAAGTCGTACATTCAACTATCAACGTACTACCAATGACAGCTCTGTGTGTTTTGCGAAAGAAAGAGAGAGATCACCATTATTATCATTTTACATCCAATTTCCCTGGTGGTATGGATTGGACGGATATATATATATAAATATACATATTCGTGTATGTCCTATCATACATACACAATACGTATGTATCTAATTATTGTATCCCAACAATTATATATATATATATTTATATATATACATCGGAGTGAGCACAGAAATGTGAAACAAGGTGGAAAGAAGAGTACTCAAATATCAGAGGTAGAGTAATATGATTTAAAAGCAGAAAATATAACAAAAGCTGTTACTCAGAGTTTCACGTTTCCGCTCGTCGGACAGGTTTTGTTCTATTTTAACAAAACCTGTCCGATGAACGGGAACGTGAGACTCTGAGTAACAGCTTTTTCTTATATTTTCTACTGCTTTTAAATAAAGTGTATGTATGTATATGTGTATATATATATATATATATACATATATATACACACACATATATACACACACGTCTACTTATGTAACTTAATGGCGACCCTTTATCCATGTGTGTGCGCACGCATGCAAAATCATGCAACAGATGTGAAGTCACTCATCTACCCAACCACATAGTAACGAGTTCAAATCTCCCTTATGCATAAATATATATATATATGTATATATTTATGTACACACAGACTAATGTACCTCATGTCACATATAGGTAGTTACACACCCACACGCATATTTTCTTGTGTGTGTATAACAGGGATAAAAGGTATTAACAGTAAGACTCAATACTAGAATGCAGAGTCTATAATATTTAAATTAATAGTCGGGTGTATTTTCTAACATTAATACATATATATACACCATTGAGTGTTTCGTCTCATTCGGAAAAATCTTAAAATAATCCGTTATACAAAAGTAACAAAAGTTGAAGATTTAGCAACAAATGCCGATCTATCTCTCTATGTAATCATTTAACGTCCGCTTTCCATGCTAGTATGGGCTAGATGGTCGTGGCGGTCCGAGTTCGTTCTTTTTTTGGGGAGCGGTAGCTCCCAAAGACTGATGCTCGCATGTGCTATTTGAATCAGTTTCTACAACTGGGTGCCGTTACAACCGTCAACCACTCTACAGAGTATTCTGGGTGCATTTTCTTGTGGCACCAACGCCAGAGTGGTTGACTAGACCTCTGCACGACAGCATTAAAAACACCTCACAATTTTACACTTTCTTCTTAGAATTTGCCAACCTCGTTACATTATGAGCTGGGTTCATTTTGTTATATAACACATCATATATATATATATATATATATATATATATATATATAT
>NC_068999.1:46007262-46008033 GCF_001194135.2 Octopus bimaculoides
GGGGGGGGGGGTAGCAAGTGCATGTTCACAATTTGGCTGTACCACTAAATATATCTTGGTATTTCCCGAACAAAATGTTAAGTTTTTAATTCACCGACAGGAAAGCTTTTTTTTTCCATGATATAATCAGTTTATTCCTCAAGAAAAACGCATCTGAAATATCTGTAGTGAACATTAATTCATTTGCATTCTTTATCTATCTATCTATCTATCTATATATCTATCTATTTATCTCTCTCTTTCTATATATATATGAATGTATAATGCGCGTACGTATTTCCGAGCATACACTCGTTCGTCTTTATTATTATTATTATCAATCATTTATTAGTTTGAGAAAAACTTGTTAGCAATCGTCCTATCTGGCATCGAGTCTACTTAACTCTATTTTAACAGATTAGAGAAATTAACGCTGGAAATTGAAATATCTGTTGTTAATTGCTGATAGAGTACAGACTATTCACTACTGGTAAAACAATTGCGTTAAGTTCTTTTTTTCTTGTTTAATTATATAAGCCGATATCTTCAATTTATATCACCTTCGTATTTTAGTTCCCTTAAAATAGTTAATTTGTCGCTAATCTTTAATCCACTTCCAGGTATTTAAATCATAATAAAATTGTTAAAACAGGGATTATTTGAGAGAGAGAGAGAGAGAGAGAGAAAGAGAGAAACATCTGTCATTACGATAGAACATCTGTCGTCACGACAGAAAAGGTAAATATGATTAAAAGGTAGAATAAAAAATAATATTTTTCTTATCTGCCACAC
>NC_068999.1:46008240-46016156 GCF_001194135.2 Octopus bimaculoides
AGGGGGGGGGTCAGTCGATGGCATCTAATTCTTGTTTTATCGACCTTGGAGGCGTGAAAGACAAGGTCGACTTGACAGGGATATGAACTCACAGGGAAACCACGATTAAACTGCTTCTATTAAAATCATTAAGTCCGATGAAGCAGCGTCGTCTTTTCAATAACGTCAGATCATTTATACTCAACTGTACAACACATTTAAAACAATGTCACTTGAGGTCCTCTAAGACTTTTATTTATTCAAATAAGCTTGTAAACCTATTCAGATTTAATGAAATCAATGTGTTATTTATAACCTAAGTCAGTACTGATCGAGCAGGCAGTTAAAGGCCTGCCAACCGTGACTGTCTCTTCTTTTTAAGAGTTATTTGTTTGGGATAGTCAAGAGTGATTTTAGGGCGAATCGGCTGCGATTTCTAGCAGATTGAGTCATCATGTAGCGGTTCTTCTGTTAAATCGGTTAGTTAAGACTGACACATCTCTCCCTCAAGTATTTTCTTCACTCAATAAAGACTTCTAGTTGGTCCGTATATAGCATTCATGGGAACACTGCGGCGCACCTACTGCTGAGCCATGCCTCATGCGGACCGCTTCTCGAAAAAGGTTGCCCACCCATGAGATAGATAGATAGATATTGGCTAAGAAAATGGAATGGCAAATCCAAAATCGCAGTCTTCAGCAAACGCAATAATGTTAGATAATTCAAATGGTTGTCCTTCAGGCCCTCTCGAAATTCACCTCAAAAGGTCAAGAATTTTGATCTGTCACAGTACCTCGCGAACGAAAAATTTTAAATAGAAGCTAGCTGACAAAAAGTTCAGTCAATTACGTTTCGATCAAAATTTATAAAATATTCAAATGTGGAAAAAAAAAAAAAGGACAAAACAAAATTATAATAAAAGATCGATGTTTAGACGAAGATAAAGAACTCTATCGACCCTTCGAGTGAGAATTAAAGCCCGTCTTAAACTGGTTTTACAAGGTTTTTTCCTTCTCTCTCTTTACATAAGCAACTAACAATTGTTTAAATAGTTATTCTGCAACACAATTAACATTTTAATGCATTTATATTTTATAATTATCATTAACTTAATTATTGCTTCTGGTTATTCTAAAGCTTTAAAAATGACCATTATGTTCTTCCAGAACCTATTATTCTGCATTAAAAACAAACACAACAACCTTATTTTACCTATTTTCTCACCTTTTTACTCTGATAAACAGCAATTTTAACAGATAGACACACGCGTGCAGCGAGTGGGTTTTCTTTTGATAAACCGATAATGGGCAAGTAGGGTGGAGGGACTTTCTTAAGCGGTCCCCTTTGGGCTTTAATGTAACAATCAACTAAACGATTGCGCTAAAACAGTGGACCGTTATATAAGAAACCGAAATCATAAACAATATATATCGTATTTACTCGTGCTATAAGTCGCACCCCATTTTTTCCCCCAGTTAAGATCAAGTATAATATAGAGCGACTGATACACGAGGATCTACATATGATTCTTAAATACCACAATCCATTATATATATATATATATATTGGTGTTATTATGAAAGTGTCAAGGTGGCGAGCTATCAGAGTAGCTAGCACGCCGCTATTTTACGTTTTGAGTTCAAATGCCGCCGAGTTCGACTTTGCCATTCATCGTCTCGAAATCGATGAAATAAAGTATCAGCTAAGCATTGAGGTTGATGTAATCGACTAGACCCCTCCCCCGCCAAACTACAGGTCTTGTGCCTGTAGTAGAAAGGACTATTAAAGCCTTATTAACCGAAATGCTATCTATCGATTAGAAATTGGTTTCAGAAGTTCGAATTGCTAAAATAAATCGTGGTGTCGAGGAATGACCTTTCCAGTGCAGTGACCCAAGTTGTAAAACAAACTAGGACAACGAACTCGCAGCGATGTTCTTTTACAATAAGATAAGATAGAAAAAAATAATAAAAAAGAAAAAAATGTGCCGATCAACAGAATTAAGAAGGATACCAAGAGATGACATTTAACGAAAACATGTTATATTATACATCTTTTTTTGTCCTTTAGATGAAATGAAAAAAAACAAACTATTAGGTGGAAGGGTGGAGGGACGGAAAGATAAATAATTTAAGATAAGATAAAAAGAAATAATATATGTGGGGTGGGGGGAATTAAGAAAAGGAAAAAAGACAAGACAGTATTAGGTAATGTTTGAAATAAGTGTGTGTGTGTGTGTGTGTGTGAGAGAGAGATGGGGGTGGATAAGTGAGAAATACGTCATTGGAGGGGAGTAATAGGATAAGATATGAACACGGTGAGTGTAGTAAGACACGACGGAGAAATAGTTTATTTCAATAAAAATTATCTTTGTAATACCATGTAAATCACTGAAAAACTAAACGGATTAGAAAAACCACAGAAATAACTACTTTAAAATGACATTTAAGTAGAGACGGAGAGAAAGAAAGAAAAGAAAAGAGAGAGAGATGTTAGAACGAGGAAAATTTTTTACTCCAAATTTAACCATCACCATTTCTAAAAAGATATCTTTTTTTTAAAATATGAAATGAACTAAACTAAAAGAAAAAAAAAAGATCGAACCTCCGTAAGAAGTAGCTACACGATCGAATCACACATAGGTGGTGCTGCTACACACACGATCATCATCATCTAACGACTACAAAACCTGTCTTAATTGAGACCATAAATATCTTGGTTTTGTATCGTTACGTTACGCCTGGTGCTCTGACATTGGCGGTTTCGACGCTCATTTATTCCAACCGATAAGTTTTCATATAAATTAAATAACCCACACGTAATATAAGCCATCATCGATTCTTATTATTGCAACATTTGGCTACAGTTTTTATCTATTTATTTTTTACCGCATTTAACAACGATATAAATAACGAAGGCTGTAACGCAGAGTGCTAGAGAGAGAGACCGAGGGAAAATTTCTAGATAGAAATCGATAAATAGAGTGGATAAAAGCTCGAGAAAGAAGCCAGTGGAATCAGTTATGAACAGAAAAGAGTGTTAAGGAATAGGCGTATATCGATTCCATCCATATTGCAAAAACATGAACGATCGAGAAGAGGGTTAATAATGAGCTTAAACAGGAGACTTCTTTCGCTCTTAATTTCATCCTTAACGGTTTTATTATAAAGAGGAACAAAAAAAAAAACAGAGAAAAAGAAAGAAAATGGTTTGACATGTTTGGACTACAAGTTATTTATTGCTTCTTAACCAGGTTCGATCATAGGCAGTCGAGGAATTTAAGGATGAAAGGAAAACAAAATCTTGGTAGGGAAGAAATAGAATTCAGAATAAAGGCTGAGAGGAGGAGGAATGAACGCAGGAGGGGTAAAAATGTAGGAAAACTACTATTGCACTGTTGCAGAATAGTGGAAAGCAGTGTGTCTCTATAAACCAAAACAAACATCAATTGATTTATCTCGACAGTTCGAAATATATTAGCAATATTAAATTAAGGGTCAGAGATAATTTGATTGTGATATTTAACGGATAATCCCGTAAAGCAGTAAGTCAATGTCATTTACTGATAAAATATATTAAAATAAACGGGGTGTGAGGAGTCGATGTGATTACTAATGCAGCGAGAGAGGCTGCTCTGAAAAGTAACAACGGTAATATCGATGATAAATAATTATTAATATAAATATAAACCAATCACTGATCTATTAATTGTTAACAAATAGAGAAAGTGACGTTATAGATGATGCTAACGTTAAGCTTTGTATCAGCTGTCCAGAGCAAAGTGAAAGCAGAAATCATCTTCGATCTGTTTCACCTTCATTCAGTTGCTTCAGCTAGCGTCAAGGTTACGAGCAAAGAATCCGACAGAGGAAATTTCCTCGAAATCAAGCGCTCGCTTTCGGGAAACAAATGAAGATTAAAACAAACCTCCATGTATTTTCATTTAATGAAGGGAAAATATTTGAGATTTTTTTTTTTATTCTTGTTATTATTATTATTATCAAAAACAAACAATACAAATAAATTTAACCTCTGCAAACACTGCACACTATATCGATGTGCATTCAATGAATACGGCAGAAGTGGACAGGGTTGTTTTCAATGACATATAGAATTAGCTGATTTCCCCAGATCCATTTGCTTTGAGTGTCCTAAACAGACATTATGGTATTTCAGCAAAAAAAAAAAAAAAACAATAGGTTAAAAGCAAACGGGCCGACGAGGGAGCAATGACATGGAAGACTCGTACGAAGCATGAGACCATTTATAAAAATTACTTAATTAAGGTCAAACATTTAAACGTACTTTTCTATCTAGGTTGGATTTTGGAGGGTGGGGATAATAAATTAATTTCATTTTCACATAATTTTAATCTTAAATGTAAGTAGATCGAACGATTTTTTTTTTTTTTTCGTAAATACCAATTAAGGCGGTTAGAAAAAAAATTACTTTGAAAATATATCAAGTCTCACTGAAGCTCGATGAAATATAATACCTTAGCGATACATTAACGAGGGGATCGTTAGACAAATCTTAAAAGAAGAAAAGCAAAATACATTGCAATTTATCAGATAAAGATGCGAAAATTATTAACAAATAAAGAAATATTTCTTAATAGTTAAAATTTAGCAGAAAGCAAACATAAAATACAACCTACCCCAGCTTTTACCAGTTCGTCCACACACCTCACCAGTATCGCGGTTGTAAAGAAATACTAAAAAATCATCCAAACTCTGTCGAAACCCCACTTGACTAGGGGCAGAAACCGGATCGACATCAGAACTAGCCATCTCTAAAAATTACGCTGTGGTAATGGAGTTTAGTTGTTCCTGAAATCGGCCACACGACGCCAGAGATCTCTCCCGGAGTGGTACAAGGCTGCTGCAATTACTAACAAGCACTGAGCTTTTTCAACCAATTAGAGTTCGATGTTCCAAGCACTACTTCGGTAATATCCGTCGCTGAAAAGTCGTCACTGACGGAATGTTACGAAGTCGTCCGAATTGTTACGTACTTTTGCTAAATTGATTGTTGCAATCGATAGACTTCATTTAAAATTTTTCTTTCTTAATGTCGTGTTTAGCTGGCGATAAGGTCACGTGTTACTTATGCCATGATAACACTTCGCTAATGGCTGCTACCTTGAGGGTACTAGCACCATTAATTACTCGCTGATAACCGCTGGACGAATCATTAATTTATGTGTTCGTCTCCGACGAAATATTTTCATCTCAGATTTCGTTCAGAGCCTCCAGACAATACAACAGTTAATTCGGACAAGTCCATCATTATTATTATTATAAGACAGGTGCTCGAACGAACCCCTCTCCCTATACCATCTCTCTATCTTTCTTCTCTTCACTCTATAGTAACTTGCTAGTTACTATTAATAACATTTTAATTTTAGATTCAACATAATAGATTGTGAATTTCACTTTAATAAAAATAATTAAGTTGTATCTAAGCTACTGACTACTACTAAGTCCTTGAGGGTCATTCGTGTTGGCAATATAACAGACGACTGTGAAAACTGAAATTGTAATTACACAAGAAAGCTAGTCTGTAAAAGTCTTCCCACCTTTTATACTGAATCAAACAAATACATATTATTTAACTTGCAGAGTAAATATAAACGATTCCCTTATTGTAACCTTCCCATTTAATTTATAGCTTTCTTGAAATAAATATGTCACACAATCTATTTTCACCTGCCCTATAAATTCAGAGCTTTGTACCTGCTGTGAAATAATTATTGTTTCTATTAGAAACCTTAAATGGAGGTAGGTACCTTATAGTAATTCTTCGTTTAACCCTTTTCTTGCCGTATTTCTGTTGAAATACACATTTTCAGAATAATGAAGGATTTAATAAAATAACTTTGTCATTATTAACCTAGTGTTTGGAACATGGATTAACATGAAATTTGGATGGAAGGATTTAATGTAGATCACTTTAAAATGTCGACTTTGCCTTTCATCCTTTCAGGGTCGATTAAACAAGTACCAGTTATTCACTGGGGTCGGTGTAATCAACTTAATCCCTTTGTCTTTCCTTGTTTGTCTCCTCTATGTTTAGCCCTCTGTGGGCAATAAAGAAATATATATATGTAAGAGTTTATATTGGGGATGGTGGAAAAAAGTCTATTGGGCTAGGTGCTCACCATGTTGGGGAATGTGTATTTGTTTGTGGGTGCGTTAGTGTATGCTCTGGTCGAACTCCTTGCCAGACTCGAGAGTATTGGTGGAGGGCCAAAGTTGGGGGACTGGTGATTATAGTTATGATGGGGCATGCAGGTATGATAGGATGTACTTCCTTTCATGTTAGCAAGGATTAAAAATTTCACTTCTGCTATTCAGGTAAATGCCTGGGTGTTGGGTGCTCTTTAAAATCACTCTTTTCTCAGCCAGGCATAACCTGCACTTCCTGCTGCTATTGAAGTATGGTTTCATGTTCAGGTATAAGAAATACTTACTGAAAAATTTTGGTGACAGGTGTTGTGATGGTGAACTAAGATTTCCATGAAGTGAATTTCCTGTGTGATTCTCACCCCCTCTTCTCCATGTCCCTCACTCAACACATATGTGTATGTGTGTCTCCATGACCACAACCACTTGACAACTGGTGTTAGTGTATTTACATCCCCATAACTGAGCAATTTGGCAAAAGTGTCCAATAGAAAAAGTACCAGGCTTTAAAAAAAAAAAATTTTTAATTAATAGTTCCATATTTAAGAGATGAGGAATTATGGACATTATTTACATTTGATGGATATTTGTCCTCATCTTGTTTGGTGTAGTGGTTAAGAGCGTGGACTTCTAACCCCAAGACTCCAAGTTTGATTCCAGGCTGTGACCTGAATAATAATAATAATAATAATAATAATAATAATAATAACATTGAAAAATACCTTAGGAATGAGAACCCAGTTTTGAAATTTCCTCAAGACACCTGATGAAGGTTGGAGGGTATATCAGTTGAAACGTGTTAACAACAAACAAGATGAGGACAAATATCCGTCAAATTTAGAAAATAATGTAAATAACGTACATAATGTAAAAAATTAATACTTGCGTTGATTCATTCGACTAAAAATTCTTCAAGGTGGTGCCCCAGCATGGCCACAGTCTAATGACCGAAACAAGTAAAAAGTTAATAGGAAAAAAAAATAAATAAAAGCATGGACCTATTAATAACAGACTCAAATTGAATACCTTTAAATATTTAAAACTAATTAAATGAAAGTTCTCTATCCACTTGATTAACTTGAATGTTAATTAATAGATTTAGAGTTTTCTTTTTAAAAATTGACAATTTGATAAGTTTTCGTTTATCTCTTTTATTTTTATAATTATATTATTATCATTCATTTAATCAATTTTGTTAATTTCATTATCTCTTGCTTAATTGCAATTTTCTGCCTTGCATCCAATTTCCATCTTTTATTTTCTAGCTTCTTTTTCTTGTTTTCTTCATTGGACAGCGGCCATACTAGGATTCTGTATATATAAGGGTGTGTATCTTTGTGTCTGTGTTTGTCAGTCACCATTGTTTGACAACCGGTGTTGGTGTATTTACATTCCTGTAACCTAGCGGTTTGGCAAAATATATTGATAGAATAAGTACCAGGCTTTTACAACGAAATAATAAGTACCAGATTGATTTCTTTGACTAAAATTCTTCAACACAGTGCCCCAGCATGACCATAGTCTAACGCGTGAAACAGGTAAACGGTTAAATGGCAAAAGATTTAATAAAATAAAAGGAGGATATAAAGTTCTTTTTTTAAATGACTCTTTACTCTCTTACTCTTTTACTTGTTTCAGTCATTTGACTGCGGCCATGCTGGAGCACCGCCTTTAGTCGAGCAAATCGACCCTCCAGGACTTAGTCTTTGTAAGCCTAGTACTTATTCTATCGGTCTTTTTTGCCGAACCTCT
>NC_068999.1:46016208-46018608 GCF_001194135.2 Octopus bimaculoides
GTTGGGGGGGGGGACAAACACAGACACACACACACATATACATATATATATACATATATACGACGGGCTTCTTTCAGTTTCCGTCTACCAAATCCACTCACAAGGCTTTGATTGGCCCGAGGCTATAGTAGAAGACACTTGCCCAAGGTGCCATGCAGTGGGAATGAACCCGGAACCATGTGGTTGGTAAGCAAGCTACTTACCACACAGCTACTCCTACGCCTATAAAGTTTATAAAGTTTTTTTTTTTTTAAATGACATAAATAATTTTTTTTTAAAAAAGGGGAAATGAAACAATATTGCAATGTTAAATAACATCTTTTTTTTTTTTCAAAAAAAAAAGTTGTTTTTAAGTGATACAAATAAAATAAAAATGAAGACAACAAAGCAAAACAAAAAAAAAAAAACAAACAGAAGACAAAACAAACAATATCATTCGCCAGTGATATTATTATCACTGAAGGTTAAAACTTTAGAAGTCACCTAGAAGCGTACAGACTTAAAGTCATGCCATTGTCATTTACACAAGTTAAACACAAACACCTTTCTGTTGCTGTGCTGGCTTCTGTCAGCCAACACAGATTATGTAAGTTGATTGAGTTATTTTCCGTATGAAGTCCATTGTTCACTGGTGTTGTTAACCCATGTCTGAAAGTGGTTTGTGTGACATACATTTTTTTACACTGTATTAAGAAGAGATTCCGCCACTGGTTATTAAATTAATGTATCGCAAATATTTCCCTCATTTGCCCAAAATATAATTAACAGGGGTGTAAATGAATTAGGTAAATTATTTTATCCTGCTGTTATTAATTTATCACATCTTTCTTTTATCATGTTTCAGTCGTTGGACTGTGGCCATGCTGGGGCACTGTCTCGAAGAATTTTTAGTCAAACGAATTATCCCCAGAACTTATTTTTTTTTAAAGCCTGTTACTTATTCTATCAGTCTCTTTTGCCAAACTGTTAAATTACAGGGATGTAAACACACCAACACCTGTTGTCAAGCAGTGGTGGTGGACAAGTGTAGACTCAAACACATACATGATGGGCTTCTTTCAGTTTCCATCTACCAATTCCACACATAAGGCTATAGTTGAAGACACTTGCCCAAGGTGCCATGCAGTGGGACAGAACCTGGAACCATGAGGTTGAGAAACAGACTACCTACCCCGCAGTCACAGCTGTGCCTTCATATCACAGTTTTTCTTTTATCACAGCATGTCTTATCACGGTGTAGTGTTATGTTTATTTGGTGGTATGTTTATCAGAATATACTCAATGATAACAAGAGATGTACAATGTTGAAGACAAGAGGCTTAAGTATAGCTGTGTGGTTGAGAAGGTTGTTTCCCAACTGCATGGGTTTGGGTTCAGTCCCATTGCTTGGCACCTTGGGCAAGTGTATTTTATTATAGCCCCAGGCTGACCAAAGCCTTGTGAGTGGATCTGGTAGATGGAAACCAAAAGAAACCTGTCAGACACACACATGTGCGCATGCACACACAGACACGCATACACATGCATGCATGTGCATGCATATACACACACATGCAGATACACACGCACAAACATGCATGCATGCACACATGCATGTGCATGCATATACACACATATACATGTATTTGTGTATGTGTGTGTGTGTGCATGAGCATGCGTATCTTCTTGTCATGACGTCACGTGATAGTAGTAAATGAGCGTCCTTCATTTCCAATCATTATCGTCATCATTATTATCATCATCGTTTAACATCCGCTTTCCATGCTGGCCAAAACAGACAATGGAACCTGATGCAACCCTTGGTTTTACCAGTTCCCATCAAACTGCCCAACCCAAGCCAGCATGAAAAACAGACGTTATATGATGATGATGATGAGGAGAATGATCGCACAGCCATCTTTCAATACTGGAGAAATAAACTGGTAAAGTCGATAAATTCAGTTTGCCTGCAAACATTCCTTTCCATATGTTATTTGGACAACGGTAGACATAATTCTAAATGCTTTGGTTCAATTAGCTGAAAGAGAATCGCTCTGGGACTGGCACGCAATTAGTATGTCTGTTGGCAACAAACTCAGGTCTTAGCCATTCTGTCTTGTCTATTTTTAGCATCATAAAACACAATCAGGACTTCAGAGACATTTACATCATTTAAAAATTTATAGCGGCTATGTGGTTTAAGCAGCTTGCTCCCCAACCATGTGGACTTGGGTCCCATCCCACCACTGTGCAGCATGTTGGCAAGTGTTTTCTACTAGAGCCCAGTGCCAACTAAAGCCTTGTGAATTTGGTAAACAAAAACCGAAGTCAGACCATTGTATGTTTGTGTGTCTGTATATATATATATTTATTTATATTCATATGTGTATGTATGTATGAATGTATGTGTGTGTGTGTGTG
>NC_068999.1:46018767-46021424 GCF_001194135.2 Octopus bimaculoides
TATATATATATATATATATATATGTATAAAAATATATTTATGTATGTATGTATGCATGCATGCATGTATGTATGTATATATATATATTTATTTATATTCATATGTGTATGTATGTATGAATGTATGTGTGTGTGTGTGTGTGCATGTATGTATGTGTGTATGTGCATGTCCTTGAGTTGACATCATGTGGTAGTTGTAAGCAAGCATCATTGTCAAACAAGAGAAGTTGTTCATTTCCATGTGTTGCCATGGGGAAATATTACCTTGCTTGGAAACATGTGAAGGTTGGTGACAGGAAAGGCATCTGGTAGTAAGAAATCTGCTTCAACAATATTTCTGCTGACCAATGCTGGCACAGAAAAGTGGATGTTAAAACGAGGATGATGATGATGATGATGACAACGTTGATGATGACAACGATGATGATGATGATGATGATGACAATGATGTTGACGGCAAGGATGATGACAATGACAGCGATGATAATAATAGCAATGACAGCAACAACGATGATGACTATGGTGACGATGATGACGATGATGACAATGACGCCGATGACAATGACCATGATTTCATCTGACTGCATTAACTTCTACACCTTAATTGTATTAGAAAGCAATTTCATAAAATAGGAATTTTTAATGTGAACTAGTAAATTTGTGCAGAGTTAAAACCTAAAAAAGAAAAAAGAAAAAAAAGCCAAACTGGTATAAGAAAAATGGGCCCAGAGGTCATTGTTAATTCAGAGTAATTCATCAACATAATTTTCTTTCAAAATAACCAGGTGACATTGAATAGAAATGAGTTTTCTGCCGGCCTTCTCTATGACCCACTTTTCGTTATATTTTGCTGTTTGCCTTTTCTTTCAGTCGTGTCCCCCGTGTCCTTGAGAAAGTCATGGGCCTTGTCAGCCCCCAATTTGTACTGTGTTTGTGTAGAAATTTATGAAAACTTTCATTGGGTGGAATTGTGCCTCGTGTTCAAATTATGGAAAACCAGAAAGAAGCTACATGACCAAGATTGTAATTTAATACAAGTGACATACCTACATGTTTATAAAGGATTTATTATTTTCCTTTGTACTGATGTGCCCACCACCTGCATTGCAAGTTCATATACACCTGTAACCCACGTTTAATAGTAATGAGGTTCTTCACCCAGATCTAATGTTATATATATTTTACTGATTTCAGGTTGTTCGACAGGAAATTTATTTAATATAACATGTCTGCAATCAGTTTTGTTGCTGATAGCAATAGCAGATGCAGTGGTGACTTGTACTGACAGCAGGTTAGTTAAAACTTCACAAGATTCACCAAATGAATTAACAGAAGGAAAAAGCAAATTCTTACAGATTTTATTTATCTGTTATATTTTGTCATTAAGTATGATGTACAGTCTGTAGTCACCGGCTGTTTCCCAGTGGTAAATGGATGATAGTAATGTTTGTTTCAGGTGTAAGTGCTGTAAGAGATAGAAAAAGGTAGACGCATGGCATCTAGAGTGAAAACAAACTGTTCCTAAATGTTTAGTGAAGGGCAACAGTTCTAAGAACAGCAGCCACTTATATTAAACTCTGGGGTTTAATCTACATGAGGGCCTTTCAGTACAGGTTTTATGGAAGATGTTAAATATTCCATCTGTTAAAGAAATCAGTCAACCATAAAGCTAAACATTAAACCATTTTTGCTAGCTGGGTGGACTGCAGCAACAAGAAATGAAGTGTCTTGCTCAAGGGCACAATGTGCCACCAAGAATCAAACTCCCGACCTTATGACCATGGGCCCTGAATGCCCTAAACTCTAAGCCATGTGCCTTCATAATAAGGAATGACTTGGACTAATGGTCATTAACATAAACTTCTCTATGTACCAGACTTCTTATATATATATATTATTTTTTTCTTGAGCCCTAGAACCCCTCAGGTTGGTTACTGAGATTGCAACATTCTCCCTAAACAGGACACTGGTTTATTGCAGGGATCAAGACCGTTAAGTTTTGATGGGAGAGGACAAGTCAACTACATTGTCCCCACTACTTTACTTCACCAATTCTGAAAGGATGAAAAGCGAAGTTGACTTCAGTAGGATTTGAACTCAGAACATAAAGAACCACAAGAAATACTGTTAAACATTTTGTCCAACATGTTAGTGCCCCTACCAGCTTGCCTCCTTCTGTACTACACCTATCTCATATCATACTTCTTCACCCTGGGGTTTAATCTATACGAGAGCCTTTCAGTACAGGTTTTATGGAAGATGTTAAATATTTCATCTGTTAAAGAAATCAGTCAACCATAAAGCTAAACATTAAACCAAATCACAACCCGGTCTGACTACTTTTTTTGTTTATTTATATATTTTGGATAAGGCGGCAATCTGGCAGAAACGTTGGCGTGGTGGGCGAAATGCTTAGCGGTATTTCGTCTGTCTTTACATTCTGAGTTCAAATTCCGCCAAGGTCGACTTTGCCTTTCATCCTTTCGGGGTTGATAAATTAAGTACCAGTTGTGTACTGAGGTTCGATCTAATCGACTGCACACCCCACCTCACCCAAAATTTCGCGCCTTGTGCCTTGTGCATGCATGTGTATATATATCTATATATATATATATATATATATATATATATATGTATGTACATCATCATCATCACCAT
>NC_068999.1:46022290-46023525 GCF_001194135.2 Octopus bimaculoides
GAGATGAGGAGGGGGAAGTGTGAGAAGGAGAAAATGAGACAAGGCAGAGGGGGGAAATTTGGGTGAGAGGGAGATAAGGGTGGGGGGAGGGAAGGAGATAGGGACAGATAGAAAGAAAGAGACAGGGAGAGAGATAGAAAGAGAGAGAGAGATAGAAGAGGGGCAGACAAGGAGAAAGAGAGGTCTAAAGAAGAGAGATAGGAGGAGGAAGAAGTAAAGAGGAATGAATGAAGGCAGATAGGGTAAGTGAAGGGAGGAGGAGGAGGAGGTGATAAATGGTGGGAGGGAATGTAGAGGTTTATGGCGAGACAGGAAGTATATGAATTGAGAGAGAAAGGGTGTATATTGAGTGGGAGTGGGAGAGAAAGGGTGTATGTTGAGTGGGAGTGTGGGAGAAAAGGTGTATATTAGAATGTGGGAGAGGATTGATTGGAATCGGTTGTTTAGGTCTTGGTTGTTTGTCCCAGCCCTCATTGAACAGGCAAAATCTATTATTGAAGATGCTCCTGCCATGACCATCACGTTTTTTCTCAAGTCATATTGTTCCCAGGACTGCATTATGGAATAGATTGTTTTCTAGGACGGTGAGGCATGATTTGAGGGAGGTTTATTTTGGTTGCTATTTCTAGTAAGCTGAACGACCATGCAGGGAGGGAGAGGCTTCGTCCCTCATTGGTTCCATAGAGGTTGAGTGTGTAATGTGGAGTGGGAGGGAGGGAGAGGTGGGAGAAAGTGAGATAATTTCAGGCGGGGGGAAAGTATGAGGAAACACAGGAGGAAAGTGTATGAGTGAGAGAGAGAGAGACAGACAGACAGACAGTAACTTATCCATAGATAGATAGATAGATAGATAGATAGATAGATAGATAGATAGACAGATGTGTGTATGCTCTTTTACTCTTTTACTTGTTTCAGTCTTTCGACTGTGGCCATGCTGGAGCACCGCCTTTTAGTCGAGCAAATCGACCCCAGGACTTATTCTTTAGAAGCTTAGTACTTATTCTATCGATCTCTTTTGCCGAACCGCTAAGTTACGGGGACATAAACACACCAGCATCGGTTGTCAAGCGATGTTGGGGGGACAAACACAGACATACAAACATACACACACACATACATATATATATACATATATACGACGGGCTTCTTTCAGTTTCCGTCTACCAAATCCACTCACAAGGTTTGGTCGGCCCGAGGCTATAGTAGAAGACACTTGCCCAAGATGCCGCGCAGTG
>NC_068999.1:46023740-46025300 GCF_001194135.2 Octopus bimaculoides
ATATATATATATATATATATATATATATATCATCATCATCATCATCATCATTTAACGTCCGCTTTCCATGCTAGCATGGGTATATATATATATATATATATATATATATATATATATAGAGAGAGAGAGAGAGAGAGATGGAGAAGGCTGGAAAATTAGAAAATACAAAAGAAAAAAAGTATAGAAAAATGAAATTGAAAGAAAATAATAAAGAAAAAAAGATGAGAGTAAGGCAAAAAAAATGAAAGTAGAAAGGGAAAACAAAAGCTTGCAATAATGGTTTAAAGCCAAAAGAGATTTAAGAATCACTAGAATTGCTGAAAATTATCCAGAATTACAAAATATGGTTTGGTAATTCTGGGTTGAAGGTATCTCAAAAGGAAAAGAATAAAAAGTTTTATGTTCATATTGCCATGTTAGCATAAGTTAGGTGAGTTACTTGTTGGAGCAAATGTTTTTATCGTTAAATACCTTTCTTACTGTTCTCTGTGAATTTCCTTTTGTCAGTCAGTCAGGTTAACTAGAGTTGTATACCTTGCTCAAGGATTCAACTCCACCACCACCACCACCACCACCACCACCACCTCCTCATCAATGTTGCCATGAATCGGATAGTTTGACAGAATCTGGTGAGTCACAGGGCTGCATGGAACTCCAGTGTCAACTTTGCTATGGCTTCTATGGTCGGATCCCCTTCCTAATGCCAACCACTTTACAGTGCTTACTGGGTATCTTTGTCATGCCACCAGCACCAGTGAAGCTGGAGAAATACAAACATGTCCTTTGGGACCCAGCATAAATGGTGATAAGCTTGGGAAGTCCTAACACCCATGGCCCAAGAATTTCACATGATCACAGTCTATGGTAAGCAGCCCCACATCCAAGCAGAAAGAAATGCAACAGAATTCCAAGACTTTGGCAAACTTCTCCTCTACCCGCCATCTCTTTTCTCTCAATGGATTGAACTGATTCCAGTGTACAACCCTGGTATTTACTTCATCCATCTTGGAGGGATGTAAACTTCAAATATAAAGAGGATAAAATGGTGTCTGTCTGTCTGTCTGTTTGTCTGTCTATCTTCCACAATAGAGATATATTATCAATCCAGCTTTATTTCTTTATCTTTTTCTTTCCCAAACTTGTAATACTCTACCTATCTACCTGTTTATCTGTCTGTCTGACTGTTTGTCTGTATCTGTCTGTCTGTGTGTCTCTCTGGTCTATCTATCTATCTGTCTATCTATCTATCTATCTATCTACCTATCTATTTGTCTGTATGTCTCTCTGTCTGTCTGTGTGTCACTGTCTCTGTCTCCCCCCCACTCTCTCTTCCTCTCTCTCTCTCTCTACCTATTTGTACTCCTGCCTACCCATGTGTCTGTCTGTGTGTCACTGTCTCTGTCTCCCCCCTCTCTCTCTCTCTCTACCTATTTGCACTCCTACCTACCCATGTCTGTCGGTCTGTCTGTCTGTCTGTCTATCCACCCACCCCCCTACTGCACACAATCCTTCCTCCACTCCTTTTTTCTCTTACCTTCAATGCCTTCCCCTTCCTTCTCC
>NC_068999.1:46025425-46030750 GCF_001194135.2 Octopus bimaculoides
ACACATACTACACTGTCAGCTTCAACCTAAATATCAGGTTTCCTCGTTCACAGTAGGCTCCCCCCCCCCTTAGCTACCTGAATAACTCAGTCCGAATAACTCTTGTCCCTTCACTCACAACTTGAAGAATAAATAAAATGCACAGAGCCATGCAGGTTTCATACTCTAATTAAGTGCCCCTCCCCTCGCTTTCAAACTTTGACCTTGCTTCTAGGTGAAAAAAAAAAAAAAAGAAAGAAAAATCTATCCGTGTAATAATGGTTCTGGAGAGGGAGAATTTATGCGGGTCGCTCGATATGCTAGAAATGGCAGTCGAATCTCTAGGAAAAGGATGTGCACATTGGATAATGTAGTCTTAAAGGATAAGCTAATGCCCGAACAGATGGGATGGTCGTGGCTAGACTGTCTTTCTTTGAGCACAAGTCTACTTGAAGCTAAACAACTGCACAACAACTGAAAAATGATATATTCTAACAATTTCGATGCACTTTATCATCATCATTAAGATTGCTGCTGCTGCTGCTACTACTACTACTACTACTATTATTATTATTATTATTATTATTATTGTTATTATCTGGGGTCAATAGAATAAGAACCAGTCAAGTATTGGATCGATGTAATCGACTTATCCCCTCCTTTGAACTTGCTGGCTTTGTGCCAACATTTGAAACCATTAATAATAATAATAATAATAATAATAATAATAATAATAATAATAATAATAATAATGATAATAATAATAATAATAATAATAATTTAGGTACGGATAACAATATGTATATATAGATATAGTATGTATGTTTTGTGTGTGTGTGTACTTTGTATGCATTTTATATATGTGTGTGTGTCTATATATGTTTGCATATAATGTATGTATATTCTATATTTATATCTAGCAATATTATATCTATATATATACACACATATATATATGCAGATAATTTTGGTGCTCCAAAACTTTTGTTTGCATTCTGATTATGTAACTAATGCCCTTGACACAAATATGAATGACATATATTCTCCTCAAACAAGAAACAGAGAGAGAGAGAGAGAGAGAAAGACAGTAACTATATGTGGTCGTGTGGCTTGCTAGACATAGCAGCTAAACTTTAAACTTATAACCTACCATCTTACAAAAAAAAAAAGAATAGAAAATGACATTGAGAAATATAATCCCAGATGCACCGCCAGAACTAAAGAAGAGGTGGGCATGGCTGAAAGGCTTTTACCCATAGGTCTGTTGGATCAGGTTAACCTTGGGTTAAACATCAACAACAACACAGAATTTTTAATCTTCCTTTTCTACCTTGATAAAGAGAAGTCTTGGATTTTTGGAAAATATCATTATTGATATTTTGCTGGTTTAAGATGGTCAGCTGGCAAAATTGTTAGCATGCAGGGCGAAATGCTCAGAGGTATTTCGTTCATCTTTAAGTTCTGAGTTGAAAATCTGCCGAGGTTGGCTTTGCCTTTCATCTGTTCGGGGTCAATAAAATAAGTACCAATTGGACACTGGGGGTCAATGAAAACTTAATCTGCTCCCTCCTAAACTTTCTGGCCTTGTGCGAAAATTTGAGGTCAATGTTTTGTTGGTTTTAGTCCTTTGAGGTCCTGGAATATTTCTCTATACAACATAGGTGCGGGAGTGCTCCTAATTTTGACTAAAAAATTGTGAAGGCAGTGCCCCAGCATGGGCACATTCTAATGACTAAAGCAAATAAAAAATCAAAGATAAAAGATAGGAAGGTAGATGATGAATGATGATGATGATAGGGATGAAGAACACATGGAGGAGACTCATGAGGTGAAGCATATCAGATACCCGATGCCAGGGTCTGGTAAAACAGTACAGAAACCAGGGTGGGCATGTATGTTGCAAGGCAGCTGAAGCAGGGCAGCTGAAGCTGCAGAGAACATGACTGGTTGGCCTTAGATTCAGAGGAAAGACTGATGGTTTGCTGCCACTGGGACTTGATCCCGCCCCATTACACTTCTAATCTGGATCAGCTGAGTGAAGGGATTTCATCTATCACTGTCGATGCATTCCAGAGCATCTTTGAGATGTGTCTTTTTCGTTTTCCGGTTTTAACCTTCCACCTTTTATATCTACTTCTTTCTCACCTTTCCTCGCTTTATCTCTCATCCTGTTGTCCCATTTTTAGTTCGTTATGCCATGTGGGCAGCGCCTGATGATTGTGCTAGGAAACCAGACATGTTAAAAGATACTGTCTAGCATGCTCTCAACACATGAAACTAATAGTAACACATAAAAAACACATATATGTGTGTGTGTGTGTGTCATCATAATCATCATCATCATCATCATCATTTAACATCCACTTTTCATGCTGGCATGGGTTGGACGGTTTTGCTGAGGTCTGGCAAGCCAATGGGCTGCACCAGGCTCATATATATATATATATATATATATATATATATATATATATATACACATACATACATACATACATACATACATACATACATATATGTATATATGCATGTATATGACCCTAGGCAGTTCAGATTTTGTATTCATCTAATTAAGATCTATAATTATGGAAGAGTGCACAACAATTCAACAGGCAGTAGGTGCTATGACTCTATGTGAATTAAACAGACAAGAAGAAAGCACCGCAACTATATCACATAAAAAAAGCTTTTGGAATCTTTACCACGAGTTACCACTACCTCCCTCTCTCTCTCTCTCTCTCTTACTGTCTCTCTCCCTTTCTCATTGTTTATACTTTTTCCTTTCTCTCTATTTAGACCTTAACTCTTTCTGTCTTTCTCTTATTTCTTCCTTTTTTTCTTCTTATCTTTCTGTATGTAACAACTGAAGACAATAAAAAAAAAAAGGAGTAAAGTAAAAAAGCAAAAACAAAGAAAAAAAATTCAGATAATGAAAATGATTTTCTAATGAATTGCTTCGATAAACACCCACCATGATGACGATGACGACGATGATGATGATGCTGATGATGATGATGACGACAATGATGATGATGATAATGATGATGATGGTGGTGGTGGTGGTGGTGATGGTGGTGGTGATGATGATGATGATGATGGTGTTGATGATGATCTTCATCTTCCATATCACCACTGATGCCACTACCTTGATCGCCACACTATTACCATCCCCACCATCACTGTCACCACCACCACCACCACCACAACCTCTTTCTCTGTTTCTCTCTTTCTACCTCTTTTCCAATCCTTCCACCTTTCTGCTTCTCTCTCTCTCTCTTTTGCTTTCCCCTTCACACACACACACACACACAACTTCTCTTTCACTATTCCACCCCCACCTCTCTCTCTCTCTCTCTCTTTCTCTCCCTCGTTCATCACCATTCTTTCTGACACCCCTCTGCTGTAACCAATTCCTCCATTAGCTCCTAATTCAATAATCTAACCTCAACAATATTGGAAAACATTTTTACCGATTTCTCAACACCTGCTATGCTTTTGATTGGCAATAATTTGCAGCCTGTTTTCTTATATCAATAAGTTAAAGAATTAAGAATCGGTAAGGCAGTCCATAGAAAATTACACTAGAAATAGACAAATGGAGATGGAAGACCAAAGTAAGACAATAAAGGCAAAGAATGAAGAGATATTAGTGAAAGAAAGCAGACCGGTGCAGCTGGTTAGGTCAATAATAACCGTTTGTCTTTAGGTCTAAAGGTTTGATGTTGGTTTCCTCTCACTTAGGCGTATGTAAGGTAAATATTTTTAATGATGATGATGATGATGATGATGATGATGACAATGATGATGATGGTGGTGGTTTCAGGTTTTGGCCCAAGGCCAGAAATGTTTGGGATGGGTGAGTCGATTACATTGGAATTTGAACTCAGAACATAAAGATGGACAAAATACCGCTAAGCATTTCATTCAGTGTGCTAATGTTTCTGCCAGTTTGTCGCCTTAGTAGTAGTAGTTGTAGTAGTAGTAGTAGTTGTAGTAGTAGTAGTAGTGGTAGTCATGAAGAAGAAGAAGAAGATTGTAGCCAAACCTCATAGCATAACAAACTGATGCACCCAACATCAGAAAAGAACTCACAATGCTGCACACACCTCAGGAAGACGTGTAGCAGGTGACACAGTAGAAATTTGCATGAAGCTATCAAATGATGAATAATAATAATAATAATGATATGTATGAATGTTCCAAAAAGCCTGTACAAGAACCGGGGATCAACAAAACCGAGGCAAAACAAATAAAAACAGATGAAATCAAATGCATTTTCAGGTCTGCAAAGTCCATGGGAAAATGCGGTATTACATGGTGAATACCTAACAAGGGCCAATCATCTGGATGTAGATACAAATATGACCCCTCAACTTGTTGGCTGCATCTGGACCCTGAATCCGAAGCACGGGGCTTCATTGTGGGGGCTCAGGATCAATGTCTGCTTGCCAGAAACTACACATCAAGCACCCTTTAAGAATGGTGCAGGGCCTATCTGACTGCCCACTGACCACTGGCTACTTTTGTTGTGTGGTCAAGGAAACAATTGACCACCTCGTTTCTTGGCCGCTCTATGCGCGCCTCCAATGAATCCATTATTCGCCAAGATGGACTTGGTCGATATATGCACCGGCTCATGTGTGGTAAATCTGGACTCTCAAACGAAAGAAAATGTTAATTATTATCACCACCACCACATAGTAGCAGCAGCAGCAGCAGTAGTAGTAGTAGTAATAGTACAAATACTACCACTGCCACTCTTATTGTTACTATCATCATCATCATCACCACCACAGCCAAGACTACAACTACTACCACCACCACCACCACCTTGTGCAAACAGAAATGTTAATAATACCTACTTGTGAACTATGATGGCCATTGTATGTTAAATCTCTAATATTAACAGTGAAAACTGAGCATGTCTGGGTGGTGGGGGGGAGGACCTAACTGACAATAGACACACACATGCACACACAAACGCACACAGACAAACATAGACACAAACACAGACATAGGCACACATACACATACACATTTAAATCCAGCAGCACCCCTACCACCACCACCTCCACACGTGTATGCCCATGAATCCACATGTCTGAAATAGCTTAACTGACAATAGATAACACATACACACATATACCCACACATGCATATTCAGATACACATGTGCACATGCACACACACCATAAAACATATATACAAATATATATAAATATGTGTATATTCAGATGTCCCCCACACACACTTAGATACAGGCATACATGCACAGACACAGACACACACACAAACACGTTTAACAAACATACATATATATATATATATATATATATATATATATATATA
>NC_068999.1:46031233-46035526 GCF_001194135.2 Octopus bimaculoides
TTTCCTTTTTTGAACTTATATATATATATATATATATATATATAGATAGATAGATAGATAGATAGATAGATAGATAGATATGTATGTATACCTACATGCATATATACGTAAACACACGTGCACATTTATGATGGGCTGCTGCACCATTCCTGTTTACCAAAGTCATACACAAAGCATTGATCAGCCCAAGGTTGCAGTAGAAGGTGTTTAGTCAATGTGCCACCAGTTGGGACTGAACCCAGGACCATTTAGATGGGAAGCAGACTTGCAGTGTGTTAGAAGGTGAGACCTTTGAATTAAAAGCACAATGGTTCAAGCAAAGTCTCTCTTTACTGTTTTTGCTGACCCAAATTCTTTGACATGGCTTCAGGCAACCCAAGTTGTGTACATGAATATTCTACGTGCACACCCGCGCACACACACACACATACATACATACATGTATATATATGCATATAATTATATACATATATACATACACACACATACGTATATACATATACACACATATACATACATACGTGCATATATATATATATATATATATATATATATATATATATATATATATATATATATATATAGACACGTACATATACATGTATACACATGCACATATAGATAGATAAATAGATATACATATAGATAGATATATATACATATACATACACACAAACACAGTCACAGTCAAACATATATCCCAGAAGTACATGTACACACTTACGCATACACACACACATACCTGTGTACAGCCGGTCACATTCATAGCCACACACACACACACACACACTCCCACAAACACCTACACACCCATCCAAACAAACAGTTACAGAAACACCACTAAACTTGATATCAGTAAAAGGTCATTGTGTCTTTTGTTTAACGTGTGTTCTCCAGTTTCGAGTTGGAACTAATGTCAAAGAAAAGTTATAATGGTGGAAAATTAGTCAGTGATATTTTCCTACCTTATTTTCTCCACTCTGAATTTGACTATTATTGAATCCGTTTGCCGACCCCCATACTACCAGGCTATTACTACTACTACTACTACTACTACTGCCCTCTGTCTCTCTCTGTGTGCATATATATATATATATGTATACATATGTGTATATATAGGTTTATATATGCATATATATGTGTGTGTGTGTGTGTATATATATATATATATATATATGTGTGTATATGATATATATATATATATGCATGTTTGCCTGCCTGTCTCTATGTATATGTATGTATATGTGCATGTATGTAAATATGTATGTATGTATGTATGTATCTATCTATCTATCTATCTATAATATATATGTATATGTATATATATATATATATATATATATATATATATATATATATATATCATCATCATCATCATTTAACGTCTGTTGTCCATGCTGGCATGGGTTAGATGGTTTGACCAGGGTTGATAAGCTGAAGGGCTGCATCAGACTCCAGTCTGATTAGGTATCTTTCTACGGCTGGATGCCCTTCCTAACATCAGCCACTCTGAGAGTCTGATGGGTGCATTTATGTGCCACCAGCACGAGTGCCAGATCTATCACAGTAAGCCCGGTATCAGTCCACAGAGAAATAAATTACAAAATAGTACAATGTAAAGGGTCTGTGTAAATGAAAATGCAGTTGTTCATGTTGTGGTTGTGCTGTTGCTTGTACAAAATGCCCTTAGATGGCTGATGCTGCAACATTTATAACACCTAGCTCTCTGGCTCTCTACCAAACAACTTTTATCAGATTCACATACTGCAAGCTGGAGTTCAGACCAGTTCTTGTAGTGAGGTGGTGTGGAATGAATTACTTCTCCATGTCCCTCCAACATCATGATGCAGTACTTCATTTGTGAGATATCATTGGATGTCACATTGGTTAACTGTTGGTCCCTATTAGACAGCAGTAATAAATACTCCTCAGAGGACATTGTATGTGTGGTTATTTTTCTTGTCTTCCCTTCATTGAAGAATTGGGTCACTATTGTTTCGTATTCTCTTCTTTTCCTCAAATGCCATATGGAACTCGTAAAACATAAAAAGCATATTTTATACATTTCTTGGCTTGTTCTGCGGGATACAGACAGAAAGATTATCAACTCTTCCACTTTTTCTGCAGTTCAGGGTCTTTCTTTGAATGGCTCCTTTTTCTGTTTCTGGTAGCAGAAGCAAGTCAGGTCTCACTAGCACTTGCTTGAACCCTGCTTGGTGGACAAGACAGAGCGCTCTATCTACGTTTCTGTGGCACTTGCAAACGATGTTGTCTCGTTTATGTTGCTGGTGATGATGATAAAGGTAGAGATGACATTGCTTGTCGGTACTAGATGCTTTAATGTTTTTCTCCATCATGATGTTGGTAGCAGTGGAGATGTTGTTACAGCTGTTGTGAATCACATTGATATTATTTTGTTACTGCTGTCATCAGTTACAACAGGGGAGAATAGTGACGAAGATGAGGTTCTGCTTGTGGTGGTTGCATTCTTATTTTTGTTATGCAGTATTCAAACGACTTGGTGGTGGTGTTGCCATTGGCGTGCCATTAAGAAAGTTGTCATTGTCGTCGTCATCATTGTTGTTTTTGTCGTCATGTTGTTGTTGTTGTTAGCGGTTATGCTTTTACAAAATATTTTTGAAAATTGTCACATTTTTGCCCTCGTAAAGTGACAGCCTCTGAGAGATTGCAAACATTTTAATGGGGGAGGGGTTGCCCCTTAATGCTCTTCTCTTTAATGTCAATACTGTCAACATTTTTTTTTTATATAAGATGATTGTGAACAGCAGAGGTTGGAGAAAAACGGATGTGTTCCCTCTAATTAGGAAAGACACCAAAGAATTTCTAATTCCTCTTTCTTCTTCTTCTTTCTCCTCCTCCTGCTTCTTCTTCCTCTTCTTCTCCTCCTCCTCCTGCTTCTTCTTCTTCTTCTTCTTCTTCTTCTTCTTCTTCTTCTTCTTCTTCTTCCTGAGCATGCTACGAACAAATTTAACAAATAAAAGATTTCAGACTTTCGTCGGAAAAATTTCAACCCCCACCAAAATAAATCAACAACAACAACAGCCAAAAACATAGAAAAACTTGTGGAGCAACGATGTGTATGGTCTGTGCAACTCGTGTATGATGATAATGATGATGACGATGGTGGTGGTGGTGGCGGCGGCGACGATGACGGTGGTGGTGGTGATGATGATGATGATAATGATGATAATTTCTAATTTCGGTACAAGACTGGTGTTTTGTTTGATCTAAACCCCACCACCACCACCACCACCACCTGAAAAGATGAAAGGCACAGCCGTCTTCTGCAGCATTTGAACTTAGATAGATGCAAACTTTGAAACTATCATAGTTACTACAAAAAAACTGCTATTTTATCGTATGTCAATACTGAATATTTTGTTTTTCATTTACTTCGTTATCTGAAAAACACAGAAAATAAATAAATAAATAAATAAATGTGTGAATAAATGAAGAAAAGAAGGGATGAAGGAAAGAAGGAAGGACGAGTGAATATTCCACCGTTTCCGCAAATTACTTCTGGAAACAACCCCAAAACTATGAGGTAGAGAGTCACGTGACTGATGACGACAGAACTGCAGCAATGACGTCATGTCGTTGACTGCCCTATTAATTAACGTGCCGTCAGGTGAAAAAAGAAGCTTGGTTCGGCTTCGTATTTGAGGTCTTCTTGCTTATGTTACGTAAGCACTCTTATTTGAGGGTGCGTATATAACATGCACAACACACACACGCACACACACTCGCACGCACACACACGCACTCACACACGTACGTACATACATGCATACACACACACATTTCATACATACACGCATACATTCTTATGTATGTTATGATATATATATATGTGTGTGTGTATATATATATATATGCATATATATATATATATATATAAAAACAAATAGTAAATGAGTATATGCATATATACGTACAGGTATGTGCGTACCGACATCCACCTGTATGTATAGGTGCATATCTGGGTACAGGACATTGCAAACAAAACGTAGACGAGAAAACACACAAGCCACATAGAGAACATTCTACTTCATCAGCTACCCCCGTTTTAACACCGGGGTTTCGAAGAGCTATATATATATATATATATATATATATAAAGCAGTTGTATATTGTCAACTTAATGTGACAGTTCCAATAAGGGAATCATACTGCTGCTATTTAGCCCTAGGAAGCTGGACCGCTTCCTGTCGGCCTTGACACATTTCCTGTGTCCTTATATTTGCGATGGGGAGACAAGCACCGCCACCCAGC
>NC_068999.1:46035626-46039892 GCF_001194135.2 Octopus bimaculoides
AGTCTGCATTCAGGGACATATATATATATATATATATATGAACTGTTACTCAGAGTTTCACGTTCCCGTCCGACGAACGGGAACGTGAAACTCTGAGTAACAGTCTTTTGTTATATTTCTGCTGCTTTTAAATAAAGCATATTACTCTACCTCTGGTATTTGACTACTCCTTTTTTTTTCTACCTCGTCTCACATTTATGTGCTTACTCCGGTATATATGTGAGTGTGTGTGTAAAATAATCTCAATTTGACAGCCACAAAGTAGCTTTTTTGTAAGTTGTGTTCTCGTAGGCTGGGGATTATCTCTGGCCAGAGATAATCAGAGAAATTTGAACACAGAATGTCAAGAACCGGAAGAGATAACGTAAAATATCTCGTCCGCCAATTTCCTGCCCTGGGCCGGTAAGTTGACCTCGGTAGGATTTCAACTTTCAGTGGAGAGAGCAGGAATATCGCGATGTATTCCCCTATCCTGCCAATTTTACTGGCATCTGTAGGTCTGTGACAGATTTCAGATGTGTACACACACATACACACACACGCATGCACTTTTACGACAGAGCTCTGAAAGCAAGTGGTTTCAAAGAAATTCCATACATATACATACATACCCTAATACACATATACATACATATACACATAAATACGCATATATTATCATCATCATCATCATCATCGTTGTCGTTACCAGCCAGGTGCCCTCCCTATGTTCACGGGACGGTTCGCCAAGACTCCAGTTCCATCTGAATTGTAATGCATGCATACAACCACCCAGGCTCGTTTCCATTCGATTCTTTGTTCTTCTCTTTCTTTTTTTAATTCAGAATAAATTTCGACGGGCCACCTACTTGGTAGCAAGGTTGTAAAGGAAAACATCTCGTTTTAACCACCATGCTTTAAATCTTCACACGGTCTTGCAAACTTTTTATAGTCCCAGGTATCGCGATCATTTGTCCCGTACGAATTAAGTATTTATGTCCTCTCCTCAAGATCCCAAATTCAACCATACTTTGCTCCAGACGGGTTGATATGTACCCTGTTCTTCCAATAACGATAGTACGAAGCTGAAAGTGTATCTTGGGTCCTGGGTTTTCAAATTCCTTATCAATGCTCCATAGATGTCCTCTTTCTCTTGTCTTTTTCTAACCATATTGGTATCCAGAGGGCAGCTGGTTCCCACGACAGAACATATCTCTTCCTTGTGGTCCAACACAACAATATCTGGGTGGTTGTGTTTAAACTTGGTGGCTGTTTTAATCTTTTAAGTTCCATCTATATTCTTTCGGTCAACTCCACCTGTAGGTATATTTTCTTTTTTTTTTTGTTATCCTGTTCCTAACTTCTGAGATCAATAACCCCCTGTTCTGGCCACAGCATCATGTCTCATGGGAAGACGATATCTGGAAGACATTCTCTCGCAGTTGTACGTACATATGTATGTATATATATATGTGTGTGTGTGTGTGTGAGTATATATGCGTGTGTGTGTGTATGTATAGATATATATTCATATAATGATATATTATTTTGTTATTATATATATGTATGTGTGTGAGTATATATATGTGTGTGTGTGGATACATACACGTACGTATATATATATTCACGAGTTTGTGTATGCATTTGTATCGCTATTTGTCTCTCTCTCTCTCTCTCTCTCTCTCTCTCTCACACACACACACACACACAATAGGGACGAAAGTTATCTAGTGCGCTAAAAACTGCAATTTCGTTGGATGTGTATGTTTTAATGACCGAACATAACTATTCTGGAAATAAATGTATAGTAATTAAAAAAAAAAAAAATGGGATGGACTGTAATGGGTGGTTGCCTCATTCACTTACCCACTTTTTTCCCGTTATTTTTCGGTTTTGAGTTATTTCACAGAAAACATTTTGTCAGATTTATGTTTAAGTTCTCTGACATTATAACTTTCCAAAAATATGCGTAACATAATTCAAAAAAATTGTTCGAAAATAAATCAAAGTGGAATATTCTCTTTTATTTTATTCATAAATTTCGCTGTTTAATACATAGACATGCAAAGAATTCCGGCTTTTTGGCACACTAAATAATTTCCGACTCTATTCTTCAAGAACGCCTCTATCTATCTATCTATCTTATCTTATTTATCTCTGTTTGTGTATGTATGCATGTCTAATATGTGTGTATGTATTTGTGTAAATGTACAAATATAGATATACATCGCCAAGCACATAGGAGTATCTACTGTTGATGTGTGTGTGTGTGTAGAATTACATTTGTCAAATACATGTGTCTGCTGCATCATAGATGTCTGTAACAGTAACAAACCGAAAACAACGGTAGAATTTATTCCAACACACAGTTGCGGCATTTCTTAGATACGTTGCTTTCTCGTAGAGAAATGAAGACAGAAAAATAACAACAACAACAACAATAATAAAAGTCTTCGCTGCATAGTACAATACATTTACAATTCCTACAATACCCGTGTGTTAACCCCTAATACAAGTAAGCAACCCGGGGTCGGTTACCCGCCACTAGCTGACCAACCTAGTTGGTGATTATGAAAGCATGACTGCAGTAAATTGACGATGTGTGTGTGAGTCTGTGTGTGTGTGTTTCGTCTCTTAGCGAAATGTGTTTGTTTCTGTTCGTTGCAAAAAAAGCAGAGATGATGTCAGGAATGTTTGAACTGATGGTGGTGTGTGTGTGTGTGTCTATATTTACTTGGCTTAAAAACAATAATCTCCCCGCTAATTATGTTTATGTAACTGTAGAACGTGTGCAGCATGGCTTCTGTTCGAGCTACACGTGACGACGGAAAAAACTACCTCATTAGCTGGCTACAGTGCTACATCCCTGTTGTACATACGCTTACGTATGTGTGTGTGTGTGTGTGTATACATATACATACACGTACGCACACACCTATATATATATATACACACATATATACAAACATTAACGTACCCAAAGAATTAGTTGTAGGGTATGTGTCGTCAATGTTGAGCGTCTGCAAGGCAGCAAGCTGTCAGAGTCGTTAGCACGCCTGGCAAAATGCTTAGCGGCATTTTATGTCTATATATTCTGAGTTCAAATTCCGCCGAGGTTGACTTTACCTGTCATCCTTTCGAGGGTGATAAAATAAGTACCTGTTTATCATTGAGGTCGATATAATCGACTTACTCCCTGCCCCACGAAATTGCTGGCCTTGTGCCCCAAAATATTTGGAACCTACGTTTGAATATCTGTACGTTTTATCTAACTATTTATCTGTCTGTCTATTTTTTCTGTTTGTCTGTCTACAGCAAGGGTCGCCTAAGGGGGTCCGAGTGACCCCTTAGGTGTCGGCGAGGAATTACAGGGGGTTTTTGATAGCCATGGGGTCGGTGTGTGAAAGACCAACTCACCCAGATGAACTGCTTAAAATACTTAGTCAGCACCATGCCGATCCCTCCTTCCCTTGCTGCCCTAAGCTCATGCTTATTTTGCTTAATGGTTAATCCAGCGCTGCTGAGTCCAAGAAGGTGAATAAGTGAGTGTAGGCACAGAGGATCGGGAAGTGTGAGTGAGTAAATTTGCAAGAGTATGGAAGGGGAGTGACAAGTGGTTAAAGATGATAAAGTGGCTAATGCAGTGAATGATGAACAAGGATGGACACATGGTCAGTTTGGGGAAAGGGGGCAGTAAAACAAATAGTAGGGGTCAGAGAGGAAGAGGTTATAAGTGGCTGTACAAAAAACATGGAGTGGGCAGAGAGCAGCATTATAACAGAACCATAAATATATGAGAAATAAGGGATGCACAGTGGCAGAGATGGAGGTTAGAGGTATGTAGGGATGGATATGATAAATTATCTTCTCCCCCTCTCTCTCTTTTTATATATTTATAAACACACTGCTTTTGATACCAACCCACCTAAAACTGTTCTCTGGTTCTACGTCAGAAATATTCTGTTTTGAAAAGATCTGAATTAAAACCTTCCATCAAAATTGCTTGTTAATTAACATTCCAAACACAAGTTTGATAATGACAGTTATTTCAATAAATTCTTCATTATTTTCAGAAAACAAAAGGCAGTGTGTTTCAACAGAAATATGGCAACAAAATATATACATATGTATATAAATAGTGGGGTTGTGTTAATCGCACATGGAGAAATAATAGGAAAATGAAAAATAATAATAAGGCAGAATGCTAAACTGGAAGCATATTTTAATAAAGATTTCTAACCGGCTTTCATTGCATAGAAAATTTTCAAGAAGAGGGAGAATGAAAAT
>NC_068999.1:46040317-46042128 GCF_001194135.2 Octopus bimaculoides
AAATAAACATGTTAGGTACAATGACAATTAAATATAATAGAAGTTTGACCTCAACCAGCTTCAGTGGTACCATAATTCAACATGGTGAAACAGACCATGTTTACTTCCAAAAGTTTGTGAAGTACAAGTTTGGTACAACAGAAATTTATACAGAGAATTTAACAGTTTTCAAATTTTTTTTTTTTTGTGGGGGGTGGAATGCATTGTAGAAGTAGCATGATGCATGTGTTCTTCAAATAAAGTTCTTCCTAAAGTTTCATGTGTAGTGAGAATGTAAAATATTGATGATAGAAAGAGAAAAAAGTTGGAGGGGGTCAATGTATGTGGTTGGTAACTTTGTGGAAAAGAGATACAGCAAATCAATATCTCATTCCGTTATAATGTTTCTTGTATGAAGACTAACTGAAACAAGAGTAGACAATTATGAATTCCACTTGGGTAGATTTCTGTATGGAGAGAGAGAGTGAGTGGGGAGGGAGATAGAGGTTTTTTTGTGGTTAAATTTTGCTGAGGAGACAGACTGGACAGCATTCCATTTCTATGGCCAGGATTTGAGATATATTGCTCTCCCGTTGGTCCAATAAACTATTGGAAAATAGTAAAAGACTTAAACTTCACCTGTATCACAGGTAACTATAAACATTGTGAGGCATGTTAGCAACCCTACACCTTTTGCCACTCTCTCTCTCTTTCTCTGTCTCCTGCTTACTCTGTCTCTCTTTTCCTCTTTCTCTCTGTCTCTCTTACTCTTTCTCTCTGTCTCTGTCTCTGTCTGTCTCTGTCTCTCTCTCTCCGCATGTACACACACACACATGCATATACACACATATACGTAAAGTTGTGAACAATTAGCTGTTCCACTTAAAACAAAACACACACACACACACACACACACACACACACACACACACAACTTGTTATCCTTTTTCCCTCATTTACCAACCTCACACACACACACACACACACACACATGTTCAGTTAGTTATATTTTAAACCGCACTCAAGCTCTCTTTGTAATTAGATCTTTTTCTCACACTCAAACACGTGTGCAAATATACCTATTCTATTTTGAACACCACACACACACACACACACATGCATAAATTGTCATATACACCTGACACACCTTAACTCTACATCATTTACATATGTATATATACTAATGTATCCTATTTTATTCCGAACATACAACTTAAATAAGACTTTCTATCAGACCTGTATATCTGTCTGTCTGTCTACCTGTCTGTCCGCCTGCCTGCCTGCTTGCCTGCCCGCCTGTCTGCCTGTCAGCTTGCTTATCAATCTCGGAGACGATCGATCGTTGATGCACATATCTGCACATACACCTTTCTATGTTTCAAAGACTTGTGCAAAATCACTTTTCTCTCTCTCTCTCTCTCTCTCTCTTGCTCTCTCTCTCTGTCACCCCTCTCTCTCTCACCTCTCTCCCTCACTTCTCTCTCTCTCTCTCTCTCTTACCTCTCCCTCTCCACACATGGATATCAAACAGACACATATACTTGCACACATGCACAGACTCACACACATGCACAGATACGCACAAACACACACACACACACATGGCACAGACACACATGTACACACACACACATGCACACTTGCTTGTATTTGTTTTCTCACACATACTCAAATCATTACTCCCCCACACACACACGCGCACACACACACACACACACACATATATATATATATGCATATATACACATATGCATATGTGTATAACCCATGCCAGCATGGAAAACAGATGTCAGATGATGATGATGATGATGATGATGATGATGATGATGATG
>NC_068999.1:46042608-46045948 GCF_001194135.2 Octopus bimaculoides
TCTCTCTCTCTCTCTCTCTCTCTCTCTCTCTCTCTCTCTCTCTCTCTACCTCTGGTGCATTACTCACACACATGTATACATACACGCGTGCATACATATACACACATACAATGCTGGAAACACATATTGCAAGCTGATCTGCTTAAATATAGAAAGATGCACGTGCACACATCATCGCTCACATGTTTACGTACATCCTCACTCAGACAGGCACACACTCATACCTGTACTCACACACAGACACGCACACGCTCATGCACAAACACACATTTTCACATACACACATGCATACACACACACACACACACACTCACTCGCTCGTGCTCACATATTCACTTACACTCAGACAAATGCACTCACACACACAAACTTACACACTCACAAACGCTCTCACACATTCATTTTTGCACATACACACACACGCACATGAACATATGCACATGCACACACATACACATGCACACGCACACACACACGCACACAAACACATGCACATACACTCACATATATATATATGTATGTATGATGAGCTTGTTTCAGTTTTCATCTGCCAAATCTACACACAAGGCTTTGGTTGGCTTTGCCACATGGTAGAATTGAACCCAGAACCATGTGGTTGGGGAGTAAACTTCTTACCACGCAGCCACGCTCATAATTTTCTTCATGCTTTTCTTAAGTTCTTCTCAACAGAATTCAAACCAGTCGTTAACAAAGTAGCAAGACTTTTCGAGTTAGAGTTTGCATGGTTTGTAAATACATAAATATGTAGTTGAGTCTGTGTGTGTGTATATGAGGATATCTACACCTGTATTTATGGTCGGTGGAATGTACACCTGTACTTATACACCTGTACATCCGAATAATGTGAATATGTCTCTTTAATATTTAGATGTTTGTGTGTGCATGTGCACATGTGTGTGTGTGTGTGTACGTGTGCATCATTGCTTTTTATATGTGTGTCCTTGTCGATACACACAACCAAGTGTGTGTATCTGTTCACAGAATCCCAGATGGAGAATCTTTGAAATGGCACCAAGCTGCTAATAGATTGGATTTGGAATGCATCTATCTGACTCTTTTGCACTCTTTAAGAAAATCTTAGCATTTCTAGGCTCTTGTGCAAGTATGTGCATACTTATGTATATATATATGAATATATATATATATATATATATATATCTATATATATATATATATATATATATATATATATATATATATATATATATATATATATATGGAGATACATATCCATACATACAAAGTACATATGTCTGCGTTTGTGTGTGTATGTTTGTGTTTGCGTATGTATGCATGAATGTGTTTGTGTGTGTTTGTGTGTGTGTGTGCGCGTGTGCATGATGATCCTCAACTCAAAGAATAATTGTTTCAAATTTTTGCACAAAGCCAGTAATTTTAATTGAAAGAGGTTAGTCGACCCTGGAAGAACGAAAGGCAAAGTTGATCTCAGCAGGATTTGAACTCAGAGCGTAAAAGAGTCAGAATAATAAATACCAGTAAGATTTTTGAAACAGTAACAACACATCTTTATTGCAAGACAAAATATACATAATAAAAAAAAAAAGAATCTTTGAGGGGGAAAAAAAAATATCTTTATCGACCACCAAACTAAATGCTACAACCTGCTGACTGACCACAGGTAATGTGGGGGTACTAAACTAAAAGACCACCACTAAAATTCAACTCTTAAATAACTGAAGCAAAGTGTATTATGTTCAGGTATCATTTACCTGTTGGTATCATTTACCTGTTGGCTTCCATTCTTTGCAGGTTGTTGTATTCACTACAAGGAAACAAAACAAAAAGAACATTAGATTATGTAACTCGAGAGAGATTGTGTCTGCTGGTTGAGGTGAATGAAATAAGAGTACTCAGGTTGGGTTACTTCAGGACACTACTCTCTCTTCAAACATTCCATTATTTCTGAAATTCATCAACATTGTTCTCGACTACCTATGCACTCTCTACTCCTCTTCATGGCTCTTTTATTCTTCATTTTTTTCCCCCCTCTCTTTTTTGTGCTTTATTCTGTGTATTTGGCACAAGCTTCCAGCTTTCATTGCTGACTTTCTTTCTTTGATTTATGGCCACTTCTTGTCACACCTTTTAACCTTTGTTTTAACAAATTGTAGTACACCTAAGCCCTGTTAAGAATAAGTTCATCATCGTCGTCATCATCATCATCTTCATCATCATTAAGCCGATGAACTGGCAGGATCGTTAGCACACTGGACGAAATGCTTGGCGGTATTTCGCTCGTTACTGTGTTCTGAGTTCAAATTCCACCGAGGTTGACTTTGCCTTTCATCCTTTCAGGGTCGATAAAATAAGTACCAGTTAAACACTGGGGGTCGCTGTAATCGACTCATCCCCTCTTCCCACAAGCTGTCCTTGTGGCAAAAATTTGAAATAAGCACCTCCCCTATTGGGAGTTTTGAATTGTTTAATTTATAATTGTTATTTATATTGTTGACACGTTGTAAAACCCCTTGTATCATCCTTTTGGGGCCGATAAATTAAGTACCAGTGAAACACTGGGTTCAGTGGTAATCAACTAGTCCCCTCCCCCAAAATTTCAGGCCTTGTGCCTTTAGTAGAAAGGATTATTATTATTATTATTATTGTTGTTGTTGTTGTTGTTCTTGTTATTATGAGGGTGAATGGCTGGTGGTCAGGGTGTTGCATTCATGATCACGAGATCTTGGTTTCAATTCCTAGACCAGGCAGTGTGTTGTGTTCTTGAGCAAAACACTTCATCTCACTTTGCTCTGTAAATCACTCTGACACTTGACATACGGTACACCTTGCACCTGTTCCGGACAACATCGATTTGATGGAGGGAGCAAGCTAATGTACAGCACATACATTTGATCACGAGCAGCTATTTCTAGCAGGTCAAGAGACAGCACAGAAGCCTTCCCCACCCACCATTGTCGCTTACAGGAATATATGTTACAGACAGGTCAACAAGGTTGTTTGTCATTTAAGTGTCTTGACATTAGACACAGCGTAGGTGATCGACCAGCCTTTACCCTAGTTGTCCAATAAAAATATTGATCCTGTAAAGTCCAGCTCTACATAAAATCTACATAAATAAATAAATAAACGAATGCATATAAGATTGTATCTAAGTTCTACATAGATACAAGGTGCAGGAGTGGCTGTGTGGTAAGTAGCCTGTTTACCAACCACATGGTTCTGGGTTCAGTCCCACTGCGTGGCACCTTGGGCAAGTGTCTTCTACTATAGCTTCAGGCTGACCAAAGCCTTGTGAGTGGATTTGGTAGATGGAAACTGAAAGAAACCCATTGGATATATG
>NC_068999.1:46046078-46047789 GCF_001194135.2 Octopus bimaculoides
AACTTGACAACCGATGCTGGTGTGCTTACATCCCCCGTAAGCTAGCAGTTTGGCAAAAGAGACTGAGACAATAAGTACTAGGTTTACAAAGAATAAGTCCTGGGGTCGATTTGCTCGACCAAAGGCGGTGCTCCAGCATGGTCGCAGTCAAATGACTGAAACAAGTAAAAGAGTAAAAGAGCACTGATCTGTTACAACATTTCGTATCCGAATATGTCTAATGTAAACAAAGCAATTGAAGATGGAAAAAATAGGTAATATATATGTTACATTGCTATATTTAGTAGCTATTTAAGCAATGAACTCATGGATGGTTAATGGGTTGGATGTGGCACTGAAGGAAGGGCAAGAACTCCTGAGATATGCACATACACCCATTTCCTATTTTTTCCATCTTCAGTTGCATTGTTTACATTAGATGTATTCAGAATTGAAACATTGTCACAGTGTCAGTGTTAGATATAATTTCTATAGAGAATGTTTGGAGATTCAACTAAAAGTTTTCCTAGGCAGTGCCCCAGCATGGCCACAGTCTAATGAAACCAATAAAAGATGAAAGATAACCTTCAAAGGTGATTTAGTAGCACTGCTAACATGGTAAGACACAGTATTGACTTATAAGGCCTTTAATATTCTTGATAGTATATTATGGTTGCACAACAAAATCTGGTGTTCCTAGAAGTTATTGGCTTGTAATGTCATTATTGAACACATTTTTACCATCCATCAGTCAGAATCTACCAAATTCTTTTTGCAACTTCTCATTTTAGGAAAACAAATTGTGCAGCAGCATGCAATCAAATTTATCGTGTCCGTTTGTTCTTTGTTATATGGAACTATAACCAGAGAATTTAATTTCGCTTGTGTCGTTTTTGACCAAAGACACGTCTTTAATCATCTTACTACAGGAAATGTTCATTCAACTGTAGAATATGTTTCAGGAATTACCAGTAAAAGTGGGGAAAATTGAACAAATCTTTGATATTAAATGCTTGCAATTGGCTATTTTTTGCATTCAGATGGTTTACAATGATCTGCCAAACTACAAATGGAGTTATTGCTTTGAGAAACTTCAAATATCAGAAACTGAACTATTAAATAATTTATGTCAGATGGATGTGGTTCTCTTTGTTGGTCACCTTTAGAAGAAAATGTCTCCAGCCTTAAATGTATCATGTACCTTACCTGATCAAAGTGGAGATCAATAGAAAAGATTATGGTGTCTGGTTCTTTGAAATACACATCATAATTTGTTATCACTGTTTAACTTTCATTTTTCTTTGTTTGCATGGGTTAGAGTGAATTTGTTAAAGCAGCTTTTTCTATGCTGGGATGCCCTTCCTATCACTAATCCTCGCCTGTTGTTGCCAAGCTAGTTAATGTTTTCTATGGCTAGATACATTTTCCACAGAACACTGGAAATGAACAACCTCACTTGTATGATGGTGGCACTCATTTACAGCCATCATGAGATCTCAAGACAAAGATACACACGTTTCCACACACACACACACACACACACACACATTCTCTCTCTCTCACTCTCTCTCTCTCTCACTCTCTCTCTCTCACACACACACACACACACATATTTACAATGAGCTTCTCTCAGTTTCTGTCTACGAAATTCACTCCCAAGGCTTTGGTCAGATCAGGGCTATAGTACAAGATGCTTACTCAATTTATTGACCCCGAAAGGATGAAAGGCAAA
>NC_068999.1:46048316-46049514 GCF_001194135.2 Octopus bimaculoides
TATAAAAATATAATTATAATTAAGGGTTACTGGAAATAACCAGCACCTGTGCTAGAAGTAGATATCAAATACCTACAATCCACTCTGAAATTTTTTACAGACCTCTCGTTGACCTGAGGCTATAGTAGAAGACACTTGCCCAAGGTACCATGCAGTGGGACTGAACCTGGAACCATGTGGTTGAGAAGTAAGCTTCTTACTCCACAGCCACTTATATAGATACTCACACACATACATTATATTTTACTTGTTTCAGTCGTTAGACTGTGGCCATGCTGGGGCACCACCTTGAAGAATTTTAGACAAATGAATCGACCCCAGCTGTTATTTCATTTTTAAGCCTTGTATTTATTCTAGTGGTCTCTTTTGCTGAACTGCTAGGTTACAGAATGTGAACACACTAACACTGATTGTCAGGTTGTAGTGGGGTTGGGGGTTAAGCACAAACACAAAGGCACACACACACATTAAGAGAGAGAGATGTGTGTGTTTATGAAAGATATACACATATATACATACATACACATGCACACACACACACATGTATGTATGTATGTATATAAGGAAAAAGGAGATTGTATCTTGAACAGGTTGAGCATTGAAACTGGTTCTGTGTGAATTAATCAAAGCATTTCAAGTTCGTTTCGGAACTCTGTGTGTCTTTGTGTGTATTTGTGTTTGTGTGTGTGTGTGTGTGTTTATATGTATGCATAAACTTCAAAGCATTCACATCAAATGAGTGAGTAAATTAAATGGACAATATTTTGAGAACATTTTTCTCTGATTTGTACATACACGCATGCGCACACTCACACACGCACACACATGTATATATATATGTGTGTGCATTTGTATTTGTGTATCATTTCTCTGTTTTTTTTACCATCCCTGTTTTCATATACATTCGCTGCTTTCTTCCAAGGAATCTAATGCTCTTAGCTTAGTTTTTCCTTGGAGCTGGCCAGATTGGAGCAATCTCAAGTATAACCGGCCGAAATTGCAAAGATAGTCTGGAACGTAACTGAGGAAAGAAAACTTCGAATGACCTGTATCATCTGTTTGAATGTTTTGTGTTCTTGTCCCATTTTTTGTATTCCTTCATATATATAAATATATATATATAAATATATATATATATAAATATATATATAAATATATATATAAATATATAATATGTGACAATTATTTGGTAGCCATG
>NC_068999.1:46049857-46050866 GCF_001194135.2 Octopus bimaculoides
ATATATATATATATATATATATATATATATATATATATATCTATCTATCTATCTATCTTTCTATCTATCTGTCTATCTGTCTTTATACATATATATATATATATTGAGTTGATGTGTTTCCATTGATATCAGTGACTCTGCTACAGTCTTTAGTCTTTTATGCCATAAATTTCTGCTATCAAGGTCAAGCTGGTGCCTGAATTAGATTTACCAATAGTTTTAAATTAGAAATTGTGTGTCTGTGTGTCTGTATATTTCTGTGTGTGTGTGTGTGTTTGTGCATGTGCATGCATGTGTGTGTGTGTGTGCAAGTGGGAGGGAAAGGGAGAGGAGACCATAAAAGGCAATGAGGTTATCAGAAATGGAGATATTGTCATTTCATTAGAACTGTTTTAAGGATTCTACAGAGAGACTAACGCCCACCCACCCCTTCTCTTCCCTGCTCTCTCTCCTTCAAGATTTTCCTTCCTCTTATGCCACACGAACGAATGCAAGTGTGCATGTGCACACTTATGCGCATATGCACACACAGTTATGCACATGTGCACACATTCTTGTGCACATGTGTGCTCGTATAAAATCTCACACTATGACTGTGTGTTTACCTAAACGTAATACACACACACGTGTGCATTCCCTCTGTTATGCATTTATATACATACATATATAAGCGCGCGCGCGTGTGTGTGTATACACATATGCATACATATACATACATATATAGGTGGTGTGGGTGTGTGTGTTTGTGTATGCTTCCATTCACACACACATATATATATATAGAAAGAGAGAAAAAACGAGGAAGAGAGAGAGAGAGAGAGAGAAAGAAAGAAATAAACATACACACAAGCATATATAATTCTTGCTTGCTCCCATTTCTGTATATATCTGCACACACACCCCCATATGTATATATGTGTATGTGTGTGTGTATATATATATATATATATATATACATATATATACATATATATATATATATATATATATATATATATATATATATATA
>NC_068999.1:46054324-46055471 GCF_001194135.2 Octopus bimaculoides
GCCACCAAAAGCCCCCACCCCCGCATCATTCTATTGTAATTTTTAAAAAGTAAAGGTCACAATTGTTTTGTTTTTGCTGTTGCTGTTGTTGTTGTAGATGTTATTTTAGCTTTACATCACCATCGTCGTCGTCGTCTTTGTTATCATCATCATTGCCGTCAACATCATCATCTTCGTCATCATCATCAGCAACACCATTGACATCGTCATTGTTATTGTCATCATCACCACCACCACCATCGGCATCATCATCATTGTCATGATCATTACTATCACCACCAACCCTACCTTTGTAATCATCATCATTGTTGCTTGGTTGCCTTCATCACCACTACCACCACCACTGTCATCACCATTATTGTCATCATTGTCATTGCAGCCGTCCTTGTTTTAATGTCTACCTTGTTCACGCTTGCATGAGTCAGACAAAATTCATTATAGCAGATATTCTACGGCCAGGTGCCTTTCCTGTCACCAACTCTTACATGTTTCCAGGCTAGACAGGAAATGAATGGCACTGGTATGATGGGGGATTTTCTATTGTGAAATAAAGTGTCTTGCCCAAGGACACAACACACCAGCAGTAATTGAACTCGTGACCTTAAGATCACGAGCCAAATGCCCATAACCACTAAGCTGCATGCCTTCACCTTTCACTTGTATAATGAAAGAAATCTTTAGTCTATTTATAGTTATGACTTTATCAGCAAATTTTGGAGTTTCCTGTTCAAAATGTCTGTACCTTTGCTACTTGTAGTGTGTCCTCTTGTAACCACTTCACAATTCAATTTTGAATTGTAAAGTAGTTATAATTCTACTCTTTACTCTCTGTAGAGTCCTTCTCTGCAGACTGTTCAACCAACACCACACACAGTCCTTTGTTTTGCAGACGACTGCACACAAAAACATACTCTTTTCTTTTTTGTATATGCATTCTGGCATGATTTAAATGCTTTCTTTGGTAATTCCTTCTGCTGCTGCTGCTGCTTTGTGAACCAAATTTCAAAATGATTTGAATTGAAAATGAGTTTTTTTTTTTTTAACAAAACACACTAATTTACTCTTACTTACTTCGCTAATCCTGTATAGGCAGGATATATATATATATATATATATATATATATATATATATATATATATATATATA
>NC_068999.1:46056001-46060492 GCF_001194135.2 Octopus bimaculoides
ATATATATATATATATATATATATATAGGTGTTGCCGTGGCAGTGTGATAAGAGAGCTTGCTTCCAACCACATTGTTCCAGGTTCAGTCCCACTGTGTGGCACCTTGTGCAAGTGTCTTCTACTATACCCTTGGGCCAACCAAAGCCTTGTGAGTTGATTTGGTAGATGGAAAACGAAAGAAACCCGTCATATATGTATGTATGTATGTAATCTGAACATTGTCAATGAAGTCTGCATTGGTGGTAAAGACTAGGTTGAGTTGGATGGGTAATGTTTTGTTGCATAAGGAAGTCTTTAGTGGTATTGAGAAGAGCATTCATATCTCTTACATTCAGTTGTTTAATTTCAGGTTGGATATAGCCCCGAGACCAGCTGAGACTAAGAAAATTAAAATCCCTTGCTAAAAGCACATTGGCCAGTGGACTGGCCTTATTTGAGATTTGGTTTATCCGCAACAAAGTATGGTTAGCTGTTTCAGGAAGACAGTAGGTAATGGTTGTGATCAATTTGAGGTCAATCGCATGCAATATTAGTGTATCGCACACTGTGTTTGAGTGAGAGAGGAGGGCATTTGTTACCAAGTCTTCTTGGGTGAAGATGGCTATTTTCTCCTTGTTTCTGTTTTCTGTAGTTAGTTCTGAGTAGTACATAACCTGACATATGTACTTCCGCATCCAATATGTCTGGGGTCAGGTGCGTTTCACTTAGTGCTACACGTATTGTCTTTTCTCGCTGTGCAAGGTCTCTAAGGTATGATACTTTTGTCTGTTTGTTTTTGTGAAGTGTGAAAGACCTTGTACATTCGGCATTATTATTGAGTTGAGTTTGTGGTTTCATGACAACAATGGTATGGGTGCGCACTGAGGTAATAGCAATGATTGGAGCTGTGTGAGAGCTAGAATTTATTATTTTCTTTTTATTTTTAAAAAAAGACTTTTCTTCGTTGGGGAGGGGTTACTGTCTGGACTTGGTATGGTTGCATTGTTGAATATGGTTATAATTATATGGTTTGCGGCTGTTGATTTTACTATTGTACCCATAACATATCTGGGTGACTTCTGGGTTTCGATGAAAGTCTGGACCAACACTGCCACTGTAAGGGATGTTTCTACTGTGGATTCAATAGTGGTTTGGTGTCATGCTTTTACTAATGCATCAAGTCCCTGGAAGATGGGTGAAGGGACAGTCACACATCAGACATAACCTTTTGTGTTGAGAATAGCAGCAGATTTTAGGATTCCGGGTTACATGTGTAGAAGTTATTAAGTTGCTGAGACCCCCTTCGGTCATGACTGGCCATGGGATTGCACCTAGAAAGGTACCCTCCAAGCACAAGTCCAGGCAAGGTTGTTTATGGAAGACCAGCAGTCGCCCATGCATACCGGCCTCCCCTCTCCATGCCACCAGTGTTATCCAAGGGAAAGGCAAAGGGGCCAATACAGCTTGGCACCAGTGATGTTGCAACTCATTTCTACAGCTGAGTGAACTGGAGCAACATGAAATAAAGTGTCTTGCTCAAGGACACAACATGCAGCCCGGTCCGGGATTCGAACTTATAACCTCACGATTGTAAGCTCAACGCTCTAACCACTGAGCCATGCACCTTCACAAGTTATTAAGTATGATTTAGCATTTAGTGGTGGTGTGAGATGTGTGGTTTGACATTGGCTGGTATTGCTGGTACGGATTGTGTGTCTTGTCCCAGATAAATGGGTGAAGCTACAATGACTGCATATGTGTAGTCTCTCATGTTGAGAATAGTGGCATATTTGGGGTTTCGTATGTTCATAATTTTATTTTATTTACAGTTGGAAAATTTATCATAGAGTTGTCAGGTATACATTCAGATTGGGGTGGACAGTGGAGAAAGAAAGGAGTGATTCTTCACTAATTGGAGAAGTAGTAGTGGTAATGATAGTCGCAGTAGAATAGGATGACTATGGTGATGGTGGATCTCTTGTGTTATTCTGAGAAGAATTTGAGTGGCCTGAGTGTGGAGAAGAGCTAGAGACTGTGTTGTTTAATAGTTCATCAATTGTTCTAGTATTGAAGAGTGACTTCCAATGTTGATTTTGTTGTTGTTGCTATTGTTTAGTTGTGAGTAGCAGTAGAACGTGATGACAGTGATGATGATGATGGGTCACTTGTGGTGTTCCGAGGAAATGAGGAAGTTGGATAGCAAGACTGAAGGGCTCTTGATCAGAGAGTTTAATCGGTCATCAATTGTGCTAGTATCCAGGAGTGACTGTGGTTGTTGGTATTGTTATATTGTTGTTATATATATATATATATATATATATATTCTTTTATTTGTTTCATTCATTTGACTGTGGCCATGCTGGAGCACCGCCTTTAGTTGAACAAATTGACCCCAGGACTTATTCTTTGTAAGCCTAGTACTTATTCTATCGGTCTCTTTTGCTGAACCGCTAAGGGGATGTAAACACACCAACATCGATTGTCAAGCGATGGTGGTGGGGGACAAACACCAACACACAAACATACACACACACACACACACATATATACGATGGGCTTCTTTCAGTTTCCGTCTACCAAATCCACTTACAAGGCTTTGGTTGGCCCGAGGCTACAGTAGAAGACACTTGCCCAAGGTGCCACGCAGTGGGACTGAACCCGGAACCATGTGGTTGGTAAGCAAGCTACTTACCACACAACCACTCCAGTGCCTAAAAATATTCATGAGCTTATCATCACCAACCATTCCTATTACCCAGTTAGGTTAATGAGAAGAGGTAGGGCCAGGTCTGTGACCCTCTTCAGGGACTATGAAAGAAGTGGGATGATGGGAGGAAGTTATCCTCACACTGGAGACCTTGTCTAAATACTTGTAGTGGAATGGACTCTGCAAAAGGCACCAGAGACCCAGGTGATGGTGTTGAATCAGGCCGTGAATCTACTCCTCAAAGAACAAAGAGTCTCTCAGACAGGCTGCCACAGGATTTCTGCCTACCAAATTTTACTCACGGCTTTGGTTGATCCAAGGCTATCATCAAAGATACATGCATTTGATGTTTGGTCAACATGTTGCTGACCTCATTATTTTTGTGAACAATTATTATTATTGGTATCTATGTGATAAGCCTAAAGTGGTGAGCTGGCAGAATCCTCAGCATGCTAGGCGAAATGCTTCGAGGCATTTCATCAACCTGGACGCTCTGAGTTCAAATTCCACTGAGGTCGACCACCACCACCCAAATTTCAGACTTTGTACCTTTAGAAGAAAGGATTATCTATAAGATAAGTTGAATGTGTGCAGAGTTATGCCGATTAATTCAAACACATGCACCAATATGTGCACACATTGATCGATTGCCTTTTTCTCTTCTTATCTTTTTTCAGTTGTGCTCTAACTCAACTAAGTCATTATCCCAGTAATTATCATTATATTATTATTACTATTATTATTATTAAGTAAATGCGTCGGGACCTCTGTATTTAAGTAGTACCGTTAAGGGTACCTCTATATTTAAGTAGTACCTACATTTTGATCATTTGGTCTGCTTGATCAATGTTGAGCTAGGTCTGAACTATATATAACAAACTATCAACGAGCCAACAAGGGAGCCATCTTTGTGGTCGTTTGGTTTGCTAGAATTAGCAACCAAATCTTGCTCAAATCGCGTCATTTCTCTTTAAAAGACAGGGAGGACACATTTGATAATGCAGCTCTAAATGCGCTATGTATAAAAAAAAATAAAGACGGTATGACCACAGCTGGAACCATAGGTCTACAGGATCGGAGGTTGATTCGGGGCTATCATGTTATTTAGCCCCGAAATAACATGATACATAGACAAACGTATACGCACAAGCCAACATTGGTAACGTCTGCCTGTTGCTTGAAGCGCTAGAAATAACAGTCAAATATCTTACGAATTGTAGATTTAAACAAGAAAGACACAATGGATAATGAGTTCTCGATATAGTATGCCTCACATTAGAAAGACAGGATGGTCGTGGTTAGAGTATCATTGATCAACAGGTTTGCTCGATCAGAGCCAGATCAGATTAGGTTTAGACAACAACTGAAAAGGCAACGAGATCAACTAAAGATAACACCCAACTATCTTAAAATGTGGAAGGATACATTGACTAATGTAGTCGTAGATAGACTATGACCAATAAGAAGTCAAGATGGTTACCGCTGGATCACCCTTTGATAATAGGTTCACTGGATCAGGGTTGATCGGAGGTCTGGAGGTTAGATCCTGCGTATTCTTTCCTTTCGTTACAGAGTAGCATGTGATTTGTGGGCGATTTGGCTGCTATTTCTAACAGCTAGAACGAACAGGTAGATGGACCACGTAGAGGCCTTCATGGTTGTTGATAGCTCCAAGTCAGCCCTGATCGATCAGATTTAGATTAAGGCATTCCTGCCGTGGCTACTTCATCAATACTGGAAACATCTAGGACTGCATTATCTAATGGATGTCCTATTGTTTTTTTTTGTTTTTTTTTTTGCACAC
>NC_068999.1:46060894-46061854 GCF_001194135.2 Octopus bimaculoides
TAGGCGTGCCACTCAGAAAGTCTCACGAGTTTCCCCGCATGTGGGGCCCCCCCCCGCGGGCCGCAGGTTGCCCATCACTGACGTAGAGATTTTCCTTCTTTCTTCGTAACGATGAAAAGAAAGAGACGAAGAGAAAGAGGAGGAGAACGAGGGGGGTGGATGGCTGATGTGCAAGTGGCAGAAACGACTGGTCATGTGACCGGGACCACGTGATTCGAATCGGCCATGTTGTGCTTTCACAATGTTATCGTTTTATTGTTATCTCTCTCGTTATTCTAGACTTTAAAACAACAACAACCGTCTTTGATAATAATTATTACTACTTCGAAATCACAGTTACATTCCAGTAAGTCTGCCATTCTAATTTTACGGTTCTAAACCTCTGCATTTTATGTTTTTTTCCCCTGTTCCGTACACGTCTACGCGTATCGCAGCCTTAATGTTTATGTCTGTCTTTCTGTCTCTACCCTCCTCCATTATCTCCTGTTTGTTTGTTTTTCTTCTCTTTTCAACCAAATTTCTACATAGCAGCAAATAATTTTATTGAAATATATGTATTCTTTCCTGTTTTGGTTGTACATTGAAAAGTTACTGCAATATATATTGTATATATGTGTGTGTGTGTGTGATTCCAAAACACACAGCAATGGAGCTCGATCTTTTTCGCTCGATAATTATTATTATTATTACTTCGAAATTACAGTTAGATTCCAGTAAGTTTGCCATTCTAATTTTGCGGTACTAAACCTCTGCACTTCATTTATTTTCCCTGTTCCGTACACGTCTACGCGTATCGCAGTTTTAATGTTTATGTCTGTCTCTCTGTCTCAACCCTCCTCCATTATCTCCTGTTTGTTTGTTTTCTTCTCTCTTCCCCCAAATTTCTCCACAGCAGCAAATAATTTCATTGTTATATATATATATATATATATATATATATATATATATATATATATATAT
>NC_068999.1:46064451-46078114 GCF_001194135.2 Octopus bimaculoides
TTGATCCTTTCGGAGGGTCGACAAAGGTAATTGGGTCGCTGAAATTGACTCGTTCCCTCCGCCAAAATTTCAGCCTTGTGCCTATAGTAGACTATTATTATTATTATTATTATTATTATTATTATTATTAGTAGTAGTAGTAGTTGTAAGTATTATTATTATTGACCTAAGAACAGCCATTTACATCGTATGTATCTCGCATTTATGTTCAATCTCCGTCTATATTTTTTCAATCGTTGTTCTTTTACCCGTGTCACATTTGGTCGGATAGATCAAAGACGTTCCACCCATGACCATTTCTTCGCTCTGCATCCAAGACCACATCATCCGTCTCTAATTTGATACCCCCCCTCCCACTTACCCAAGTCTGTAGGGCGTGATTTCAGGGAGATTTTGGCTGCTGTTCTTAGTATGCTTAGTGACCACGTAGAGGCCGCCCTCTTTTCTTGAGTTTTGTTGTTTTGGTTCGTAGTATATAGGAAATGGATTGATTATATGACACGAAGCACCTATCTTTCATTTCCATCTTATGTACAATATTTATAGCGAATTTCTACACATATACGTATATAAACTTATACACACACACACACATATATATATACATGTATGTAGGTATTTAAACTTATATATACGCATATATATGCACAGACGTATACATACATACATATATATATATATATATATATATATATAAGCGTACATATACGTGTGTGTGTGTGAATTTTTTGTCTCTACCCCCTCCTCCACCGCCTGTATTGTTATATAATTTCCAGACCCAAGAGATAGCGAACTTTATTTTTTTTATCTGTTTGCTGTAGTCAAAATATATTTGTTTGTTTATAAACTATTCTGTGCTTCCTGTCCCAACACATTTCATATTCTGACAAACCCCCTTTTCTTTGAATTTGAAAAAAGCTAAAAATAAACAATTGGAGACTGTTGCCCATGTCACATCGATTTAGCTGTGGGCTTATATTCTTTTAGAATCAGGGTGTGTTCGATTTAATTTAAAATTTAGTTTTATGTCGTCGATTAGAATTGTCATTTATTATTGCCACAATACTAGTTTATTATTGTAGCAATCTCTCCGTGAGTCGGTCATACAAGTACCAGTAATTTACACTGTTGGTTTACTCCACTCTTCTCGCTACCCTCATTGGGCTTTCTACCAACGATAGAAATTATTATTATTATTATTATTATTGGAGCCATTGTAGAGAAGATTTCGCAGCATAAATTCAGTGACATTTCAGTGTTATGGAGTTAATTATCTGATTAACATTGCAGAGTGCCTCCGTTTCCTGTGGACGAAAGTAGGCGTTATATATAGCTAAATATAAATGATATGGAAATTAAAAGATAATGCAGCTTTCAAGTGCATTGCTGTAGTAAACGAAATGGAAGAATATTGATATGTGTAAACTTAAGCTTCCTAAAACGAGTTTTACTGTTAGAATCTTATTTAAAAATAAACTTGTTCGTCGGTTCAAACCTCCCATGTCATGTAGCATTTCGACAGAAGTGTTTTCGTTATATTACAAAACTTCTACCGTTTTAGATAAACGGACACTTTATGTGGTTTATCGGTATTAAAATGTGAGACTGTCACGGTTAGGATACCTTCGATCATAGATCTATCTGCTCGTTGAGGGCTAACTTGGAGCTAAGACAGCAAGTAAGATCTTCTGTTCGATGAGGGTTGACCTACCACCGAGCAAGTATTGATATAGTTGAATTTTGTCTTGTTCCTGTTGTGCTTGTAAATATCGGACCAAGTTTTAAGATTTATCCAGAGAAAAAGCAATTTTTGTTTAAAGTAGGAAGTTACACACCCTCGAATGGGTTGTGTGTATATATATATGTCTTTTAAAACTTAATAGTTTTGTTGAAATGATTTGTCGGAAACATTAAACTTACTCCATTTAGCAAGTGTTTTTTTTTTTTATTTAAGTTTTCGTTAGCAAAACTGAAGAGTAGGTGTTTGACCAGCTAGAAACAGCAGCTAAATCAGAGCGTACTTCCTGAAGAGAACCACATATTAGATGACGCAGTCTTGATCTTGGTGGAACGTCTACCATCAATATAGGTCTGCTCGATTAAGGTTGGCTTACCACTAACAATATCCGTCTTATTGCTTTATTGTTCTGTTTGTGAATTCACGTACGTACCGACCCTTAGCTATATATACGGGTCGTAACATGGTTGGAAGTATTACTGTTATATTGAAATTGTACGCAAAAAAAAAAAAAAATTCTATTGCCTTATAGTAAATATTTAATATTTCACCTAGAGTTTCACTTTACGGCATTCCGTAACTTGATTTTCGTGCCCTTGTCCTTAGACAGGGCTAACTTGGCTGGATAGAATAAATCTCTCTCTCCAATTGGTTTTATCATGTGTATATCTGATCAAGAATTATTGATCACCTGATCTGTGGAATGTTTAATTAGCTAGAAGAAAATACAGTCATCCATGTTTATATTTTAAAAACAAATTGACGAAACACGCTCATACAATGGATGATAATACAATTATTATCCATTTATCTCTTCTTATGACTGATTATAAATTTTAGGGAACAGTGACACTCGAACTCACGATTCCCTTTATTCAACTTGAAATTGTCACCCACTGAAATCTTCGAATATTATTGATTTCTTTACGTTGCTGCAAAAATATACATTTAAAAACAAAAGAAAGAACGACGTTATGACGTTCATGCCTTTTTTTAAAGAAGAAAAAAAAACCAAATTATGAGCAACATTAAAATGTTGCTTAACTGAGACACCAGGCCACTGGACCACACCATTGCCCTCCCTCATAGTAGCTTCGGTTTGCCATCTCATATTTCTAAGGCCCTCTGCATGTCCAGATCTAACCTCACAATATTATTATTATTTTTAAAAATTTTATTTATGAAGTGTTACTTAACAAAATATTGGGACTATTCTGTTAAAAAAAAAAACAACAAAAATAAAAATCCTTTTCGTGACTGATTATAGTTTAGCTTATGTGTTGGTTAAATTGCTTCAGAATTGATTCCATAATTATTAAAATCCCAACTTCACATTTTAAATCTTAGGTATTCACTCTCATTTATGAACTTGCTGTTCATCCAAGATAACTTCAGGGTTGTGTGGTTAAGAAGTTTGTTTACTGATTTTACAATTGGCCCCATTATGTGACACCTTGAGCAAGTGTGTTCTACTATAGCCCTAGATCAGCTAAAGCCTTGCGAAAGGATTTGTTAGATGAAAACTGAAAGAAGTCCATCACACACACACACACACACACACACACACACATAATGTAATTGTATGTGTAGTTTTCTGTCTCCTTTTCTTGAAATCTCATGGTAATTGTAAATGAGTATCACTGCCATACAGGTCTCGCATAGGAATATGGGGGAATCTTACCATACTAGGAAACATGAGGATTAGCAGCACGGAGGGCATCTCTTGAAAATCTGCCTCAACAAATTCCATCTGACTCATGCAAGTATGTAAAAGTAGATGTTAAAATGTTGATATATCTTTACATGTCATCATCATTTAGTGTCCGTTTTCCATGCAGGCATGAGTTGGACGGTTTGACAAGAGCTGGCTAGAGAGAAGACCACCAGACTTCACTGTCAGTTTTAGCATGATTTTTACGGCTGGGTACCCTTCCTGACACCAACCACCCTCAGAGTGGACTGAGTGCTTTTTATGTGGCACCATATATATATGGACAGTGTGTAACTGGTGGCTAAGAAGACTGGAAGGACTACAGCTTTAGTCAAAGTGTCCCTTAACCTGCAGCAGTTTGAAGTACTGGAGTCGATGTCATCGACTAACTCTCCTCCCTAAAATTTCAGCTTTGTCCCTTTGGTAGAAAGAATTGTTGTTATCAATTAATATTTTCCTCAACAAATGGCATTGCCAGTAGGATACCTGATTGGCGTTTACTGATCCTGATAAGATGTGGTTATAATGTTTTGTAGTTCCCACCTTCAAGAAAGAAATCGAAAGATAGCGATGACCTTGGTGGTCTGAAGAAGGTTTAATCTATTTTTATGGAAGGCTGACAATGAGGTCTGTAGTTCATTTGGGTTTCAGAGAAATACAATAGATTATATGGAATAATGTGTGACCTAAAATAAAAGTTGGTCATTGCTGAATGAAGCAGGTTTATGTGTCTGTGTCAAGAGTCATGTGAGAACATTGTAAAAATTTTGCTTGGCTTTTAGAACTGGGTTTGATATTGTAAAAACCATAGTTAAGATGGGTAAAGTAATGAACATGGATTAATACAACTGAGACTTGTTGAAGGTATGAATCAGGCAGTCCATAGATCAAGGATGTTTGACAAACAAGTACAGTTTGGAAATATGTCGCTCAATGCCTGTCTAAGCTTCCGTACAACAAAAAATTATTTAGTATTTCTCTGAAAGTAGAACTTAGAAATGCCAGTTGCTAAAAGGAAGAAATTTCCAAAATACAATTTTCTGGTTATTAATATGTGTTTATTAATAGGAAAATGTCATACATGTAGAATACTAAGCAAATTGAGCAACAACAACAAAACCCCCACTTTCAATCAGTTTGTAGCTTTACAAAGGAAAGTATAGGACAAATTGATAATGGGAATGTTTGCACTACCAGGTAAGGACCACTGCAAGGAAAATTGTATAGTATCAGCTAGGGTATTCAAGAGTATACCAGTAGTGAGTTTACTGTAATTCCAAGGAGGTTTTGGGTACTCATTAGTCAACCAAAACCCTCTCGAAAGTCATCTACTTTTCTAGTTTGACGGATCAACAACTGAAACTGGCGTGTAATATAAGATTATACTAATTGTAGCTGGCCATGGACTGTAATAAAAGTCATGGTGTTGTTGGAGCCATAGTAGTGGTTGTGGACTATAATAAAAGTTCTGGTACTGTTGGAACTCATTTAAAACTAATTAATTCTTAGAAAATTACTATTTGTAAATCTCACAGCGAGAGATATTCAGCAACAGTACTTTGGAGTAAAGACTGTTTGCCAACATAACATGGCAGTCCTGGTTTAGGACGAATGTTGCTGTAATTTAGCCCCAGGAGACATCGTCTCCAGCTGGCTATACGACATGATCTGTGTCCTTCTAATTTTTAATTTATAGATCAGTGACTAGTTGTCACTTTGAAAACTATATATTTCGAAGGGGAATTTGGCAGCACCACCTTTAGCCGAACAATGATTGTGTGCTGATGAAGGGAAATAACCCGGAAATCACGATACACAGATATTGTTTTGAGCTGAGTGGGGGTGCTAGATTCCCTTGTTCGAAAAAAAATATAAGGACACAGATCGTGTGGTATAGCTAGCTGGAGACGATGTCTCCTGGGGCTAAATTACAGCAACATTTGTCCTAAACCAGGACTGCCAAATTATGTTGGCAAACAATCTTTACTCCTAATTAATTCTTGCTATTGCTTTGCCTTGAAGATGCCAGTCTGTTAAATGATTGTATGTCCATTAAATGTGGTTCTTTCATATTTTGAATCCTTTAAACTACCAATTCATATTTCCACTAGTTGACGTTGAATCACAACAAATGGTTGGAAAAGCATATTAGAACTTGTTCCAATTGATACTAGCAAGCGGTTTCTCTCTATAGTAGTAATATGAAATTCTGGTGGAAAATTTATATTCAAACTCTTATTCAACCTCTAATATTGAACCCATCTCAGACACATTAGCTGTGATAGAATTTGTTTACCAACTTCAATCACTGGGGTGTGTGTCACCAGATTCAAATAGATAATGATTTTAAAAAAATAAATAATCATTATCTATTTGAAATTTGATATCTGTGGTTGTGTACCACTGAATTCAGATAGAAATAACAATACTATTAACAGCCCTATTGGTTTGTTGTGTTGGACATGGAAGTGTTTGGGTGCAACTAACTGCTGAGGATTTGTACTTAAAAGACCCATATTACACTGGATTGATCGACAGATAGAAGCATGATTATTAGATCAGAAAAAAAATAGTTTGAGAAAGATTCCATTTCAAATGAAAGTATTAAAACCAGATTGACTTTTATTCTAGAAAATATGTCCCCCAATAATGATAATAATAATAAAAGAAACTAGAGTCCTTTTTAACCCATTAGCATTTAAAGTAACTGTATCAGGCCCAGATCTTCTACCTGTTTCATGTTCAAGGAGGCCAGATCTGATCTCTTACACCTACCTGTAATATCATTCTAAAAATAAGCTACCACATCATTGAAGTTTTGAAGCTAATGCATGATTAATTCAAAACAATGTGTAATCTGAATGCTAAAGAGTTAAGATTTGCTGGGTGCGGTCTACCACAGTGTCAAACAAGGTTATCTACTGTTTCATTCAGAGATTTTTGAGATTAAAAAACTTTAGATATTTCAGTGATCATTTTTTTTTTTTTTTTTCAGAATTATAGTTTTAGCATCTAGCCATAACTACTCAATGGCTTGAGTGTGTTCTCTGGTCACTGGATCCACATAATGTCGTTGATGGTTCACTGTCAGATGGTGATGACCTATGGGATTTAAATTATTATAAGTGGGCCACTCATCTGAATGAATTAGTGAACCTTTTTCACATTCTCTTTCAATAATTGGGATCAAACTGTTCCTGTCGTGCTGTTCCATAGAAAAGAATCGACAGTCTGAGCCTTGTTTGAGACCAAAAATCCACAGCCGATCAATTCTACGTCCATGGTTCCTATTGTTTCATTGTTCTGCATCACTGTCTTCGAAGAGAGGAGCATTGTCACCATTCAACCTTCTTCCTCAAATGTGTTTTCGACAACCAGCAAATTATGTTTCGTCAATCTGAATGGGGTTATTCGTTCCAACTATCTTCCCTCGTCAGACAACTCCACACACCTCACGGCACATACTGTACCTGTCAGTTATTGTATTTTTAGATTTTCCTATGAGTCACTATTGTGGTCATGGGTATATATCCATGACAAAGAAAAATATTAGTTCTAAAATCTCACTCACGCTCAGCTTGCAGTTTAATTTGTTGTTAATGTCCGTATAATGGAAAAATTGGTTTCCTTTACAAGATAGATAACCCTGGCTATACAGTTTGACAATGTGATAGACTGCATACTATACTAGCACCATTTGCTGGATTTTTATGGTCAATACCTACCAAAATTTGCTGAGATAGTTGAATCATTTGTGAAATTGTGCAAGGAAAATGTTGACTGTGCGTGGACAAAAGGATTAGTAATAGGCATTTAATGATTTAAATACAAAAAATAGTGCTCTTGCTGAGAATCCTGTTGTAAGGATATTTGATACCAATAGGCATGTTGACATTCAAAGCTATTGAGCAATCTATGTCTGAAGTTTTATTGCAAACCAACCACTTAGTCCTATATTTATCAGGAAGGTCAACTGCTGATGAATCTAATTATTCAAATATTGACAGAGGGCGGGCGGTTTAGAAACTGTAGATCACAAAAATGTTCCCATCCTAATTTACATTGTAGACATTTTCTTACATATAATCATAAACTTCTTGAATTCATATTTAATCCACACAAGGAAATTCCCAAGGTTATGTCTTGAGGGATACTGAGGTGGGCCATGTAAATGGCAGCATTTGATTTTGATATCATATATCATCATTTGACGTCATCGCATGGTTGAGACAGATTTTCTATAGCTGGATTCCCTTCCTGTTGCCAGTATTCCCCTGTTTCCAAGTAAGCTAATATTTTCCATGACCATACATGTTTTTTCTATGGAAGACTGGAAAGGAAACAAACATTATCATCACTTATATTACAGTGATGATTGTTTACCACCATCACATGGTGTTAGGACAAAGGTACATATATGCATACACACACACACACACATATGTGTGTGTGTGTGTGAGAGATGGGTTTCTTGTAGTTTTCATCTACAAGATTTACTCACTAGGCTCTGGTCAGCCCAGGGCTATAGTAGAAGACACTTGCCCAAGTTGCTGTGCAGTGGGATTGAACCCAAGACCACATAGTTGTGAAGCAAGCTTTTTAACCATACAGCCATGCTTGTGCCTATATGTTAAGAGAAATATTCCCTATGTTGACACACTTTTATGGCTACATTTTAGATTACAACTGCGACAAATTAATCTAGACAAGAGCATTCAGAGAGCGCAAAGCTCCGCCAAGGCAACACCAACGTCCTCTCAACGATTAACCAGAGATGATTTTTAATATGAGAATATCTGAAATAAAGTTGACTGCTCTCACAAGCAAGAATACTAAAAATGAACCTGACCGCTCTTAAAAATTTAGTAAAAAAAAAACAGGAAAAATAATCCAGAATCATTGTCCAGTACTGGATTGATCCCAAAATCTAATCAGTTCGTGCTAGTCATGAGGCCAAACATCCCTGAAAGTTTCATCAGAATCCATCCAGCAGTTCTTGAGGTATCTTGTCCACGGACAAACAAACAAAACAATGCCTCTGCTTTCGCTTAGGTGGAGGTTATAATGTTGATAGTTTCATACACCGGAAAGAAGCTGTTTGTATTTTGATAGTAGCGATGGAAACACTGTGTGAAGGCATGAAACTGGATAAAATCATTTCCTGAATAATTAAAAGAGAGTAACTACTCCAATGCCATGAAACTTTGAAAAATGATATTCTTTGTGGTGATAATCTTGCTATTCTACGTGAAGTATTTGGGAAACACATGATTAAGTGTTCTTGATGATGTCTGTTGTTGCATATATATATATATATACACACGTGTGTGCATGTATGACATGCAGTCATTCAGTCATTTAAAGCTTGAAATACGGTAACCTACCTATCCTCCACTATATATATCATCATCATCGTTTAACGTCCGCTTTCCATGCTAGCATGGGTTGGACGATTTGATTGCACCAGACTCCATTAAAAAAGGCTCCATTAAAAAAGCACCCAGTATACTCTGCAAAGTGCTTGGTATGAGGAAGTGTATATCCAGCTGTAGAAGCCAGGCCACAGCAGACTATGGAACCTGGCGTGGAACCTGACCTTGCCAGTTCTTGCTAAGCTGTCCAGCCCATGCCAGCATGGAAAAACAAATGTTAAATGATGATAATGGTATATTAACAGGTATAATTTTATAGGTGGTGCAGTCAAAACCTCTATTACTATTGGTTCCATTGTAAACCATTGTAGAAACATGTTCCCTTATAAGCAAGATGGTCAAGAGAGCAACCTATTGTAAGCACTTGGTTTATAGTATCTGGTTTGGGCATTCAATTCGACACACATCAGTTTGTCTTGCTGGAAATAAGTTGTACTTATTTAACCACAGGTCGATGATAGTCAAGTAGTGTTATTATTAGAAGCATCCTATTCATGAAATGCTTTTGGGCCTACTCCTTTTAAACAAAAGTAGTATGTAATTAAGATTTAGCTGCTATTGTTAGCAGGCTCAGTGATTATATAGAGGGCTCCTCTTCAGTTCCTCCAGAAAGTGGTACATGTTATAATATCTTCTTACTGCCACAGACATCAGGCTTCATATTTTGATTCTATGGATTCTGTTGATCCATAAAAGCATTATCTGTGTTTGCTAACCGGTATTAGATATGGTAGACAGCCTAGAGAGGCCTAGATTAGAAATGCTATTTTAAAATATAACACACAAATACAATAATAGTTTTTTTTTTGTTTTCTATAGTTTGGAATGAAATTTGTTTTAATGAGAAAAAATGAGGAAATTGTGTTCATAATTTTCTGTGTCAGAATTACATAAATATTGAAATGATTTAAACTAAGAACTATAGTTTGAGTTGGAGACCCTAGTTTCTCAGAAATTACCATCGTACAGTAAAATCAGTCAAATTGTAAAAAAAGAAAAGATCAAATTTATCAGCTGATTCGTCCCGCCTTGTTTTGGATAATACTTAATAGAAACTGGATCCTTTATAGGTGCAGATGTGGCTGTATGGTAAGAAGTTTGTTTCTCAGCCACATGACTCTGGGTTCAGTCCCACTGCATGGCACCTTGGCCAGATGTCTTAAACTATAGCCCCAAGCCAACCAAAGCCTTGTGAGTAGATTTGGTAGATGATAACTGAAAGACACCTGTTTGCATATATATATATATATATATATGTGTGTGTGTTTGTTTCCCATCACTGCTTGATAATCAGTGTTGGTTTGTTTATGTCCTGCAAAAGAGACTGAATAACTACCAGGTTTTGAAAAAGAACTGGAGTCAATTCATTCAGTTTGTCATGTTTTGAATGCCTAAGCAATATATAACAAATGCTGTACATTTGTTTAAATAGTTAAACACCACCAGTCACATGGCATGCACAGGTTTTATGTGAACTTGTCCATTTTTTTCTATAATTGCAATTAAAATAAACAGGTACACACACAGTTGATTCCATTGCTACAGGATTATGGTTGATGTCGTTGCCCCTTCTCATACGTTCTGCTACGGCAAGATAGAAATTTGCAGTTTAGGTCTATTTGATCCGTGTTCCTGCACCTGTGCTTTTGAAATAAGTAAATTACAAAACTTGACAATGGCATCACCAATAAAATTTTGGTCATTATCTTGTAGCTTATCCTTTAATTCACCCACGTGAGCTTTTGCTTTGAATGCCACAAGTCAGATTGAGACATCTCTGATCGACTTTAAGCTTATGTCACTTAGAGATTTTCCTTGCTTTGTCAATGAGGCTGTTTATATATTCTCATTTAATGTAACATTGAATGTCTCATTATTATAAATATATTGTTATAGCCATCTTTTAATAATGTTGCTATTTTCTGTTTTACAGTTGAATATATATACTTGGGGTACCTTGTTTTGAAATTAACCCAAGACTCTGAGATTAATTTACACAATTGCGGTATGTGAAAGCCTAAAAAAAGGTTTTGTGCTTCATAAACATTACAGGTAAATATTGGTTTATCTTGTTTATTACTGCTTCGTCAGTTGTTTTTTTTTTAAATATATTTGTAAATGTATGTTAAAATTCAGTTATATGTCCTTCTATAATATGAAGTTGTAACCTTGAGTATGAGCAGGAAACTTTATGGCTTTATTGCAGAGATTTATATTGCATTATAGATGCAAGCATGGCCATGTCTCTTTTCAGCTTGTTTAACTCTTTATCACCTGTCGTCTTGATAGAATTTCACACTGAAGTTAACCAGGTAGAGCTCTCTTCTGGACAGTAGGCTTCTCTCGCAGGGTGAAAGACATTGTATGATGCTTGTGCGCAAACAGCTGTGCTGCTTAATAGTGAGACATAAGTGCTGAATGCAGATTTGCAAAGGCTCTAGCTAGCATGCTCCATTGGACATGCAGCATCAGTGTGCATGAAAGTCGAAGTAAGAACCATGCCATAGCTGACATTGGAGCATGGTACCGTCCTCAGACCCATCAAATCTTGTCAAACCATCCAAATTATGCCAGCATAGAAGATGAACATTAAAAGATGATGTGTAGATTTATATTCTTGTAACCCTTTAGCATTTAGATTAATGTGTCAAATACAATACTTATTTATTCACATTTTTTTGAATTAGTCCTGAATTGTCTTGTAGCATTGAGATTTTGATGATGTGGTTGTGTATTTTCAGGATGACATTGTAGGGTAGGTAAGAGAGAGAGATCTGTTCTGGCCAATTTCAACATAAAACAGCTAGAATATATGGGCCTGTTCGAATGCTAAATGGTTCAACTTTGATGTTGTGTTTTAGTGATTTCTGTCATCGTAGAAAATGTCATATATTTTTGTAAAGAGTTTCCCTTAGTTTTCCCCATTCTGTTAGTATGTTTTCTAGATAGGATCTTACTAACATTGAAAGACATCCAATCTAGTTTTATCAATAACAGTCAACTTACCTTATAAAACACGGATTCATTTGACATAGTTCTTCCTGTGGCACTGCATCTACTGATGGTCTTAAGACGCTAAGGAATGAACAAGTGTATATGTCATTGTCCCCAATACAGTCATAGTCGGTAGTTGCTGATGATACAGAGTTCAAGTAGACCCACAATTAAATGCTGCTGCTGTTATAATTGTTGTTACTACTACTCATTGTAAATTGCATCCAAAAGTTCTCCCAACTGATCTGGAAAAAACAAAAAGACTGACCAATACACAACCTTTGGTTGATGACACATGCTGTCTCTTCTTCCTTCCTTTCTGAAATAACTCGTATACCTACCTGTCATATCGGTCAAACCCCACCTGGCATAACTTCCTTTACTTCAGATCTCTCATACATTCTCACCATTCATTAAGCCTCACAGTAACCACTATAAACCATTATAATCTCTCTTCCCCTTAATACTGGCCCCTTAATAAGGCGGCGAGCTGGCTGAAACGTTAGCGAACTGGGCGAAATGCTTAGCGGTATTTTGTCTGCCGTCACGTTCTGAGCTCAAATTCCGCCGAGGTCAACTTTCCCTTTCATCCTTTCGCGGTCGATAAATTAAGTACCAGTTACGCACTGGGGTCGATGTAATCGACTTAATCCTTTTGTCTGTCTTTGTTTGTCCCCTCTATGTTTAGCCCCTTGTGGGCAATAAATAAATAATACTGGCTTTCTGAGTTCCTTTCTCACCATATTTTTCTTGCAAATACCTTTACCTTATGAAGACATTCAGAACATCAACTAACTGTGTTGAGCTTAGCAGTGTTGGAAGGTAGGACCTGCAGTGGCTGTGAACATCATCTCTTTCTTCTGACCTCACTAAGTTTGAAGGACCTGCAAGGATCATAAACATCACTGCTTGATTTCAGCCATCTGTGAAGGTCACAAACATCACCTCTTTCCTCCTGGCAACGATCATGCTCAAATGGTGCTTTTTACATGCCACCGGCATGGGACCGGTCAGGGCGGCTATAAAACCAAAAAGGTGTAAATGTGAGATTATCTGATCGTTCGATTTGAAATCTAAGCAGTTCTGTTTACATTTCAAAATCCTAAATGTACCTACATAATTGTTTATCAGCTATATTATTCTAGATTTGTTATCTCACTAGCCATGCCTCCCTTTCAATTTCAATTATCTATTTTCAATATATTCTATTAATAAATGGCTCTCAATGAAGGTAAATGTGATATCTATGTATATTTATATTATCTCAGTATATTGTTGAAAGTGACTGACGCAATATAAACTGTATGTAATAGTATATATTCGAATGAGAAATATTGTCAAGTAGTAGCAGTAGTAGTAGTGCTAACATTATCACTTTATTATTTGGTGAATGGACAACTTATCAAAGTCCTTTTCTTGAACTTGAATAATTATTTTTAGAGAGTCATGAAGGTTGTCAGGTCAAGTTGCAGGTTGTTGAGCAAATTGACATATCTTCAAACCACATTTATGCTGATTTTGCTGTGACCCTCAAGAAAGCACATTGTTCTTCTTGCTTTTAGTCTGGGCCAGCTGCCGAAAGGATTTACTTATAATTCCATTGTCAAGTGATTTGTGAAGCAGCCAGTTTTCTCAAACCCATCCTTCTTTTGCTGTTAACTGAGGGAAATGGATGGGAAACAGTGAAAAATGTTGAGAGTAGAAAAGAAAAATGCATGTTGGGATTTTATTTTAACTTGAGGTAGTATTAACTTATATAGGATGTAATCATCATCATCATCATCATCA
>NC_068999.1:46078124-46078360 GCF_001194135.2 Octopus bimaculoides
ACATTTGTTTTCCATGCTGTCATGGGTTGGACAGTTTGACAGGAGTTGGCAAGCTGAGGAACTGTCCAGACTCCAGCTGTCTGTTGTGACATGGTTTCTACATTTGGATGCCCTTCCAAATGCCAACCACTTTACAGAGTGTGCTGGGTGCTTTTTATGTGGCACTGGCACCACTTTAAAAGTTTTACGTATATGTTGTAGGATTAAAAGTTTTATATATATATATATATATATAT
>NC_068999.1:46078771-46079168 GCF_001194135.2 Octopus bimaculoides
AGCGGTATTTCGTCTGTCTTTACGTTCTGAGTTGAAATTCCGCCAAGGTTGACTTTGCCTTTCATCTTTTTGGGATCGATAAATTAAGTACCAGTTGCGTACTGGAGTCGATCTAATTGACTGGCCCTCCCCTCCCCAAAAATTTCGGGCCTCGTGCCTAGAGTAGAAAAGAATATTGTTTTTTGTCTCAAGATGGTGAGCTGGCAGAATCGTTGCTTTGCCAGACAAGATGCTTAGCATCATATCATCTGTCATTACGTTCCGAGTTCAAATGCTGCCGGGGTCGACTTTGCCTTTTATGCTTTCAGGGTTGATAAAATAAGTACCAGTTGAGCACTGGGATCGATGTAATTGACTTACCCCCTCCCCTGACGTTGCTGGCCTTGTGTCAAAATTT
>NC_068999.1:46079178-46079728 GCF_001194135.2 Octopus bimaculoides
CCCTGACGTTGCTGGCCTTGTGTCAAAATTTGAAACCAATGTTGTTTGTGTCTCACCTAAACCAGTCTGGCAATACAGTACGTGGCGTTGTAAAATATGGTATCTTGAAAACAAGAAAAGGTTACTGTCAAAAAGGACATCAGACAACAGAATTGTAGAATAGTACATTGTGAAGTCTTTGTTCAACACATCATGGAAAACTTATATTAGAATTGATATTATTTATAGTGAACCATACCAAAAATACCAGGAACTTCCAAAGTAATTTGAATTCTGAAATATAATTGACCATCTATTGTTTTTTTTTTTCTATTTTTCTTTTTTATTTTAACAAAGATAGTTTTAAGTATGATCCTTTGTTAGATAAAATATTGATCTTTTTCATTTCAATTTGGAAGTTGCAAAAGTTTAATTTTATTTATTGATTGTGACGTTCCCATTTTTGACTTGTTGAATAAATTTATATTCACAAAATCGTTTGATCTTTTTGTGCTTTTAACACTTAGTAACTTCTTACAGAAATTTATATATTTAATTAAACGATGGTTTT
>NC_068999.1:46079787-46080802 GCF_001194135.2 Octopus bimaculoides
ATAACAAAACAAAAGATGAGATCTATGAGTTAGCTTGTGCAATATTTCGTCTGTTTCATCATCATCATCATCATCATCATTTAACATCCGCTTTCCATGCTAGCATGAGTTGGACAATTTGACCGAGGACTGGTGAACCAGATGGCTGCCAGCAGGCTCCAATCTGATCTGGCAGAGTTTCTACAGCTGGATGCCCTTCCTAATGCCAACCACTCCGAGAGTGTAGTGGGTGTTTTTACGTGCCACCGGCACAAGGGCCAATCGGGCGGTGTTGGTAAATTTCCATTTAGATCTTTTTAGAGCTGTTTATGTGCGTTCCTTCAGGTTCTAGCTTGGGCTGCTCTTGGGTAAAAATAGTTAACCCTTTAGCATTTAAACCAGTCACATCAGGCAAAAATATTCCACCTGTTTTATGTTCAAATTGGCTGGATCCAGCCTCTTACACCTATCCTACAACCTCATTCTAAAAATAATCTCAACATTGAAATCTTGTTGTTAAGAGATAATTCATGATTGATTCAAAACAATGTGAATAAATATGTATTACATTTAATAGAGTGATCTGAATGCTAAAGGGTGAAAGTAGTTTCGTTCCTTCCAGAATATGAAGAAATTATAAGAGAGTCTATAGATTTTCTTCTTATGGGTCAAGAGCAACACAAACATAAATAGGTGCAGGCATGGCTATGTGGTAAGAAGTTAACTTTCCAACCATGTGGTCATTGGGTTCAGTCCCACTCTGTGGCACCTTGGGCAAGTGTTTTCTATAGCACCAGGGCAACCAATTCCTTGTGAGTGGATTTGGTGGACAGAAACTGAGAGAAGTCTATCATATGCGCAGGAGTGGCTGTGTGGTAAGTAGCTTGCTTACCAACCGCATGGTTCCGGGTTCAGTCCCATTGCGTTGCACCTTGGGCAAGTGTCTTCTAATATAGCCTTGGGCCGACCAAATCCTTGTGAGTGGATTTGGAAGACGGAAACTGAAAGAAACCTGTCGTGTATATATATATATATA
>NC_068999.1:46081053-46082646 GCF_001194135.2 Octopus bimaculoides
ATATATATAAATATATATATATATATATATATATATATATATATTTGTGTGTATGTATACACATATGTCCAGTGTAAGTGATGGACACACAAGATATAGTGGAATCATGCACTGGCTAACTGAAAAAGTAAGCTTATGTGTGACCTGCACTAGGCCACTACTTAACCATGAGCAGACTAAGAATAGATTTTACTAAATGCCTGGATGGCTCACAAAAAGTAGTCAATGGCTTTTGTTACCTTGGAGATGTAATTAGCAGAGGTGGTGGTGCTGAAAGTATAGTAGTCAGGCTATGAGCAAGCTGGAAAAAGGTTCAGGGAGCTTCTACTGCTGGTGGCAACAAAGGTCCTTTCTCTCAGAGTGAAGACAAATTGTATGATGCTTGTGTTAGAATGTGAAGCTGCATTGTAGTGAGAGACATGGGTCTTGAATGTTTAGGACCTTGGGAAGGTTTTTACTTCCACACCTGGAATTTGTTCTCTTATTCAGTAGTATAATGTCATCAGTATAGAGAATTTCTTTCAGGCAAACTTTTACTCTCTCTCTCTCTCTCTCTCTCTCAAACGCACAAACACACACACACACACACACAGGTGTGTGTGTGGGTATTTTGTTGATTTTATACATTTATATTTAGAACTATTGTTAAAACTCTCATCACTAACATTTTTGACTTTTGTATTTATGTAAATATAATTCTCTCCTCTCACTCTCAATCCATTTATCTATCTATCTATCTATCTATCTATCTATCTATCTATCTATCTATCTATCTATCTATCTAATATATATATATATATATATGTATATATATATATATGTATATATATATATAGTTAAAAAAAACAAAAAAACGAGGACGTGATACGGATAGTGTTATTGGACGCTCGGGAAAGGAAGGAGATACACACACACACACACACACACACACACATACAGTTTTATTATTTTGGTTGAATTATTGCTGAGGAGAGCATAGTTCAAACAATATATAATCAAGTACATTTCTGTTTCCTTTTCAGTGTAGGAATCGAATTACTTGGAAAGATATTATTTTTAATGTTACAAGTGTTCACGTTTCAATTTCACAAACATTACAAATTGAAAATGTATATATATTTGTGAAATACATTTGCTTTGAATTTTCTTCAGAAAGAGGTCTATGTCTGTGATGGTTAGTTGGGGTGGGGGCGCTAGGAATGTGGCCTGGGTGTCAAAGGGGCAGCAGCCTGAAACAGTTTTGGAACCACTGATCTGGAGTTTTGCAGAATCTCAAGAGTTCATTCAAATTAGCTGTAGAAGAGATAGGTCATGAAAGCAACTTAGTGAAGTACTTATAAATTAGGCCTCTTGAATGAACAGAAAGGTTGAAGAAGCACTTATGTATATATCACTTGTTCAGTGTACATGTGTCACTTTTACAAAATCTGTGTATGGTACCACTAAATGCAGTACCACCGATGTCTTGGTGTTTAAATTATCCTCTTGTTCGAGAGTTTTCTTTCTTTTTTTTTTTATATATATATATATATTCAAGGCTCCTCTGTAGTTTGATTTAAAACCACATCATGGAAACTAAGATTATTCTAGATC
>NC_068999.1:46082656-46087508 GCF_001194135.2 Octopus bimaculoides
GGTGGGGTGGGGTGGGGGGGTTGCAAAGTAGTTAGTATTGATCCCTGGTTGGGTGGAGTCTGTGTGGCTCTCCAAGGGCTCAATAAACACCTGAAACAATTTTGAGCATTCACTTTTAATGGAGGAGAGAAACGGAATGAACCTGAAAGAGCACAATAATTTAATTTCCAACCAAATATTAATGAAATAATAACTCGCATTCACCAAAGGCATATTTCACATGAAATATTCCATCCGTATCAAAATATAATCCGACTAAATTTGTATTGTTCTTAATCGTTGAGTATTTTCATAAAATTTCATTAGAAATTACTGAAAAGCATTATTGACATAAAAGGAAAAACAAAGGAATTATTATTGTCTGATCAAGAAATTTTTTTTTTACGAATCATACTTTCTGATTTTAGAAATTTACTTCATGGAGGTCATTTAGTTATCAATGGTTCTTGAAGGGGCCAGTGACATAAAGAGTTTGCTGACCTCTGCTCCAGAGCCTGCTCTGACCAGTTACCTAACCCTAACCTCTTCAAAGCTCAGATAAGACCCACTCTGACATACCACTCACATCTATGAGATGGTGCTATACACAGAGAAAAGCATCCTAGACTAGTGATGGGGAATCATTTTAGTCTAGCTGCATGTTATTTATTTATCTTTTACTGATCTTGTCATGTGTTTTAGTTTTACTTAAAAATTTCTGGATAAGGTTTTTTTTATAATATAATATTGGAGATAGATTTTTTTCCCTCCAAAGTTCATCATGTGTTACTTAAAAAAAAAAAAGACAACCTTCAGTATGTCACAGGTTTGCCATCATTGTTGTTGACCAATTTATGAGGAAGTCCTTTAGTGATTTTCAAGGATTCTTTCATCAGCAGCCTTCAAACATTAAACTCACATACATGATGTTTCCTCTCTCTTATTCTGTTATTGTTCCTACCATGGCTTCTGCTCTTATCCTTAACATTTATATACCTTTTGTTGCTTATACTGGGGGGTTCCATCTCCAGGAGCATGTACTGAGCACTTTGTGCAACCCTTTGTCTGGAATCCATTTCTATCCATATTGGATCGACTGATGATGACTGTTATTTTCTTCATGGAAGTGGAACAATGGTCTCAGGTGGGTTGATATCAAAAGCGCTTAACATATAATTTGTCATGGTTTGATTTAATGATAATGTAGCTAATTGTTTCACGGCTGCTCGGCTAATGGAAGAGACATTTAGCTGCGATTCATTTATTGTAGAAAAAACAGTGAGTTGCAGAAATAATAGTTTTACTCTAAGTAATTACCCAAACTGACATGTTTTGGAATAAAATTACTTTAGTCTGAAACAATTTTAGTCTATTTCAAAACAAAAGTTACAACAGACACAATTATTAAGCAAAATAAGCATAAAATAAATAAATCCATCAACAAACACTAAATGTTGTGAAGATAACTCTAAGACTATCATTATTTGATAGCGTTACAGCCATCCTTATCTATCCAATATGGATAGAAATGGATTCCAGACAAAGGGTTGCACAAAGTGCCCAGTACATGTTCTTGGAGATGGAACCCCCCCAGTATAAGCAACAAAAGGTATAAATGGTAAAGATAAGAGCAGAAGCCATGGTAGGAGCAATAAGAGAATGAGAGAGATGAAACATCATGTATGTGAGTTTAATGTTTGAAGGTTATTGATGAAAGAATCCTTGTAAATGGTTTCCTCTTAAATTGGTCTAAAACAATGATGGCAAACCTGTGACATACTGAAGGGTTTATTTTTTTTTTAGGTGACACATGATGCATTTTATTTGCAGAGAGCAGTATACCGTATGTGTTATGTTTAATATTGATGAATAATTGGAGTGATTACAACTGCAGTGTGATTACTGTAGTTAGTAACTGAAGAACCAAAGAATGCTACAGTGTTGTTGGCCACCATTCCCTGGTAGCATCAGTGCATTGCAGCATCATTTGGAGGAGCAATATTATCAGAAAGTACCGGTTTTTAACTCTTACTGTCTTTCTTTCTTAGGGTAAACAGTTGTATACTGAGGGTACTGCTGTACTCCATCCCTGAATTTAGAGGCCTTTGTCTCATCAGTTGGAGAAGCAGTTCTGTTGGTGTTTTGAGCCCCTTCTACTGCAACACCAGAACTGCACAGGGCCACCCAGATCTGGTCTTATGCAATATGCAAACATTGATGTATGGTTGGAGTTGTTGCAACTGTAGTGTGGTTACTTCACTGACGAAAGAGGGACAAAAAGACTGCTTCAGTGCTGTAGCCTTCTTTTGTCCCCCTGTTTTCAGTTGGTAACAAAACTCTCACAACAGCACAAACTTTGCAACCTCTGGACCAGATGTTTCTATTATCCTCCGCTTATATCATACTGCATCATTCATCCTAAATAAATTCTTGCACACAGCTGATGAAGCTTATGTCCCACGGTGAAAACTGTAACTAAAATATATATTCAAGTCAGTCAGTGGTTCTTTGCAGAATAAGATTTTGTCAACATTGCTCCAATATCTGTTTCAAATAAGAATAAAATTTAAATACAAACATATAAAGACGCAACAACATACCAATTATAACTCAAATTGAGAACCCCACTACCACAAAGAAAAAAAAAAAAAACGAAATTTTTAAAATTAGAAATAGCCAAGCCATGATTTCTGAAATATTTTTTCCTTCCTCTCACCAATTTTGGTTAGAGGTCAGAAATGATTTTACTTGAAAGCGAAAATATGTTTATATGTAAACTGAATTTTATTGAAATACATTATGCCATGAACTCAAAGGTTTACAAATAGTTTATAGGAAGAAACTCTATCTCTATTAAATGCTGTTTGTTACTCTCTCCCTCTCTCTCTTTCTCTCTTTCTCTCCTAACTTATTCAAAAGTACAGAGCCTGTGACCTTTGTATGTCACCTCAGATTAGTGAGGTCAAATGGATGAGTTTCTGCTTGTGCTCCTTGAAGTACTTGTAATTTCATTGAGTAAAATATACAAATAATTTAACCCCAGGTCTGCTGTGATTATGAAAATCACAACCCCGCTCTTTTTTTTACTCATACTCTGTATAACCTGCACTACACTATCTAATATGTCCCCCCACTTTTTGATCGGTTTAATACTGAAACCTACTTAGGTAGGCTTCTATCAGAGCTGGTTGGACTTCATGTCTGTTTCTACCTCTTTTTTTTTAGTTGAAGGATTAATAAGGATTTTATTAATTTGTGAAGATTACCTTAATACTTATTGACATTTCATGTTATGTTATCTCTCAGAACTTCAACTGTCCATGTTGGCTATTTAGTTTTTGCAGTGGTATTTAGTGAAAAATATCTTACAATGAATGGCATGGTGGCTGTGTGGTTAAGCAGTTTGCTTCACAATCAGGTGGTTCCATGTTCAATCCCACTTGTCTTCTATAGCTTTGCCATAACCAGTGCCTCCTGAGTGAACTTTGGTAGACGAATAATATTTTTTTTTGTGCTTGTAAACTAGTCTGTCAAACCCAAACATCTTTGTGTTGTTTGTGTGTTGAGTTACATCTCTTTACACTAAAGGTGGACTTAGTCATTAGATAAAGAAAAATTTCTCAAGTAAGTACTAGTATTGACTAAAATCCTTGAATGCAGTGCTCCGGTATAGGCACGCCTGAAAGACTGAAAGCAAGTAAAATGAAAATAAATTGGAAAAAATAATACAATCTGTCTATGTACTCTGTTTTTATTTCTGTAGAATGTCTGTCTGTTCTCCATTGGCTTTTGGTAAATAGCCAAACAAAAAAAAAAAAACTGGCATTCCGTCTGTTATGATGATGAGCATTCCAATTGATCCAATTAGCATATAAGTGGCTAAGCACTCCACAGACATGCATACCCTTAATACAGTTCCTGGAGATTCAGCATGACACAGGAGTGTGACAAGGCTGGCCCCTATTGAATTACAGGTACAACTCATTTTTGCCAGCTGAGTGGACTGGAGCGATGTGAAATAAAGTGTCTTGCTCAAGCATACAACATTCTGCCGGGAATAAAATTCATGACCTCACAATCATGAGCCAAATCCCTTAACACAACTAAGTGACATGCCTTCATGGCCAAACATAATTGTTAAAATCAAAGTTGTACTTCAAAGGACAAAAAAAAAAAATCTCTCAAAGACTCCTACCATCTGCACATTTCTAATTTGCATTTCAAGAACAGCTTTCATCTTACTTGTTTGCCCAGGCCTTTGCACTTATGTATAGGTTAATGACTGGTCAGCCCTGACAACTCTTGTCACACTCTCTATATTGGCAATGTCTTTTTCTGCCGACATTAGTTGGATGTGGCTTTTTTTGTTTCGTTTTTGTTTTTCTTTTCTGAAGCCGTGTTTTACTGTCAGTTGTTATTCCTGTTGTTAACAACTTTAGTCACATTATACAACATGTGATATATAGTGTGTCTATTCTAAAATTGGGATGCATGTGTGTTTGTGTGTCTGTCTAGCAGCACATGATGCAGACAGGAAAAATAGAACTCAAAATATGAGTATAGCCGTACCTTGGTTTTTGAACACCTGATCACGAATAAATTGTGCTTTATATATATATACACACACATATATAATAAATAAATATATATATATATATATATATAGAGAGAGAGAGAGAGAGAGAGAGAGAGAAAGAGTTATTAATATTTCTAAGTCTCTCTAAAGGAGACTACGGCAGCGGTACTGGAAATTAATAGTTATCGCCAAGCCAACATGGCAGTCCCAAAATTAGGACGAAAGCTGCCGTGAGTTAGCTCCAAGAAGCCATCGCCTCTAGCTAGCTATGTGACACTCGAAACCTGTGTCCTTTAT
>NC_068999.1:46087805-46088181 GCF_001194135.2 Octopus bimaculoides
CCGTCAAGTTACATTCCCCCCCCCCGCCTCTTCAGGTTAATGAAACAGCACCAAACTAAGTCATTGGATTAACATTGTAGCCTAAAGACTTGAAGGTGGCACTGCTAACTTGACAACGGTTGAGTGACTGAAAAATAGGTATTAGCTGAAACAAAACACTTCTCAGGTGTGTATCATTTGTGTTTATTTGATCTTGAAGACAGCTTACAAATGAAGGGTCTTGTATGTATCTGTATGTACACACACATGCACACGCACACAGCAATGCTGACGCTTTTTCTGAACCATATGTGTATTGAGTTCTTACCTGTTCATTAGTATCGCTATGTCTAAGCAAAAATAATAATTATATATATATATATATATATATATATAT
>NC_068999.1:46088191-46104747 GCF_001194135.2 Octopus bimaculoides
TTATATATATATATATATATATATATAATCATCATCATTGTTTAACGTCTGCTTCCTATTCTTGCATAAGTTGGACAGTTTGACATGGAGCTGGTCAGCTGGGAGCTATCCAGACTCCAATTGTCTGTTGTGGCATTGGTTTCTGCAGCTGGATGCCATTCCTGGTTTTCTTTCATCTGTGAAGTGTTTGATTCAGTTAAACATATTTTTCAACATAAACTGGATGAAGAAAATTAAGATATTGATAATATTTTACTGACTGACTTTTTAGTTTGCATTCACAAGCAAGAAGTGTGCTTCTCAAACCTGTGGTTTTGAGTCCCAATGTATAACACCTTAGGCAACTGTCTCTCACTGTAGCCCATGGTCCAACCAAAATCTTGTGCGTAGATTTGGTAGGTATAAATAAATGAAAGACGCCTATTGTATATGTGTGTGTCTCTTTGTTTTGGTATCACCTGATAGTTATAAACGAGTGCCACCCCTCATACAAAAGGTGTCTTATTTCCAGTGTTCTCTGAAAACATGTCTGGCCACGAACATGTATTACCTTGCTTGGAAACAGATGAGAGTTGGTGACAGGAAAGGCATCCAGTTGTAGAAAATTTCCCTTCCGTGAATTCTATGCGTTTCATACAGGCATGGAAAAGTGACCATTAAAACAATGATGACGACGACGTTGCCACTAAAGGATAGTTTTAACTGAAATGGGAGTCTAAAATGTAATTATTTCAACTAAGTAATTAAAATTTCCTGATTACTTGGATTAGGCATTTCTGTAATCCCAGCAAAGTAAATCAAATGATAACTAATAAGTAGTTTCAAAAGATATGCCTTTCTCAACCTTGAACTTTAGCATTTCATCTTTCTTTGCTGTCACCCAAAACTTCTTTCCCCCAAATTTATTTCACTGGTTTAGATTCCTCTTGAAGTTCTTCTTGCAATATACAAGGAAAGAATCGTAACAGAAAAGTCTGGAGAATCTGGAACAATATGGCAATTCCATTTCAGAGGGTTGATCAGTTAATCAGCTGGCAATTCATATGGCATCTCAAGCTCTTTACCATGTTAATACGAATACTGATGTGAAGGGGAAAGAATTAAACAATTGGCTTTTGAAAGTCAAATATTGTGATGGTTACAGAGTCTTACCTAACAGTATTGTTTGACGATAGCAAACACAATTGTGCATTTATAATCAAATATCTTTCTCGGATTACAGTCACTGTCTGTAAACATTCAAAACCATCTTGCGTATTGGATGTCATTGTCATAAATCTGTTTTTTGAACTCCTAGCCTACTTTCGGCTCTTTCTTTATCTATATTGCAACTCTGCCTTCTTATTTACTTCTTGCTCTGTTTTACAAATACTACATTTTTTTTTTTTTTTTTTTTTGATACAAATTCTGTTGGCTTAAAATGCTTTGATTTCAAACTCAGCTAAGAATGGCAACAAACTGTTTGGTTTTAATGTAGTGTATCAAATCAAAAAATCCAGTCCACTTGTTGGAGCCTGCCTCCCTGCACTGCTGGTGGGGTAAAACTGAACGTGGCTTGGCAGGCTAATGAAACAGTAGTCGGTTTAACACTGGCGAGTTGTCCTACCTTGCAGTAATTATTTTACAGGAGCTGGACTGAGCTGTTGAATGTTAAGTATTTTCTTGTCATTTAATGCACTGATTGTTACTAGAAAATTCATTGATTCATTGGTTAATATCCTCATCAACATTTAACGTCCATTGTTCATGCTGGCATGGTTTGGCTGGGTTGACTAGAGCTAGTTTTGAATGGTTTCTCCAGCTGGATGCCCTTCCTAATACCAACCACTCAGAGTGTAATGGGTGCTTTTAAATGCCAGCAGCATGGGTGCCAGTTATGTAACACTAGTATCTGCCACACCTATAAATTTCACTTGGTTTGATGGGTTTTCTGCTCAAGCATGGCATGTTGTTGAAAGTCTTGGTCATTTGTCATTGACTTTGTGAGGCCCAACATTCGAAAGTACTTTTTACGTGCCACTGGCACAGGTGTTAGTTGTGCTACACTGGCACAAATGCTACTTTCGTGACATTGGCATCGGTCACATTACCTCTGAGAGGCCCAACGCTCAAAAGGTGCTTTTTACATACCGGTGGCTCATAAATAAAAAGTATACATCACTGAAGTTGATTGTTCAGATGGGGCTCTGCCAGATATGAAAATGCTTGAGACAGACCCAGTCATATGTTTCAAAGGCATTGTTCTGACTATCAGGAGTTGAGGGCGCAAGTTAGGGTGTGTGAATGAATGTTAACATAATGCAGTGAGCATAATGAATAATCTAATTAGAAATACTTACGCAGTGAGGTAAATACAACATTGGTTTAATGATTACTATTACTTCAATCATTTCAGCCATATCAGAGATAACATTGCATATATTTTCATGGTATGGTATCAAACCTCCTCAACAAAAGATAGACTTCCACCATATTTGCTGAAGATGCTGATGAGGAGAATCCCAATAAAGTACATCTTTTTTGTGATTCTCTTATCATTGTTTTAACAAGTACAGTGAAGTCAAGTCTGTTTCACTGATGAGATCTAATAGGATTGAAACATGCCTACAGTTGTCTCCCATACAAACAAAGTGAGCTCATGCATTTTTTTCTCAGGTTAGAAAGCTTAGCAGTTTATCTACTGAACCTCACATACCTAAATCAACAATCTAGCTGTGTCTTATTTACTCCTCAAGTTATAGAATCAACAGTTTATTTTATGATGTCATATTAACAATTCTTTCATTTTGGCACAAGGTTGTTTTGTCTAAAGTCAGCTGCACTGCAACTATATTTATGGCAGTGCTTGTTTTATCAATCCCAGGGAAATAAAGAAAAGCAATGTAGACCTCAATTGGAATTTGAACTCACAATTGATAAAAAAAAACAAAGTGAATTCTATCAACACCCAGCCCACAGTAGTGCTAACCGCAGCAATCGCTGCTACTGCTGTTTTGGCTATCCTTGAAATAATTTTTCACACTCTATCTGCACTAGCAACAAGACTATTGTTGATCTGTTGCTAGTAAAAAGGGAAAAAGAAAAAAAATAATAATAATAATAAAAAGTTACATTTATGTTAATTTTTCTGACTATTATTTTCTAATTGCTTAGGTTGGTTGTCTCTCTGGCTTTGTGTGTGTGTTAGGTTGTAAGAATACCACAAGTGACTCTTGCCTTTATTTACTTAATTTTGTTTCTCTCTCTCGGTGTTTTCTCTGCTGTCCTTGGCTACAAAGCACAAGAATGGTCATGAGTCTTTTACTGCTGCTAAAACAGTTTCAAGAACTATAAGTAGTAGTAGCAGCAGCAGTAGTAGTAGTAGCAGCAGCAGCAGTAGTAGTAGTAGCAGCAGCAGCAGTAGTAGTCCAGCTACTGACAGATAACTGTTATTGATTATTTCCCCAACTGATTTCAGTTGTCGACTTTATTTAACGTGACTGCAGTATTGTTCTGTCAGTTTTTTCCCCTGTTCACATTTATTATAGACACAAACACTTACATATTCCAGACATATGTTGTCTTTGTGACCCTGTTTAGGAGTTTAAGGGCTCCGTTTGTTTCTGATTTTATTTAAGCAACAACCATCGGTATCTTTTAAATAACTGTTAAAAGGCGATATTTTTTCCAGTTCCTTTTGTTTTTTGTATTTTTCTTTTTTTTTTTAACCTTTTACTTGTTTCAGTTATTGTTTCTGACCGTGGCCATGCTGGGGTACTGCATTCAAGGGTTTTAGTCAAGCAAATTGACCTCTGTAATTATTTCTTAAGTCTGTTACTTATTCTGTTGGTCTCTTTTGATGAACTATTAAGTTATAAGGACGTAAACAAACTAACACCAGTTGTCAAGAGTAGTGATCAGCAATGACATGCACACACACACACACACTCTCTCTCTTAATCTTTCTCTCACACACACACACACTCACCATCTCTATCTCTATCTCTCTCTCACACACACACACACTCACCCTCTCTATCTCTATCTCTCTCTCACACACACACACACTCACCCTCTTTATCTCTCTCTCTCTGCCCCCACTTCTCCACACCACCAATATTATCCAAGGGAAAGGCAAAGGGGCTGATACAGCTTGGCACCAGTGACGCCGCTACTCATTTCTACAGCTGAGTGAACTGGAGCAACGTGAAATAAAGTGTCTTGCTCAAGAACACAACACAGCCCGGTCCGGGAATCAAATTCACAACCTCATCATTGTGATCCCCATGTTCTAACCACTGAGCCACGTGCCTTGGATATGGCCAGTTTAAACGCTAAAGGGATAAATCTTATGCTTTTGTCCTTAGCCTGTCCAAAGTATTTTAAAAAGTTTATCCTAAACATCCCTGCTTGTTTTCAAACCTTTAGCTAGCCCTTGTTTCATATGTTCTGAGCAATATAAATCCTTCTTTTCACAGGTCCTAAGTTTCTCTGATGATTAAAATAAAATTAGCAATGCATATCATATATATAATACATGGACACCTGTGAATACATCCTGTGAATCAACATACAGGTTCACAGGACAGACAAAGGGTTAATGTCTTCAGTTTTTATCTTCCATTCCTGTTTCTGTGCTCAATTGATGTAACAAGCAATTACAGGATTCATTGTACATACATACATACATATATATATATATATATATATGTTTTCACTTGTCATTGCCTCACTGTTTTCTTCCAACCTCCTTACAACTTGTTATTGGATTGTCCTGTCTGTCAGACGTACTCTTGCTTGCAGCCACTTCCTTTTGTTATTCCTGTGCCAAGTAATCACGTAGGTCAGCTTTGATTGAATTGTCTTGTTGTGGTATGTCGGTAGTTGACTGTGAGGCGACTACATTTGATCCCATAGATCTGTTGCTTAAGATTACTATTTCTCCACTCAGACACCATGTAGTAGTGTAGGCAGTCTGTCTAGTCTTTTATTTTTTCTTCTCATTTCTCTCTCTCTCTCTCTTGTGTCTTTCTTGTGCCTGGAGGTTCTGGTGGTGGCCAAAGTAGACTCAATCCACCGCACTTGTCTTTAGATGTTCCACTGTTGTTTAGCACCAGGTTATCCCTTATCAAGTAAACCTAAAATCAAAGATTTTTCCACCTGTGATCACTTTTTCACGATTACATTATGTAATGTCTTTTCCTTTTTTTTTTTTTATAAGATGGTATGGTGTAATTGGTGAAGGCAAAGAATCTCGTCACTAAAGAGTAAAGAACCAATGAAAAGATGTGTTGCTTAGATGCTGCATAACTAACAACATGACAGTTTTGCAATAAATTCACTTTTCTACTAGTCTTAGTAATTTAACAATTAATCTAATAAAGACAAAACATTGATGTTGTGTAAGCACTGCATGGATAGGAATTAATTACTAATATAAACTGGCTTAGACTGCTAAATGTGTGCTGGAAAATAAGAGATGAAGTGCTTTGAAATTGACTTTTTTATTCATTGTAGTTTATAAATCTAAGGTAACAAATCTTTTAACTTTTGTTTGTTTGTTATTTGACTGTGGCCATGCTGGGGCATCGCCTTGAAGGTATTTTTTTAGTCAAACAAGTCAACCCCCAGTTCTTATTTCTTAAGTCTGGTACTTATTCTATCAGTCTCTTTTGCCAAGTCACTTAAGTTATGAGAATGTAAACAAACCAACATTGGTTGTCAGTGGCGATGGGAACAAACACAAACACACACACACACACACACACACACACACACACACACACACACACACACACACACACACACACAAACGACAGGTTTCCTCAGCTTCTGTCTGCCAAATTCACTCACAAGGTATTTGTCAACCTGGGATTATAAGCAAGCTGTGCTATGAGACTGAACCCAAAACCACATGGTTGCAGAGCGAACATCATAACTACACAGACATGTCTGCATCATCATCATCATCATCATCAGTAATAACAATAATGGAGAAATCTACTTTCCATTATGTGTGTCTCTTCTGTATTAACATTGTACAGCTATTCTCCCTGCATAGTTGACATCTACTTTAATTCAGCTCAAGTGGTCTACAAACATCATTGTTTGTCTCACTAATGTTATTTCTATAATATGTATTTGCAAAAAGGTGGTCCTGTCTGAAGATAACCACTTATCTATATACTATTGTAAATTGCTAATTGAATCGCTGCATTTTAATATGTATATTATATCTATTAAATCTAGCCATTCATCTCTGTAATTAACTCTCCTTATTTAAAAGTTTTATCTTTGGGACGTAAATTGTTTGGTTTTTTAACTCATTATTAACCCTTTTTAGCACTAATTTTGATATTTAACAATTCTTGTTGTTGGCATGTAAGCTAAAGGATTAAAAATGTTGGGTTTCTCCTTCAGTTAAATTGGTCTTTTGTTGTTGTTTTTTAAGCAAGTTTTATTACCAAGTGAATGCCACCTGGTACTGGGAGCATGTATGTGGTTGCTTGACCTGCTAGAAATGGCATTCTAGTTTTTGGAATATAAGATAATACACCTTGTTGAATTAATTGTTCAACTTGCAGACAATTTAGATGCTGGTCGGAGTGTGGTACCCTTTTTTGTAGAAGTTGGATGTAGGGATTTTATTGGGACCGGATTGAGACAGTGGCTGCTATCTGTTGGTGTCTAATTAGCAAGTAAACACCATCTTGAAAGGGATCCAAGTGACCTTTGAAAGGGCCAGCCATTGGATATGGCTGAAAAGCAATGATGAAATTTGGCCAGAGAGGTGATGATCCTGAAATGGACTTGATGTTAAGTATTAGTCAGTTTATACAGTAGGTAGTGTCTTGTACCAGTGAGGTGGGGCCCAGTGTACTGTAAAGCCATCGAGAGGAAGCCCTTGAAATCAGTGTACACTCTCTTCTGATGACCCCTGAACCCAACTGGCATCTAGTATGCAGAGTTTGTGATTGACTGCACTTTCACCAGCAAGCTGTTTCCAAGTTTGTGGTTGCTTGACCTGCTAGAAATAGCAGCCGAATTTCCTCAATACTATGTGTGGCACCTTGGGCTTGTCTTGTTCAGCCCCAGGCAGAAGAAAGCCTTGTGAGTGGATCTGGTCAATGGAAACTCACACATGCACCTGGCACATGTATGCATGTAGGTCTGTGTACTCTTTTCTTGACATCACATGATGGTTGTAAACAAGCATCATGTAAAAGCACCCATGTGATGCTGCGTAAAACCGCCCCTGCAATACTGCGTAAAAGCACCCATGTGATGCTGCATAAAAGCACTTGTGCTGTGCGATGTAAAAGCACCCAGCACACTCTGTAAAGTGGTTGGCGTTAGGAAGGGCATCCAGCCGTAGAAACCATATCAGACTGCAATCGGGTGCAGCTTGCCTGCTCTGGTTAAACTGTCCAACCCATGCCAGCATGGACAACACACATTAAATGATGATGATATGTGAAGACTGAGAGTGGGTTGATGACCAAAGTGAAATTTCAACCCAATGAAATTCCCTGGAGATGGTTGGCATCACTGTACATGATTTGGGCTTATTATGGCTGTTGATATTGTAGTTATTTTGGTGTGTGTGAATTAGGCATTAAAAATAGCCATGTTAAAAATTATATCCTGATGTGTGTAGATGTTTTGTTAGTGGTTAGACAAGTATTTGCTGGGGCTGTGTGGGTCGGGGCAAATACTGGACATACGATGTGTTCCTTCATGCATGGTTTATACATTGCCCTTTAATTTATTGATTTGTATTCAGTAAGTTGGTTAAATAGGTTAGGAAAACAACAAAAAAAAAGTATTATGTTTATTGATTATCATAGGAGGAAGTTAAAAAACAATAGGAAAACAGAAGAAAAAAATAAACATTTGTTAAATGATGTATAACCGTATATTTTTACTATCATTACATATTGAGTAATTTTTATTGTATTTTAGATGTTTACTCATCTAAAATATTTCCAGGAAGATAACCTTCATTAACATGAGCCTGATATCAATAAAATTGGATAAGTTGATTTATTTTCAGCATGTTTGGTTGGGACAATTGAAATAAGGGTACTTCATATTACTTGATTTTAACTGGCTTCAGGGAGAAATTTACTACATATGAAGTTTTGGCCTTCGGAGTCTGGCATTCCAGTTTCTTTGCCACTAATATACCCCCCCCCCTTTTTTTTTTGTATCTGTTTCCTGATTTGTCATATAAGCTTATTCCTCTTCTGCTCCAATTTTGTTAATGTTCTGATGTATCAGAACTATATAATGTTTTATAAAGTAAGCAATCATTTCCTGATACAAAAGCAGACCGCAATGTGTTGTTTGTACTCGGAATATATAACAGGACCTATTATTGTTGTATTGTGCTTCCTGTGTGTAGGAGTTTCCTGGACTTACTATGGTATGATGTTTACATTATTTATATTTACATTGCATTGCTCGCAGGTGCTGGAGCCATGTAAAAAACAATGTGAAGTGAAGTGTTCTGTTCAAGAATACTAGGCACCATCCCAGTCTGGGAACCAAAACAACAGTCTTGCAATTGTGAGGGCAACACCCTAACCATCATGCCAAGTGACTTCATGATGTCTTGATATTAACTTGATTGTAGTACTTTCTCTTTTTAATTTTGAAATTTGTTAATTTGTCATAAAATAATGAAATGAAAATTCTGGACTGTTTGTTATAAACGTATCTGAACATATTAAATTTGGTCCTTTCAGAATGTTCCATTGTTATTTTTCCAACTGTTATAGGTTTCTTTGACACTTTTACTTTTCAGTTTGGATATTTTTGTAAACTGCCCTGTTTTCTTCAAAAAAAAAAAAAAAAATTGTTTAGTAAAATAATTTAATAAGAACATTGTATTTAATTAAGCTATAAATTTATAAATACTAGACATAAGTTTCATAAACTACAAAATATAAATATCCACACTACCACACCTGAAACGTACCTGTTATCATTCTTTATCTCAGTTTGAATGTATGTGAAGGTATTTAGAATGGCCAAACTTATTTCTGCAAATGTGCCAAACACTGATGCTGATCTTTGTTTAACCAATAAGCGTAGGAGCGAGGTAAATGCAGTAAAAATAGCGGGGTTAATGGGGTTGCATTTAAGCAGTCCTTTAGAAAAAAGGGGAAGGAAAAGTAGAAAGCCGGGGAAGTATTTGAGTGCGGGAGATAACTTTATAGCAGGTGTTGAGAGTCAGAAGTCTTATAAGGGGACATGCATAGATGTCTTGATGTAGGGGTAGAGATACATAGTTAGGGGTGGGTGGAAGTAGCCGGGTGAACAATGAAGATGGAGATGATGGAGTGCATGAATAAGCATATAAAATTAACATGTTTTAGAGACTAAATTACCCAGAGAACTTTAGCTTAGCAAACATCTTTATAAATTTGCATCTCCTCTTTTATGCACAAATTGAAATACATTTCAAAAGATTCTCTGATATAACATTTTGTAGGTTTTGTCTTCTTTTTGTTTTTCCATTCAAATTATCGACTATTTTGAATTAATCTGACATTTTATATTTTTATATCCTATTAACTTAGTATTAATGCTAATAACAGTTTTCCTTTTTTTCTTTTTTTTTCTTTCCAGTTACCATTCTACAAATCGTCTACCATGTTGGAATATTATATAGGTCACATCACCTTACTATATGCAGTTTTCATTGTTTGTTTCTTTCACATTACTTTAATTGCTGCTGATGTTGTTGTGGTAAGTGACTGTTTAGTTCGTTCATTCATCTTTCGAAAATATTTTAATGAGATTCTGCCTGCTTATACAATTATTAGAAAATAAACGTTTAAATGTTGGCTTAAATAAGAATTGCTTTGAAAAAACAATGATTGTTGTGTTCAGGTGCTTTTTTTTTTTTTTTTTTTTTTTCCCTCACCTAAATTGAATCTAAGTCATGGAAAAAGTGTTTCCTGAAATGGGGGGAAACTTGGAAGGATCGAGTTAGATTAGGTTGAGTGATGGTTTTAGTATTTCAAAGATTACTGATTGGGATTAAAAGATAATTATTGGGAGGAATACTGAGTTTGAAAATTACTTTTTAAAGACTTACATTATCACATGAAGTGCCTGGTGGTTGTTTGTCGTGAAAGCATAAACGAAAGTCGAGATGATCTTTTACTTGTTTCGGTCATTGGATCATGGCTATGCTGGAGCACTACCTTGAAAGTTGTTTTAAACAAATCAATCTAAGTATTTGTTTTTTTGTTGTTTTTTTAAGCATCATGCTTATTCTGTCAGTTTCAGTTTCCGTCTACCAAATCCACTCACAAGGCTTTGGTCTGCCTGAGGCTATAGTAGAAGACACTCGCCCAAGGTGCCACGCAGTGGGACTGAACCCGGAACCATGTGGTTGGTAAGCAAGCTACTTACCACACAGCCACTCCTGCGCCTATATGTTTTTATTTACTGAATATCATCTTTTTGTTTGTCTCTTTCAAGAGCAACTGTTATCATTCCTGATCCCTTTAATAGACTTCCCTTCCCCTCTCCTTGTTTACTGGTGTGTGGAAGGGGCTCTTTAATTGTTCTGCCGGATGTTGTTGTTTGTGGGCAATACCAAACATAAGGACGTTGTCTACTCCAGCATGACATTGGTAATGTTTGAGATCATCTGACAGTTGAGGGACGTTACAAGTTCAACTGCTGCTAAAAATATTATCACTACCTAATTGACAGCACTAACGAATTTATACATGCCTTATTGTTTTACATAACGATGTAGGGCGGCAGGGTTTGTAATGTCATTGTCTTAAATAATCCTCTGCACTATAGATGTACCAAAATCGTTTGTTTTTACTACTCTGCTTTCATTAAATAGATTTAAATATAATAATCTGATTATCCTGCGTTTGTCTATTGTTTACAACTGTTCAGATGACTTTTTCATACTGTTGCATACATCAAAATTTTACTAAAAGCTGTCAGTGTTTAGTTACTTAGCAACAGCAGCAGCAGTAGTAATAGTAGTAGTAGTGGTAGTATAGTACAACTGTATTTCATTATATTTTATAACTCAACTGAACAGAGGTGTTTGTGCTTTGGTACATATTTCACACCTTCAAAGAGAATCAGAGTTGGTAAAATACTGGAATAAAGACCACAGAGAGACATTTCTGATGACAAATAACGATGATTGCATTGGGAATGGTATTGCATACACATTAGGTGTTTGCCAACATTTGAGCAACATTGTTTTTGATGACGGATCTTTCTAAAATTTGGTTTCAGTTTTTGCCTTTTATGTACAACTGATGACACAGACTAAGTAGTTTTAATTATATGAAAATATATTAATTGGCTTTTGACTAATCTCTTGATGGCGGATGATGAGTCTGTCCTACATGCTCACAAAACATCAAGGCATATAAAACCAAGTCAAAACTGTTATTGAAAATTGAGTTGTAATCAAGCTTTATTTATCTCATTAGTTGAGTGTTGCCAAGTTATCAATATTTTCCCTGATGTGTGTCTGTATCTGTTTTCCAAGAATGTCCCTATAGTTTTGAGCATATGGTATCTTCTGTTGGTAGTTATTCACTTTGTTCTTGGTGTCTCTAATGAAAGGCATTTTATAGTATTGCATCTAAAATCTTGATTAAGCTCAGAGATGAAACACCTTCCTGCCTCTGTGTGTGTGTGTGTGATGTTGAACAACATAACGTTTCATTCTGTGTGATATGAATTCTTTGATCACTCGTCTGCTTTTCGTATTGATTTTTGTTTCTTTCACTTTTTTCTCATTCGTCCTTTTTTTTTTCTCTACAGCTACTGTTACTTCTTCATCTTCCTCTTCTACTATTGCTACTACTACTACTACTATTTTTAATTCATCTCCTGTTCCTTCTCCTCTATCTTCTTTCTTTTGTTCTCCTCCTCCCCTTGATTCTTCTATGTCCTCCTCCTACATCCTCCTCCTCCTCCTCTTTCGTTTTGTTTATTTTAATCATGATTGAAAGAAGGAAATTAAAAACAAAAAGTTATAACCCCCCCCCCCTCACTACCAGCACTAATTTCTAATGTTTTAGAAGAAATAGTAAATGCTGATTATTGAGGACTAAGTTGACAAAAATTCTGGCTTTCAGACGGAATTGTAGAAAAAGCAATTAAAGAAAGTGTTCCAGAACTATTGGAATGCGTCGCAGATGAATTCAGTCTTTGAGGTATTGACTTCAAATTGAATACCTTCTGTCACAAATGTAGACATTTATTGAGTCATTAGGCATCTCAAGAGTCTAAGATCTGTGAGGAAATGGGTGGATGTCAGTGAAAATGTTGGGAATCCCTGTTCTAGTCAGAATGACCCCATGTTGTTTGGTTGAATGGTTATACCCTCATGAATGAATGTCTTGTTGTAAAATACTTATTTCGGTAGGTAATGTTCAAGTTTTGCTAAAACATAGAAGTGACAGGTGGGTAATAATTACAGTCAGTATTGGGAATGTGTGAAAAATTGTTTAAAAATGAAACTTTGGAGAGTTAAATAGCCAAAATAGGATTACAGCACTACTCACCTCACCTGTGCTTGTGCCATGTAAAAAGCACTACTCACCTCACCTGTGCTTGTGTCACATAAAAAGCACTACTCACCTCACCTGTGATTGTACCACATAAAAAGCACTACTCACCTCACCTGTGCTTGTGCCACGTAAAAAGCACTCAGTCCACTCTGCTGAGTGGTTGGTGTTAGGAAGGGCATCCAGCTGTAAAAATCCTGCCTAAACAGTCACAGAAGTCTGGTGCAGGCTTCAGCCTGGCCGGCTCGTGTGGTACCGTCCCACCCATGCTAGCATGGAATGCAGACATTAAATGATGATGATGATGAGACAGTTTCCTGCTAATATTATGGGCAGGAAGCTGGCAGAATGTTTAGTGGCATTTCATCCATCTTTATGCTCCAAGTTCAAATTCCGCCGAGGTTGACTTTGCCTTTTATCCTTTCAGAGTCAAAGAAATAAGTATCAGTTAAGTTTGGGGTTGATGAAATTGGTTAGTCTGCTGCCCCCAAAATTGCTGACATTGTGCCATAATTTGAAAACAGTAGTCTATGTAATTTTGATAAACTTATAATAATGTAAAAAATTCTATTTAGCATTGGTAAATTGCCTCATTTACGAAAAAAAAAAAACTAAAAAACAAAGGACAAACATTTATTGTATAATCTTGTCGGTGTGTATTTCCTCTAATCATGTTGAATTCGGCATTCTAATTAAGAAGGCACTTAGAATGAATCATCCGATAATTCATTTAAAAAAAAAAAATCATTTTGCATCTTCAAAGAGATGGCACTTGATTTTTGTAATATTGAGACTGACATGTTAATTACCAAAAATTAGATACCAGTTTTGATATTTAAAAAATAGGTTTTTGATGTCTTAGCTTCTTGCAGACAAGAGTTCTCTGTAATAGGCCAAGAGAGTCTGGCAGTGTGAAGAACTTTGAACAGTTCCAACAATTCACATATTTTTAAATTTGTAAAACCTTTAAATGGTACCAATGTGGAAATTTTACCGCCATTATATTTCTGTTGATATTTAAGAGAAACCTAGTCTTTGCTGAGGTCATTTGTATAATTACGTGACCTAAGAATCAAAAAGCAGCACTTTAGGATTGTTAAGTAGGGCACAAAAATAACATCCAGTGATAAATGAAATAGATTTGTTCTGTCAAGTGATCATGATGGCAAAATTTTCTGAGCTTATTTTAACCATTTTTAAAACCATTTTGTTACCATATTTCTGTTGAAATATAGCTGCTTTTGTTTCAATTAATTTTGAGGAAAGAAAAGAAATAAAGAAGAGACTGTATAACGGTAACTTGGTAATTATTTAGCTGGTGCATGGAATATGAATTAACCCTTTAGCATTTAGATTACTCAGACAAATGTAATGCTAATTTAGTCATATTGTTTTGAATTAATTATGTATCATCTTATCTGGATCTGGCTTATTAAAGGATAAACATTTGTACTCAGAGCCAGAGCTGGTTTCAGTCGGGTTGGTAACAAAAGGGTTAAGCTGTTTACCTTTGATATGAGTTTGGTGGTCATCTAATTGATCATAGTTATCTAATTTTTCACATGCCTATAAAAATAATACAATTACGAAAGCGTCACAATGATCAAATTGCTATTAATAGTGATGAATTCAGTTTCAGTGTGACACAGTTGACATTCTAATCAGATAAAACAGATTTCCCATCAGTTTAATTAAAATATCAGAAAACTAGGGTATGTTGGTTTTGCTTGAGGATGGGGAATAAATTTTTCAGGCTGCACCCTTCATCAATGGTGTGGCCTTTGTGCCGGTGGCACGTAAAAGCACCTACTACACTCTCGGAGTAGTTGGCGTTAGGAAGGGCATCCAGCTGTAGAAGCTCTGCCAAATCAGATTGGAGCCTGGTGTAGCCATCCGGTTTCACCAGTCCTCAGTCAAATCGTCCAACCCATGCTAGCATGGAAAGTGGACGTTAAACGATGATGATGATGATGATGAAGTATCATAAAATATAACTAGAAAGTCTTTGGGTTTTTTTTTTTCTAAACAGTTAGGCACAGGTGTGGCTGAATGGTAAGAAGTTTGCTTCAGAAACATGGTTCTGGGTTCAATTCCACTGCATGGCACCTTGGGCAATTGTCTGCCATAGCCGCAGGTCAACGAAAGCTTTGTGAGTGGATGTGGTAGACAGAAACTGAAAGAAGCCTATCATGTGTGCACATGTGCGTTTTTGCTTCTGTCTACTTGCCTTGACATTGCATTATAGGTGTAAATGAGTGCTGCAGTTGTGCAAGTGATGTCCTTCATTTCCAGTTTTCTGTGGAAACGTGTCTGGTCACAGGGAAATGTTACCTTACTCGGAAACTGGTGTGGGTTGGCAACAGAAAGGACGTCAAGGCTGTGTAAAATGTAGCTTGACAAATTTCCTCTGTCCCATGTGAACATGGGAAAGTGGACATTAAAACAATGTTGTTGTTGATGGTGATGATGATTGAGCTCAATTACTGTAGAATAAAGTGCTTGTGTCTAAAAGCATAACACAATGCTGGCAATTGATTTCATCTGATGACTGATAAAATAATTAGTTCCATGTCTTTGTTTATTTGGTAATTTCTCCTTGGAACATATGAACGACATGTTGACTCTCCAACCCACATAGCAACAGGTTTTCTCTCTTGCACAGAATAACTCCAAATAAGAATTAATACACAGCAGAGGAAACCCTTTCCCCTGCATGGAACAATCTATTTCTGGTACCATGGCTGAAATGCACCCTGTACACTCTGTTGTAAACGAGAGGGTTTGTGATAGGAAAGGCATCCAGTGTGTTGAAAAACAAACTGAATTGAAGTGATTGAGGGAGAAGGATATTTTAACTGAAATGAATGTTTGGTTAAGAAGTGGTGTGGCTAGACTTGGGCCTTGTATACGAGAGGTCACAAATTCACAAATTCTTGATGGGGATTGTAGAAGCATGTTTTAATTTAAGCCAGCATGGGAAATAAGACAAATGTTTTAATGATAATTGTGCAGCCGCTGCTGCTGCTGTTCCTCTATTTTCTGTATATTATTCCCTCTGCACAAAGTCTGTCTGTTTGTCTTTATCTTGCCTTGAGAACTAACCGTGTTTTAAACTCAACACCCCCCCCCCTTTTGTTTTATTATCAATATATTTTTAAAACATCTATTGATTCATAAAGTGTGTCATTGTTGGTCATAATTTAAGATTGTTATCAGAACATGTAGCATTGAAAATGTGTTCTGCTTCTACCAGGAATCAGTTTTATGGTGATGTTAGTCTGAGATTGTAACTGAACGAAAGTGTTTTGTGAATAGACGCTGTATTTATATATATGTAGAGTTAGTCGGGAGGAGCTGGTAGTAAAGTAACGTCTGTAAGTTGCAAGTTAAAGGATGTTGGAAACATCTAGTTTTAGAGCCTGCCATTCCAAGACTAACTTAACTGACGTGTTTGCCAAGCTATTTAATTATATTGATCTGTTTGTACAGAGAATTCAGTAGAATCTGAAATACCATTAAAACATTGGGAGCCTGAAAATTGGTAAACAGAAGAGTCTTTGTACAAGAGAAATCCATACAAGAGAAAATATAGGCGTTTCTTCGATAAATTTTATTTTATTTTTTTTTTTTTTGTATTTTACTCTGTAATTTTTATTAGTTTTATTTCATCTCTGGCAGTGAATTTGTTTCCTTTGAATAATCACTTTTAGAACCAAATGCCATAGAGCTTTATTTCAATCAAATCAAAATTTGTTCACTGTACAACCCCTCACTTCCACTCTCTACAAATGTGGAACCTAGGCAATTGTTTTTAGTTTAATTTTCTCTTAAAATATTTGTCTTAGAATTATGGTATTACAGAAAAGAATCTTATTTAAAAAGAATCTTGGGTGCTATGTATCCGTGTGTTATATATGTCCCTTAAGCCAGAGGAGCAATTTTTTACTGTTCTTTTCAATCCACTGCACAAGATCCTAAAAATGGTATATGTTATCAAATTTAAAAAAA
>NC_068999.1:46105128-46105950 GCF_001194135.2 Octopus bimaculoides
AAGAATATAAAAAAAGTATTAAAATTGTTTCAAATCAAAGATGGCAAGGACCAAGACAGAAACAACTTAATCAAAAGGCGATTAGCTGGCAGAAACATTAGCATGCCGGGCAAAATGCTTAGTGGTATTTCGTTCTGAGTTCAAATTCCGCCAATGTCGACTTTGCCTTTCATCCTTTCGAGGTCGATTGAATAAGTACCAGTTACGCACTGGAGTCGATACAATCGACTTAATCCATTTGTCTGTCCTTGTTTGTCCCCTCTGCGTGTAGCCCCTTGTGGGCAGCAAAGAAATAAGAATAAGTACTAGGCTTAAAAAATAAGTCCTGGGATTGATTTGTTCGACTGAAACCCTTCAAGGCGATGCTCCAGCATGGCCGCAGTCAAACGGCTGATACAAGTACAAGAATACCCTAGAGAGTAGGGGGTGAAATTGCAATGGTTTCATAGTACAGATATTGGTGTGTGTATTCCCATCTCTGGATTTATCGTGTAATAACTATAATTATTTCTGTTCTCTACAAGAAACTCGGATTTATATCATTATGTGTTTTAAATAGAAAACATCCTAGTGGCAACATATTAATGTTTCCTTACTTGCATTGTGTAGTTGTAGGCATGGTTACGTGGTTAAGAGGTCCACTTTGCGACCATCTGGCTTCAGGTTCAGTCCCAATGCACAGTAACTTGGGGAAAGTGTCTTCTCGTTTAGCTCTGAGCCAGCCAATTCCTTGTGAATAAATTCAGTAGATGGAAACTGTGTGGAAATCCATTGTGTGTGTATGTACGCATGTGTGCGTATGTCTTTGCTTGTTCCCCCCCC
>NC_068999.1:46106424-46107312 GCF_001194135.2 Octopus bimaculoides
CACAATACAGAGCATAATATGTAAATTAATCATTATATATATATATAATACATATATAATGGTCACTCCCATTCACCATTCACATAAAAAGCACCCACTACACTCTCAGAAGGGTTGGCGTTGGGAAGGGCATCCAGCCATAGAAACATTGCCAGATCAGATTGGAGCCTGGTGTAGCCACTGGCTCTCCAGACCTCAGTCAAACCATCCATCCCATGCCAGCATGGAAAACAGATATTAAATGATGATGATGATGATGATAAATGCAGAAACAACTTGTAGATTGCAATAGTCAGTAAAATAGAAATAAAATTTAAAAAATTATATGCTTTGTGTGTGACCGAGTACTAAATGATCAATGGGTTGGGGGTGGGGACCTTGTTCTAAAATATTCAGTGGACTTCTTGCATGAATAAGGATGCTTTATGTAAAAGTATTTTCGGTTTACTTACAACCGTCACTTGGTTTATCAATCTCTTACCACAGACAACACACATAGGCTGTGACTTCTTTTCTCCTAATGAAGTAACATTGAAGGACAAATACATTTATTATATTGGTGCATTACTCTGTTGGAACTAACGCAAACGGCGTTGTGACTATCTCTGCCATCCATACTTATCATCATAATTGATTTTTTTTCAACTGGAAATCTGACCATGCCTATAATAAATCCTGTTAAAAATTAAACTACTAAATGCAGAAATAACTAAATTAAAATTGATGTATTCATTCTTGCCTTGCTTGGCAGCAGTTGTCGTGGCGATTAATGATTATGACTAAAAAAAAAAAAGAGTAAAAATTAGTGCTAAAACTCAAGTACATATAAATTTATCTTCATTTTTTTTTTTAGATGATGTGTGTATGTTCATATATATATATATATAT
>NC_068999.1:46107557-46108887 GCF_001194135.2 Octopus bimaculoides
CTGTTCTCTTTTTTTAAACCTAACACAACTCTCAATTCTCATGCATCCTTATTTTTCCAACCATTATCTACATGGATTACCATTGAACTTCAAAAGCTCAAAGACAATATAATGTATTGGTATATTTATTTTCTTATATATTATTTTCTTCATTTTGTACTTCCTTGTAAAAAAACATTTTCATTCTCCCTCTTCTTGAAAATTTGCTTCGCAATGAAAGCCGGTTAGAGAAATCTTTATTAAAATATGCTTCCAGTTTAGCATTCTGCCTTATTATTATTTTTCATTTTCCTATTATTTCTCCACGTGCAGTTAACACAACCCCACTATTTACTGACATATATATATATATATATATATATATATATATATATTTGTGTGTGTTTGTGTTATGAATACACACAGATAGGTAAATGTATATATGTACATATAAATTTATTTTCAATTTCAGGATGATTGTGTGTGTGTGTGTGTGCATAAATATATCTATACATACATGTCTATACTGTGTAATCCCCAGTTCCTCATCATTGCAAAATGATGCCAAAGGTGAATCCAGTTCAAATCATTGTTGAAAGCCAAAGTCAAAGCATGGACAACTACACATGCAGTATTTGTTGTTGTTTTAGGCCCCACCCTGTCAAATAATATCAATAGAGATCATAAACAATCCGCTGATAAAAATACAATTGACTAACCAACCGGCAGCAGCAGATTCTAAACCAACTCTGCACTCATTGTTATCATCATCATCATTTAAGGCCCACCTTTCCATGCTTTCATGGGTCAAGTGGAATTCATTCAGGCAGATTTTCTGTGGCCTTATGCCCTTCCTGTTACTAACCTTTGCATGTTTCCAAGCAAGGTAATGTTTTTCCATGGAAAATATCACATGGAAGAATGGAAGTGAACAACACACCACTTCTTTTGAAATATGCATTCTTTGGTTTTTCAATTAGATTTTGAAAAATCATAAAAGAATTTATTAAAATAACTTCATCATTATATCAAGCTGGTGTTTAGAACATTATTTACAGCCTTTACATGATGTCACAACAAGGGTACAAACCCCCCCCCCTCGCATACACCTACATCATTTCGATGTCTACTTTTCCATGCTTGCATAGGTTGGACAGAATTTGTTGAAGCATATTTTCTGTGGCCAGATGTCCCTCTTGTTGTCAATCCTCACCTGCTTCCAAGTAAAGTAATATTTATCCCCTGACCAGACATACTTTCACGGAATATCGGAAACAAACCCTGCTTGCACGATGGTGGCACTTGTTTACAGCTCTCACAAAACGTCAAGGCTATGAGACAATAACACACA
>NC_068999.1:46109082-46114850 GCF_001194135.2 Octopus bimaculoides
GCACTTGTTTACAGCTCTCACAAAACGTCAAGGCTATGAGACAATAACACACACTCACATGTACAGATACACACATGCTCTCACACACACATACAATGAGCTTCTTTCAGTTTGCTCCTACTAAATCCACTCCCCAGGCTCTGGTTGGCCTGGGGCTATAGTGGAAGACAATCGTCCAAGGTGCTGTGGTGTGGGACTTGAACCTGAAACCACATGGTTGGGAGGCGAACTTCTTAACTACACAGCCATGCCTGCATCTATTGTATTTTCCTAAATATCTTGGTATCTTCCAACTCATTTGAAAATGTCAATACACAGCAATTGCAAATTTTTGGAATGGCATCAGGGTGGAGTGGGGGATGAGTGCTATGAACTCTTGGCTGCATCGCAGTAGAAAGACCTAAGGCCTCAGTTATTGATTTGCCTGTTTTATGGCATTAATATGCAGTCTATGTAAAGAAATCTTGGAAATTGGATATTGAACTGGCTTTACCGTTCCTGGCATCGTTGTGCCAAGAACAAATATAGACTGTAAGATAATGGCTTTGTTTGGACTTAACCTAAAGAGTAGCTTTGAAAGGAAGAATTAGCAACTGTGGCTTGATGCTAATTAAGTTTATATTAGAAAAGCCTAAATAATTGAATGTTTAAAAAAAAAAATGATGTTAATATTTCATTTGCTTGTAATATTTTAATGCGTTTATATGTATATATATATATGCACACACAGACACGTGTGTGTGCGCACACACACACACACACATACATATCATTCTCCTCCCTGACTCTTTTACTATGGTCGCCTCTATTTATCTTTCTTCTCTTCTCCCCCCCCCTCTCTCTCTCATTGCAAGTTTTATATTTTGTTCTTATGCATTAAAACGAATTTCCTTTGTAAATAAATTTTTCCATCTTGAATATTCTTTTGTTTTTACAGAAAGACAAATCTAGTGCTACTCTAAAAACATTTGAAGACTATCCTGCTAGTTTTGGACCAGGAATTCCAATGCAGGGAATCAGAGTAGGTTAAACTTTTCTATTCTTTTCCAGTTCTTCATAAGGACCAACCCTTCCTGAAAACATTGAATTAATTTGTGAATTTCAAATAAGATAGATAATCGTTATTTTTTTAACATACTCAGCCCAGTAATAAGACAACATCTATGGAAGACATGTGCAGGACGCTTGATGTATACAGGTAGAATTTTGGTGCCATAGTTGATGGAGGAGTTGGACTATATAGGGTTCAGGTGCTGGAACTGACGTACGGTTTGTTGGGTCTCTTTGCAACATAGGTTTCTGAGTTTTTCATTGTTAGCCATGTTACTGCCCAAGCACATGAATGAATGAATGAACAGTCTCAAGTTTGGCCCTCCAAACGTGAGACTTGTTATTGCTTTGTGCTTCTCCCCCCACCCATCCACCCATAATCATCATTTTTTTTTTTTTTGTCTTTGCATTGCAGATTCACAACTCACACCGAAGTTATCCCACCTGGTCTGGGACACTAAGACTTCTTTAACACTTGCCATCGTGTAGGGAGCTTTTTCCAGGACACTATCCTGCAGCAAATTTGGCATATAATCCAAAACACATGAGCTACATATGTGCAACCAATAATGTATACATTACAAGAGTTGCTCTTAATATGTAATTTTATATACGATTTTATATATGTATATATATATGCAGGTGTAACTGTGTTGTAGGAAGTTTGCTCCCCAACATGGAGTAGGAACGATGGATTTACTGGCAAAGGGCACCACAATTAATGGGGCATATTAGGCTTCTCTGCTGCAGAAATTGCAGTATGCCATCAAATCAGAGAGGTTTGGCATGCTGACTAAAGGAATCCGCCTTCTCCAAGACAACACCCCAGTTCACAATGTTGCCCAGATGAAAGCACTCTCCTGCAGCTATGAAATCCCTTCTCATCCCCCTTACTTTCCTGACCTCGCACCATCTGATTTCCATGTCTTTCCAACTATGAAGTCTTATTTGAATGGAAGCACTTTTTGGATGATGATGAATTTATTTCCGAAGTAAAAAGTCTTGGCTCCAGACACAACCTACCAACTTCTACAGACGAGGTCTTCACAGCTGCATAAAGCAATGGGAGAAGTATGTCACCATTGGTGGTGGCTATGTAGAGAAGGACTAATAACTATGCCAAATTTTGTTTATCCTAGTCCTTGGGAAGTGGGTCAGGGGAAATCTTTAATGAAAACCCCTCATATATATATATATATATTTACTTGTGTCTGTGTTTGTACCCCACCATCGACTGACAACTAGTATTGGTGTTTATGCCCCCATAACTTAGCAGTTCAGCAAAAGTGACTAATAGAATAAGCACCAGGCTTACAAAACTGGAGTTGATTCGTTTGACTAAAATTTCTCCAAGGCAGTGCTCCAGCATGGCTACAGTCCAGTGACTGAAACAAACAAAAAGATAGAAAGATGTTTATTAATGTAGACACTTGTTTTGAAAATCTGTTTGGCAGCAAATCCGTCTTTGAAGTTTACGTTCCAGAAACGAGATGTAAAGAGTTATTCATGCTTACAATAACATTGACGCAATGTCCACTTTTCCATTTGTAGTTGCACCAATTTTAAAACATAAATAACACAACATTTTTTCTTTGGTTTTGCAGGGTCGCCTTATCTACGTTGTACCTTCCGATGGCTGCTCTTCTGTGGACCCACCACCTCGGATAGATAATGCCACTTTGTGGATAGCTCTCGTCGCTCGTACACATAATCAGTGTGAATTTTCTGAAAAGGTGAAAAATCTTGTTTGGATTCATCGTCTGTTTTTTTTTACTTAATGATTGTAAAGTTGATCAATATTTTTGATGCATTTCTTGGAATTAATACTAATACAGACTTTGTTTCACACTGTGTGGTAAGAAGCTTGCTTCCCAACCACATGGTTCTGGGTTCAGTCCCACTGCATGGCACCTTGGGCAAATGTCTTTTACTATAGCCTCGGGACAACCAAAACCTTGCGAGTGGATTTGGTAGATGGAAACTGGAAAAAGCCCCTCGTGTATATATTTATGTGTGTGTGTTTGTTTCCCTACCATTGCTTGACAACTGATGTTGGTCTGTTTACATCCCCGTACCTTAGCGGTTCGGCAGAAGAGACCGATAGCATAAGTACTTGGTTTACAAAGAATAAGTCCTGGGGTCGTAAAAAACTTTTTTAGGTAGTGCTCCAGCATGGTCACAGTCAAATCACTGAAGCAAATAAATGAATAAAAGAGCATGTATTGTGTTTGTAATTATAACATCATCATCCTCCTCATTACTGTTGGTTTTACATCCATTTTTTTCATGTTAGAATGGATGCCCTTCCTAATGCCAACAACTTTACAGAGTGTACTGGGTGTTTTTTTTCCATGGCACCATCACCAGTGCTTTTTCCGTGGCTCACTTATTGTAAGTTTGTATTGCCTGGTTAGAAACAGCTGGCCACTTTAGAATTTATGAGTGTCTTGTCTGGCAATGTTAAATTCAGAATTGCTCAGATCAGAAGTTTCTTACAATAGGCTGGCATTTTAATGTTTCTCATTCACTTTGTACCACAGAAACCAGAATAAACAACTAGTTCAGCGGACTATAGTTAATCAGGTGCCATTTGTGTGACACCAGGGTGCATTTACTTGCCACCAACACAGGTGCCAATTTGTGTGACACCGGTATCTGCCATGACTGCAATTTTGCTCAACTTGATGGGTTGTCTTTTCACACACACACACACACTCTTTCTCTCTCTCTCTCATGGTTTTTATCTATTTACCTCGTTTGCATCATCAACCCTATAAATATATATATATTTACACAAGTTTTTGCAAAAATTATTTGATACAGTAACGATATTTGAAGAAAGATTTTCTTAAAATAAAAATATTCATTATATTAAAAAAAAAATCTTTAAAAAATAAACAGAATGACGCCAACCTTTTGGAAACAACCACTCTTTTGATGTATTGCAAACCATGTGATGGTTTTGGCACACCACATTGTTATAATAGCATGGTATTCTTTTAAGTTCAGTTCTCTATATATATAAAAATGGAGGAAAAAAATAAGCATAAATGAATGTATGTATGTATATATATAAATGGAGAAAAAAATAAGCATAAATAATGTTACAGTTAATATGAAAGAAGAATTTGTAATGAAAGAAGCATTTGTTTTCTGCTGTAGGTGGAGTAGTTTTATTTCTGAAAGTATATTTAATTAAATCATATCAGGACACAATGCAGAAGTTTTCTGAAAACATACTGCAACCAGAACAACATTAACAAAAATATTGTAAATGTTGGAAAAATATTCAATAAGAATATGGAAATAAAACAATAAATCCACTCGTTGGTGTGTCACATGAAGAGATGGTAGTCTTTAGAAAGAGTATATAAGTTGCTGGATACTCAGTCGGTTGTAATGAGTATTCCAGTTGATTCAACCAAAAGAACAGTCTGGTCATGGAGTTAATTTGGATGTGCTTGAGTACTCCACAGACATGCACACCCTTGATGTAGTTCTTGAGGAGAGTCATGACACTCCGAATGGTTTTCAAATAGAACGAACCATGTGCCCAGAACCTGCAGATTGCTTAGAGACACACAACACGTTCTAGAAATCAGCCTGACCTCATGTCTCAATATTAAGAAACAAATAGTAGCTCTTATTTTAGTACATCATCATTTAACATCCGTTTTCCATGCTGGCATGGGTTGGACGGTTTGACAGAAGCCGACCTGCCTTACAAGTTACCTGATGATCTCGCTAGTACTTGTGTGTCCCCTCCCCTCAAAAAAGCACCCAGTGTGTTCTATAAAGTGGTTGGCATTAGATTAGTAAAAGTATCCAGTTGTAGAGACCATGCTACAACAGACACTGGAGTTCGACACAGTCCGCCAGCTTGTTAGATCCTGTCAAACCACCCACCCCTTCCCAGCATGGAAGATGGATGTCAACCGATGATGATGATGATGATGACGACGACAACAACAACAGCAACGTTCTTCTTCTCTGTCATCATCATTTCAGCAACAGACAACAAAAAAAAAAAAGCTTATTCAGGCTTCTTCTTTCCTAAGTTTGTTAATTACAATTATTATTGCTTACTTAGAGCAGAGTACATTCAGCTGTTGAGAACAGATGGCAGGTTGATGAGACAAATAGCGATAAGCATGTGACTGTAATTACAAGAAGTGGAAGAGGCAAATGTGAAGAGGATGTGTTGTGTGATTGGCAGTTGTGATGGGGAAGTAGCTATTGAAGTCGTGAAGTTGTGAATAGAAACGTTCATGTTGACTCATTGAAATGGGAAAAACATATTTTAAATGAGGAACTTTAATTTTTGTCTGCAATTTTTATTTCTTCCATTGTAAAATGCCAGAAAGAAGTCATTGTCATCTGCCATTGTTGTTATTGTGTATAACTGTCTTCTTTTTGTAGGTTCTTAATGCTGAAAAAGCTGGCTTTAATGCAGCTATTGTCCATAATTATTTCAATAATGATGACTTAGTTTACATGGGATCAGGTGCTGGTAAGTCTGTTGCTATTTTTCTCTCATCTCTTGTTTCAGTAAAGGAGGTGGTTCCTGCTGCTGCCACCACCACCACTAGTACTACTCCTACTATTGTCGAATGCTCATTAGTAATCTACTCATTTTACTTGGCTAATTAGTTTTTATTTTATAATCCGTTTGCTACAAAAATATTTTCTAATGACAAGCACATTTCCCCCCCCCCCCC
>NC_068999.1:46114880-46116353 GCF_001194135.2 Octopus bimaculoides
CCTCATCTCTCTCCTCCCAACAAGGGTCAAAGTTCTCTTTTGTGTCGACCATTGTAACCAATCGAAGGCTGTATCATCCCTCCAATTGTTGTAACATCATAACTTGTGCTTTTACCACAGTTGTAACATATCGACTGCCGTACCATCTTAGATGTTGTAACACTTTTAAGCATCATTTCACTTTGATTGTTGTAACTTCATAACTGTTGTAGCATTACACCATGACTGCTGTGCTGTTACAACAGTCGTAGTGCCACAACTGTTGTAACATCTTAAATGTAGCGTATTAAGTTTTGTATTGGCTTGACTGTTGTAACATCACACCAAACTGTAGTGGTGTTACAAGTGTTGTAACACCTTAACTGCTGTAACACACCTCAACTGTTGTGTCTTAAATGTCGTAACACCTTAAGTTTGTATCATCTTGACTGTTGTAGCATCATAGCTATAACAGCTGTTTTGCTGTTACAAGTGTCAGTGTTACATGCAATGTATGATACACCTCAACTGTTATAGTATCATCATGACTTGAAATACCTTAAGCATTGTATCACCTTGACTGTTGTAACTCCACAGGTGTTGTAACACTGCGATGGTTGTAATACAATAACTGCTGTGGAATACTCGGCCATCTACACTAATTCAGAAAGTAGGGAGATCAATTGATTGAACAACTAGAATACACATTATTGGAACCAACTGAAGATCCTTTTACTTACGACCCAGAAGGGGATTCATAACTGTGTCATGGTGCTTAATATGTAATTTATAATTTATGTAATTCATTAAAGAACGTTAATTCAATATATGAAGATAATGAACTGTAACTTTTTCATACTGAATCCTTATGCGTTACCATTTTTCTAGTTGGCAATGAAGTGAAAATTCCTGCAGTATTTGTTGGCTGGCACAGTGGTCAAGAACTATCACAACATTATCAATATACTCCCGCAGATATGTAAGTTGTGCCAATTGGTTTTTTAAAAAAATTTCTTTTGTGGTTTCTCTTATGTTATCGTTAATGTATTAAGATCAACCTTGGCCTTCATGGCACATCATGAACCAATGGGGTATGTAATTTCTTTGCATTGTCATTGACCTTGCTAGAAAGAGCACTCAATCTCCCTCAGATTGGCGCATGCTGTCCTTACAGAAAAAAAGGGGTTTCCAAACCTGTGCTTTGGTTCTTTCTTTCTTTTTCTTTTCTTCCTCCCTTTGTCACTTTTGCTATGAATTAAATTAATGAATTCAATGGGATACACCGTCTGCAAGTAGTTGGGTTCAGCATATTATCCTCCATTTTCTAATTGTTACACAAATTTTGGGTAAAACCTCCACTTTTACCCGCTCCCATTGATTGCACCTAGTATAGCACTAGCGTAGCAATAATTGGGTACCCTCCCAGCAGTATACTGGATAGATACTATCCCTTAGTGGGTTGTACCCCCAACCCCTAACTCTCTCACGTTATAT
>NC_068999.1:46116962-46119248 GCF_001194135.2 Octopus bimaculoides
ATATATATATATATATATATATATATAAACAAACGAACACGGATTGAGCAGAGTCACCACATTATTGTGTTGACTCTGCCCAATCCGCACCAGAATGTAAAGCATATGTGAAATAATAGCCTTGATGAATTTTGGCATCGGTCACGGTATGCTTTGCTAATTTACTAAATTAGGGTTTTTGAAAATACCTAAAGCATTACATTATATTTTAGTAAATATAACTGGAGCAGATGTTTATATTAGATTTATTTGTTGTCTCTGTTTGCTCTGTTTAGTCTCTCTCTCTCTGGTGCATTTTTAGCATACTTGTCTTGCTCAGATTTCATGTGGTGTGGACTGACAAGAATTCAAGCAAATATTTTGTAACTTGTTAATGTTTATGTCAATCAGTCAGTTTGATATAACTTGTGTGAATTATTGTGTGACAAGAAGTTGGCTTCACAATCACATGGTTCCAGGTTCAGTCCCACTGTGTGACATCTTGGGTAAGCATCTTTTACCATATCCTTGGGTTGATCAAAAACTTGTGAGTGGATTTGGACTGGGTGCTTTTTACATGGTGCCAGCATGGGTGCTTTTCGCACATGGCACTGGCACGGGTACTTTTTGTATGTATGTATATATATATATATATATATATATATATATATATATTGCTTCTCGGCCTTTTGGCTAAGATCAAAGTGTAGTATCTGTTCTTATCAGCTTAATATCAGATATGGTCCCTACTTGGGACCATCGATATTAAACTGATTTTTAGAATGTGGCAAACAATTAAGGGCTTGCTCTGCCTTTACCACGTTTTGACCTGATATTGCAGTACTTCCAGGGTTCGACCCAGTAACTCTGGCATTGGGATGGGCATCCAGCCATAGAAAACCATGCCAAATCAGACTGGAGTCTGGTGCAGCCTTCCAGTGTGCCAGCCCTGATCAAACCATCCAATCCATGGACAACAGACGTTAAATGATGATGATATTGAGGCACATATCATCATAATCATTTTATTGTCTATTTTTCCATGCTTGCATGGGTTAGATGAGGGTATGTTGTGGCAGATACATTTCTGCTGTGCATGTGTAGTTGTGTATGTATGTGTGTGTGTGTGTATGTGTGTGTGTTTTCCCATTCTGACATTGAACTAAAGAATTGTATTTACAGCTTTAGCACTGCCACAAGTTTGGAGCTGAAATCCATAAAGAATAACAGAATGAAAACGAATCAAAAGGCTGCGAAAACTATGACATAGGGTTGTGTTTGTAAAAGAAAGACTGTTTCAGACTGTACACTGACAACTGATAAAGTTTTGACATTGACCTGTTTTGTGGAATGTTGGCTTTGAGCGAGACGGGGTGGGGTGGATGGTTGGGGGGTGGGCAGGAGCAGAATGGCTGATGTCCAAGAAACTATAAACTACAAGCAAGATATAAATATAACTAGTGGTAGAACAAGGTCCCTGTACGTGATTGACGTGTGGGGGAAAAAGAATGTCCCAGGTGGTTAGACAGTAAAATAAACCGTATTGATGCTGACTGTACACTTATTGCATTATGAAAAGTAATTTTATATTTCATCTCTTACTTGTTTGTCATTAGACTGTGGCCATGCTGGGGCACCGCCTTGAAGAATATTTAATCAAATGAATTGACTCCAGTATTTTTTTCTTTTTGAAACCTTGTACTTATTCTATCGGTCTTGTTTTGCCAAACTGCCAAGTTATGTGGATGCAAACAAACCAACACCAGTTGTCAAGTGGTGGCGGTGGGACACGCACGTGCTCGCATGTGTGTGCATACATACATGTCCCCTTCGAAATCCCCAGCCATGAAATAGGTCACTGTCATTTGGTGACAAGGTTGTCTGCAAAAGGATGTTTTAGAATCTCTCTTTCTGTTTGTCTGGCAGCCCTGGTTGAGGAGCGTAAACAGAAATAATAGTTGCTGCCCCACTTTGCAAAACTGGTCTATGCTTACGTATCAGACAAAATACTGCTAAGCATTTCACCCGCCATGCTAACGATTCTACCAACAACTCACTGCCTTTTAATGATATTAAAATATATACTCATGCTTCTATAGCCCTGGGCTGAGCAAAGTCTCAAGAGTGGATTTGGTAGATGAAAACTGAAATAAGCCTGCCATGTGTGTGTGTGTGTGTACACAAGTATATATGTGTAATTGTGTGTGTGTACATAAGTATATATATGTGTGAGTGTGTATATATTTGTATATGTATATATATGTATAGATGTATATGTTTTTATATGTGTGCATCTATATGTATGTA
>NC_068999.1:46119345-46120713 GCF_001194135.2 Octopus bimaculoides
ATATGTATATATATGTATAGATGTATATGTTTTTATATGTGTGCATCTATATGTATGTAGCAACAATACCATGTCATTGTGCATGCCTGTGTACACATGCGTATATACACACTCGTGCATGTTGCAATAACTCTGTTTTAAAACTGTCTTACTGCAAAAAAAAAACAAAAAAAACAACAACAACATGATGATTGTTTTTTGCTTTCTGCTTCAGTTTCACGGTGACCATTGATCCACGACCACCTTTCAATGTGAAGAACTACTTGTTTCCATTTGCTGCAGTGATGGGTGGATGTTTGATGATTGGCTGTGTTGTGATGGTAAGTCAGGTAGGCAAGAAACCCTCTACTTACCCCACCAATAACATACGTCTCCATGCTTCTCAGGTCACTCACTCACTAACTCACTAACTCCTCTTTCTCTCTCTCTCTCTCTTTCCCTCTCTCTCTCTGCTTTTCTTTTTTCCGCTCCAGAATCTCCCTTCACTCACGCTCTGCTCTTGTTACTAATCCTCCCTCCTACTGTACGCCTTCTCCACTGCAGCTGCTGCTACTACTCCCCTCTGCATTGTCGCTTACCACCCCCCAACACTCTAACGTTGCCGCTACGCCTTCTACCCCGCCGCCCCTCCTCCACAATTTCTTACTGTGAATCTATAATGATGATGATAATACTGCTAATTATGCAGCTGTGCACTTTGATTGCTGCAGTTATTCCCCCTTGCGCAATGACGATAATTCTTGTAAACCATTAATCTCTCTCTCTCTCCCTGTTAGTCACGTACCCTTTCGTCACTGTCTCATTCTCCCCCCACTACTTTAGTGTACCCCCCCTCTCTCTCTCTTTCTGTCATAATCTAAATGTGTCTCTATTACAATAGGCTCATAGAATTATGTATAATTTCTGAGATTGTACGTCCCTTTACATTTTCTCGGCACTGATAATTTTGAATCAACAAGGGTTGCCCTCTTTCACTAATTTAAACCGTCATCGTCATATAACATCCACTTTTCCATGCTTTCATGGGTCGGATGGAATTTGTAGAAGGAGATTTTCTATAACTGGACGCTCTTCTTTTCACCTACCTCACTTGTTTCCAAGCAGAGTAATGTTTTCCCATGACCAGACATGCCTAGGAAGATTCCCATGTGGCGCCAATGCAGTACCACGTAAAAGCATACAGCACACTCTGTAAAGTGGTTTTGGCATTAGGAAGGGCATCCAGCCGTAGAAATCAGACTGGAGTCTGGTGCATCTCCCCAGTTTTCCTTCTCTGGTTAAGCCATCTAACCCATGCCAGCATGGGCAATGGGTGTTAAATGATGATGATAATAATGACAGCAAGGAGACAGTAACACACACACAGCT
>NC_068999.1:46121123-46121693 GCF_001194135.2 Octopus bimaculoides
TATATATATATATATATGTATGTGTGTGTGTGTATATGTTTGTGTGTCTGTGTTTGTCCCCCCAACGTCGCTGATGTGTTTACGTCCCCGTAACTTAGCGGTTCAGCAAAAGAGACTGATAGAATAAGTACTAGGCTTACAAAGACTAAGTCCTAGGGTTGATTTGCTCGACTAGAAGGCGGTGCTCCAGCATGGCCGCAGTCAAATGACTGAAACAAGTAAAAGAGTAAAGATTGAAAATAGTGTTAGCACAATTCACAGACCATTTTCTGGCAAGAACACAACGAAACTGCTTCTACTGTGACTCCTATCTCTGCATTTAACTCTTCTCACGACTAGAAATACCATCTCCAAACCTCCAAACTGAAATGGGTAACTGCTCTCTCTCTCAGTCTCTCTCTTTATCTCTCTCTCTTTCTCTCTCTCTCTCTCTCTCTCTCTCTCTCTTTCTCTCCTGCCTTTGTGTTGGCTTCTGTTCTTATTCGTTACTACCAACCTTCGTCTTTTTCCTTTAATTTCCTTCTTTGCTTATTCATGATTCTATCCACAACCAGGAGACTGTCCCCTCCT
>NC_068999.1:46121705-46126035 GCF_001194135.2 Octopus bimaculoides
CCCCCATAATAAAACCAGGCATCATATATTCAAATGTTTATTTGTTCTTTTTTTTTTTTTCTTTTGCATCATTGTTGAAATTTTTTTTTATTATATATATACATTCCTTCATCTTTACCTTGTTTCGTTCATTGGTCTGTGGCCATGCTGGGGCACCGGCATGAAAGGTTAAGCCAAACAGACGCCAGGTTTTTGTTGTTGTTGTTTTTTTTAAAAGTCTGGTGCTTGTACTTATTCTGTCATATTATTTTGCTGAACTGCTAAGTTACAGGGATGTAAACAATCCAACACTGTCAAGTGGTGATGACAACACACACACACACTCGCACATTTATGAGTGTTTGTACATATGTGTATATATACATACATATATATATGCATATCTATGTGTGTGTGTATATATATATATATATACACACACACACACACACACACACACATGAGATGGTCCTTTACACAGTTTCTGTCTTCCAAATTCACTCGCAGTGCATTTGTCGACTTGGGACTATAGTAAAAGACAGTTGCTGAAGGTGTTGTACAGTGGGATTGAACCTAAAACTGCATGATTGCAAAGCAAGCTTCTTAACCACATAGCTACCTGTGCCATTGTTAATTTTAAAAACATTCTTGTCATTGATTTGAGTTTGTTTGTTTGTTTTTGTTTTTTTTTAAATTTTAATTAATTGTTAATTAATTAGACTGGTTCTGCAATGAGTCCTACCGTCCTAGTCTGATCTGTGTCAGTACAGTAGACCTGTGGGACCCAGTTTAGTCTGGGTCGTTAAGCCACTCGTCTCTGATTACTGTTGTTTTGATAATTCTATAGACCCTGCTAGCTCTGAGAGAATGAGCCTAAACCTTCAGTAATCTCTAGGCTGGCAGAGCTCATCAGATATAATTGGGCTTTACAAAAACAAATGTTATTTGGGCTACTTTATTAGCCCAAATTTTAAATGGAAAGGGAAAAGGTTCCACTAAACTGGTTTTGGGTATAGTTGACCCTTTGCCTGTCCTGTATCTCGCATGTGATTCATAAGACATGTTTTTCTGGCATCCATGCATCGTACATGATGCAGGTTTCTTTTTGACTACCAGAGTAACTTGAAGCTTAAGAAAGGCAACCTTTATATGTTATTCAGAACGTATGGAACGGGCTAATCAACCCTTTAGCATTCGGATTATTCTGTCAAGTACAACGGTTATTTATTCACATTATTTTGTATTAACCATGTGTTATCTCAAAGCTTCCAGATTTCAATGATGTGGTTGTTTATCTTGAGAATGACATTGTAGGATAAGTGTGAAAGGCGAGATCTGGCCAGTTTGAACATAAAGCTAGTAGAATATCTGGGTTGTATAAATGTCCAAAGTGTCAAGTCTGAAAACGCGCATGGATGTTTAGGACGAACTTATCAAAATGCTTTGGACAGACAAAGGGCTAAATGAAGATTATGGTTCATCGTTCTGCTACAACCATTGGGTTGTAGGACCCCCAAGCCAGTGGTGATGTTTGGAGCTGAGTGAGAAGGGATCTAGATACATTTCATGTGAAGTTAAGAACAGTTACATTTTTTTTAGTGGGAGGGTGGAATATATAAATTATACATGCTTTGTAGAGGATATTTTGTATGGTGGCTTTATGGTTGTTTTATTTGTAAATACAAGAAATGCAGACATGGAAATATTTTGATTTAAAAATTTTAAATTTTTAGATGGGAAGATCATGCCGAAATGTAGCAAGAAGACACCGATCTCGTCTTCCCAGTAGACACCTGAAAAAAATCCCTGTGAAAAAATTCAAAAAAGGTAACAATGACTTTTGAATCACAACAACAAAAAAGAAGGGCAGGATATCTTTTATCTTTTTATCTATCACCTGTTTCTGTCATTAAACTGTGGCCATGCTGGAGCACTGCCTTGAAAAACAGGTACTGTTATTTTTCTATGGTTGGACATCTGTTTGTGTCGGACATTAAGTTAAGTAATCTGTCCTGCTATTAATTAGCGACTGATGGTTTAATTACTTTAAGGAGATAAAATAATTGAAATAGTAGAAATATTATTTCCAAACTTTTGGCACTGGGCCAGAAAGTTTGGGGAGGAGAGTCAATTTTGTGGACCTCCAGTGCTTAACTGGTATTTGTTTTATTGACCCCGTAAAGATAAAAGGCAAAGTTGACCTCAGTGGAATTTGAACTCAGAACATAAAAACGAGACGAAACGCCACTAAGCATTTTGTCCTGAATGTTGATGATTCTGCCAGCTCGCTGCCTTTGAAAGAGTAGAAATATTCCTTTCTACTATAGGCAGAAGCCCAGCAATTTGGAGGGACAGCTAAGTCGATTACATTGACCCCCGCCAGTACACAACTAGTACTTATTTATCAATCCTGTGAGAATGAACGGCAAAGTTGACCTCGGGGAAATTATCACTCTGAACACCATGTCGGAAGCAATGCTGCTAAACATTTATCTGGCCTTAGTGGAAATATTAGTAATGAATTTGCGGAGGTGTAAAAGGACCCCCTTCGATCACAAATGACTGTGGGATTGCACCGAGAAAGTTCCCCTCTGAAGCACATGTCCAGGCAAAGTTGTTTTGTGGAAGACCAGCAGTCGCCCATGCGGGAGGGAGATGTAATACAGGTGTTTTGTGGTGTAGTAATCAACAAGACAGTTACCTGACATGCAGTTAATATAATGGTTGGGTCCCATCAGTTTTAGATTCATGGCAGCCATATCCAGCATTAACTTGAATAGATTTATTTTCAAAATTTTTCTATTGGAAGTGTTTCTAACCCAGTATTTTCATGCAAATATATTTATAGCTTTATCTGCTTCGAGACCTACTATTTCAAAGAATTATAGTTTTATTATTTTTCTGTTATACTTTCCTTCTAATTTTCAGGTGAATCCTATGATGTTTGTGCTATCTGTTTAGATGAATATGAAGAAGGAGACAAACTCAGAGTTTTACCATGTGCCCATGGTAGGTATACCTTTAACCTTCTTAACAAATCCAATTGAGACTGACTTTATTTCTGTTATGGAAAATTACTAATATTACGTCATCATCATTTAACATCCGTTGCCCATGCTGGCATGGGTTCGACGGTTTGACCAGAGCTGGGGAGCTGCACCAGACTGCAATCTGATTTGGCATGGTTTCTATGGCTGGATGCCAACCACTTTGCAGAGTGTGCTGTGTGCTTTTATGTAGCACTGTCGTCACAGGCCCTCTTATGTGGCGCTGCACAGGCCATTTTTCGTAGCACCGCCACATGAGAATTAACCATAGTGAGTATTAAGCAAGCAAATATACTCAGCATTAACCCTTTAGCATTCAGACTTCTCTGTCAAATGTGATGCTTATTTATTCACATTGATATGAATTAGTCCTGTATTATTGGGTAGATTTGAGATTTTGGTGATGTGATTGTTAAGAACAATCCTGATAATAATGGAAAATGCAGGGGAGACAAATCTTTTGTGTGTTTTTGCCAGTTCCTTTCTTTATTTTTTTGTCATTTTTACATTTAATATGACACTTGCTTTGGTAAGGTGGAGTCCTGTCGAAACTTTTGGGGGTGACATATTCAATGTATATGTCCTTTCATCTCTGCCAATCAGTCAGCTTCTGAAATATAGCAAATTATATTTAGATGTGACCTGCTTTCTGTAATTCTGTTTACTCAGTCATATATATATATATATGGAAGGTTATCATTCTCACAGCAATAATGCTCGTCTCAATGTGTGTGACGTATCAGTTAAAATTATTGTTGTTATTATTTTCTTCTAATGCATAACCTTGTATTTCATTGTAGCTTACCATTGCAAATGTATTGACCCTTGGCTCACCAAGAACAAAAGGACCTGTCCAGTGTGCAAACGTCGAGTTATTCCTCGAGACCAAGATTCTGCGAGTGAATCAGATTCAGAAGATGATGAAATTTCTCCAGCACCAACAGAACGAACCCCTCTTCTCGGCCATTCTCAGAGTGATAACCACGGCTCCACATCAAGATGGAATAGTCGATCAGAATCTTCAGGTTTGGCCCTGTTATTTTATTATTTATTTTGTTGTTGTTTACAGTGTAGTATTTTGTCATACCATCATCATCATCATTTAACATCCATTTTCCATGCTGGCATGGGTTGGACGGTTTGGCTGAGGGCTGCACCAGGCTCCTGTCATCTGTTCTGGTATGGTTTCTATGGCTGGATGCCCTTAACACCCACCACTTTACAGAATCTACTGGATGCTTTTTACATGTTTTTTTTTAAATTTAAAATCTACATTTCCCTGACTTTGTTATCAGCATCATCAT
>NC_068999.1:46127779-46130373 GCF_001194135.2 Octopus bimaculoides
TATATATATATATATATATATATATATATATATATATACATATATGTGCATATATATATATGTATGTATGTGTATATATATATATATATATATATATAAAGGAAAACAGAAGACACACATACAGAAATATACAAACAAAATGGACATTAAAAGTGCTATAATAGCATTGAGTAATTTTTAATATGTATAAAGTAAAACAGTTCTGTACGTCCTTTCTTTACTCGGTTCGAACAAAATAGACTTGTAATGGTTGCCACAAGGCCTCCGTCAAGATAGGCCTCTCAGACACTGACGGTGTTCTCTCAATGATGACAATTTTTATATTTAGATGCCACTAGAATTACAAAGTGAAATACTTGAAGAATATTTTTTAAAAATTGTCTTCCAACTTTGAGACAAGTTATTTATATTAATAACTTACTGACAAACCTATACATATGTATATACATGCTTATATACACATGTACATATATATATATATATATATATATCTTTGTGTGTGTGTGAGTGACATGTGTGCGTGCGTGCATGCACGCGTGTGTGTGTGTGTATTAATGACTGGATTACAATTTTATAAATCTGTTTTAGCCCTTATTGCCTTCTCAAGACTTGTCTTGCTTTGAAACGACCGTAAGGGTGGAACGTGTTTTATAAAACTGCAATCTTGTTATTAATAAAGAAATATCTAGAACCCACTGAAATATTAAGCACTTTCTTTACCATATTAATAATGGCTTGTTCCTACGAACAAGCACCTAAGATATTTACACACACACACACATTCTGTATGTGTGTGTTCGTGTGTATATATATATGTGTATATATATATATATGTATAAATACTTATTGGGATAACTGGGCATCTAAAGTAGACTGTACTACAAGCATTGTGTCCGTTCGTCAGTAAATGCTTGTATTTTCATGACTAACCTAATATCTTGACAACCTCAGCATTAACATTTATATATGTGTATTTGTGTGTATGTATATATATATATATATATATATATATATATATATATATATATATACATATATATATATATATATGTGTGTGTAAACACACACATAGATACTCTCGTCTTTATGCATGTGTATAAATACATGTATGTGTATATATATATACACATATGTAATTTGTGGATACATGTTATTCATTAAACTGCCAGTTATTATGATTTGGTTTCCTTCATAGGTTGCCCTCTTGAATAAAACATTCTTTTTGTTATAACAGTTTTGAAATATTGGGACTTCAATGAAAATTTCTATACATGGGTGTGTGTGTATGTGTGTGAATAGCAAAATATTTTCAATTGCCAATTACAGCTGAAATAAGCTTAGAAGAGGCTGAAACAAGGTATCTGTTGTTTGTTTGTTTGTGTTGATAAGATTCTATTTAATGTTGTTTTTTTTTTTTTTTTTTTTTTTGGTAATTCACTTCTAAGCACCTTCATCACCCACAACTAAAAAATAACCATTCATTCACTCACTCACTCACTCATTAATTAATTGATTAATTGATTAATCAATTCAGTTACCAAGTTCTGTATAATTAACTTATGATACTTTCACAGAGTTTTCGAAGCCTTACTATGATGTTAAATTTGATTGGCTGCTGGTCTTGCTTGGATAGATTGCTTTGTGTTTTGTTTAAAACTACAAGCTGTTTTGGACTGTGATATACATTTGTGTTTTCAAGTGACATCTAGTGAGGGATACACTAAACTCAGTAATTAGCCCTGTTACTTAACAAATTTCTTTCTCTTAAGGCAACCAGTAAACTTCAAAATAGATTACATTCAATCCTTTGGTTTCCACAGACGTTTTTTCTATATTTTATTTTGACTGTTTTGCAATGTAAGAATCGACGGATCTCTTGCAATAGTAATGTTCTCTTGAGGTTCTTAATAACAGCTGTTTCTTGTAGTTTTAGGAACTTTTGCTCCTAACACAGAAAGCTGAAACATAGAAGGCAGACATTCTCCAAATACACAAATTACGCAAATTACGGTATTTGTATAGAAAGAGATGAAGGTTGTTTCTGTGCGTTCGTAATCATATACGTAAGCGGTGGTTATGTTTGGCCGTTACATCACTTGGAATCGCAGCAGGAAGAAAATACGTCTAATCACTTTGGTTGCGCCGTCCAGAAGCTATAGATTTAATTCTCCCACAATGCAACACCATGACGTGCGCCACCCAGTGGCCAATGGATGAGACAATTGGTTTCCAGGGAGGTAACTGCCTGCATAGTGTTTGGTCATCGGTCTTTACTTTCTGAGTTCAAATTCTGCCGAGGTCGACTTTGCCTTTCATATTTTCGGGGTTGATAAATTAAGTACCAGTTGCGTACTGGGGGCGGTCGATGTGATCGATTTATCTCCTCCTTTGAAATTGCTGACCTCATACCCAAAAATCTGAAACCAATGTTAAGGCGGCGTGCTGGCGGAATCCTTATTATTTCACCAGACAAAAACGCTCAGCTGTATTTCTTCCGACTTTATGTTCCGGGTTCAAATGTCGCTGGGGGTTGACTTAACCTTTCATCCTTCTGGGATGTAAAATAAAACAAGTACCAGTTTGAGCACAGGAGT
>NC_068999.1:46130383-46132357 GCF_001194135.2 Octopus bimaculoides
CCAAAAAAAAAATTACTGGCGTTGTGCCAGAATTTGAAACCAATATTAAGAAACGTTTCTTGAACACATGGACTCCTGGAAGGTTTTGTTTTTTTTTGTTTGTTTTTTTTAAGGGTTTTGCATGGTCTGTTGGTTATGCTCTTTCTGAATAAAACACACAACTAGGTTTCAGTTCTTAGATGGGATATCCACACTTAATGTGCCATTGCTTCAAAAGAACAGCAGTTATGAGGGGAAAAAAAATAGAAAAGAGTTGATATTTTTCCTTAATTAATGAACATTTGAGCAGTGGTGCACTGATTGGGCAGACCCATCTTTTGGTTTATAAGTCACCCCTGGATATACTGTTGCAGGTTTTACAGTGTCCTTGAGCAAGATAATTAACCCAACTCTCCCTGCAGAAAGGCTTCGTTCTTAAAATTAAAAAAAAAACAATTTTTTATTATTATTATTTGTAATAATTATTTTCTCAACCTCTACATTGTATTTGTTTCATGGGACAGGTCAGTTATTCTGCGATGGAATTTCTCCCTCTCTCGTCAAATATATTTGTTAGCTTTTCAGTAATTAGCAAATTAGATTGGATTTTTAATCTTGAAACACTTCAGGAATTCCTGTTAAAAATTAAATAATTATATTGATAAAATAAAGCTTATCCCATTTGGCATACCTTAAGACTTCAGCCAAAGTGTTTTGGCTTATCTTTAAACAAAGACCACCTTCCATTTGCTACATAAATAACAATAATAATAATAATTGTGAAAGTATTGGCATTTCTATTTATTTTCTAAAATCTTTTTATTCTGTGATTTTTGTTGATGAGCAAGGTAAACTTGGGCATTTATCGTTAATAGTTTTCAAGGTAAACAAACCAATTCTGTTACTGAGATTCATTGTTTTATGCTTATTTATGATTTTTTTTTTTATATATATATTTTCAAAATGAAGGAAAATATAAAAATTTTAATTTTTGGAATTGGGGCTAAATCCTGGTTTTGGTTCAAGAAACACAAAAAGTTATTCACCTTTATTTCCTTCACCATGTGCAGTTAACATGAACTGCATCAGCGGAGTACCTTTGATGAAATATGTTGATGATGATGATGGAAGAAGATGGAGTACCGTTTTAAACTTGACTGGCTCTCACTGCTTAATGGCTAACAACAAAGAATTCGGCAGAATATCGTCACTTGAATCAAAAATAATAATGATACCAGGCAGTGGCTCTCATGGCTTCTGATCTTAATTGATTGGAAGTGTTATCATGTACGTTGTTTTGTCTTGGTATAAAAGATGGGCTACAGCAAATATTCTGCTTAATACCACAGATTTGCTTGTCAGTTGTTTGACCGTAGCCAGTTGAGCATGTCCCTTGGTGGCTCATGATATGTGCATCTCTGATCATGAACAGAAGTAGTGGGGGAGCATCATAGCCATGTGTTGAGAGGAATTCTTTGGGGTTTGGATAATTCACTTTTGGAAACATGGGTGTTTTGTTCATCATCCTTATACAACCCTTATTCAGGGACATTTTGAGCAGGAAGAAAATTCCAACCAGGTCCCATCTTTAAGGTTCTGGCACTGTTTATACCATGATATGAAATCACCATGTTGCACACATGTGGCTTTGATACATGCACCTGATCAGTCTGGTCATCATGATGGCTGTATTGGAATTGATATATTTGTACCCCAGTGTTACTTTGATAGCATGCATTGTACTCTCACTCAGTAATAATCATCATCATCATCATCATCATCATCGTTTAACGTCCGCTTTCCATGCTAGCATGGGTTGGGCGATTTGACTGAGGACTGGTGAAACCGGATGGCAACACCAGGCTCCAGTCTAATTTGGCAGTTTCTACAGCTGGATGCCCTTCCTAATGCCAACCACTCAGAGAGTGTAGTGGGTGCTTTTACGTGTCACCCGCACGAAAACGGCCACGCTCGAAATGGTGTCTTTTATGTGCC
>NC_068999.1:46132600-46134176 GCF_001194135.2 Octopus bimaculoides
CTCTCTTGCACACCACAACTGATGCTTCTAATGTTCAGCTTTTCTCTCAAGATACTTACACTCTGACGGGTATTCACATTGACATTACACATCCAACGGAGCATACTGGCTTCATTCCTTGCGAGCTTACGTATGTCCTCAGCAGTTACAGCCCATGTTTCACTGCCATGTAGCATGGCTGTTCGTACGCATGCGTCATACAGTCTGCCTTTTACTCTGAGTGAGAGTCCCTTTGTCGCCAGCAGGGGTAAGAGCTCTAATAACAACGGTGATGTTTCTTAATGTAGGTATTATGCTTGAAATTTGGGTGGAGAGTGAATAGTCGATTATATTGCTCCCAGTAATTACTGGTACTTTTATTGATGCCAAAGGGATGAAAAGTGAAGTCGACCATGATAGGGTTTTGAAATCATAATAACAATATAAAAATTAGTAATAATAATTATTATGGCTTTTATTATTGGGAGAATCATTAGATGTTGGACGAAATGGTTTGTGGTGTTTCTTCTGGGTTTTAATGTTTTGAGTTCAAATCCTGCAGAAGTCAGCCTTGCTGTTTGTCAATTCAGAGTTGATAAAATTAAAATACCAGTTGTGCACTTGGGCTGATGTAATTGGCTTAGCTCTTACCCTAAAAATACTGCTAGCCTTGTCCCAAAATTTGAAATTATTATCATTATTATTATTATTATTATTATTATTGTTGTTGTTGTTATTTTTATTTTATGGTTTTCTTTAGGAAAACTCCATTTATATTTATTTCTTCTGTTCAGTTCCCTTTCAAAGGAATTTTCCATGAAACCTAAATTTCCTGAAATAGGAAAGAAGAATTACACAATTCGTTAACGAAGGAGACCAACTTTGACATTCATTATTATGGCGGTTATTGCAACAATGAATGAGATTATATTAACTTCAGTGTTATATTCTACAAATAATATATTGAAAATTATTATGACTACAGTTTTCTTTCAAGATTTAGAGCAGGGAAAAACAAAAAAATTCTTTAAAGTTTTGGTACAGAATTCATATAACTTGACTTATTCTACACTCCTTTATTCTGTGAAGAAATAATGAATTTATCAAGTGTATATTACTAAAAATATATATATATATATTATATATCCTGCTGGCAATTTCTTGCGAGTTATCATGGATTATCTTCTCAAAGTTAATAGAGAATTATATCGTATTGTTATTTCATCTTTTAATTCAGAAAAGAAAAAAGCAAAATGAATATACAGTCAATGACAATATGAGTAGCTTATCTAATTTTTATGTACTTAAATATTTCCTGTATTCTTATGTTTAGCTGTATGTTTTAAACATCGCATTGGTTAAATTCATCAGACATAATCTCAACTTTTATACATATGTATATATATATGTGTATGTATATATATATATATATGTAGGTACAAATGTTGTAGTTTTATTGATGCAGTGTGTGTTTTTATGTTTGTCTCTAATGAAAAGTGGTCTGTGGAAATATACCACAAGGTCTGTACACTCTATGTGTATACATATATATATATATATATATATATATATATATATATATATATATATATATATA
>NC_068999.1:46137116-46138565 GCF_001194135.2 Octopus bimaculoides
TATATATATATATATATATAGGGAACCTATGGAAGAGGAAGGCACAGGAAGACTTGGGATGAGGTGGTGAAGCACGACCTTCAAACGTTGAGCCTCACAGGCAATGACAAGTGACCAAAACCTTTGGTGATATGCTGTGCTTGAGAAGACCCGGCAAGCCAAGTGAGACCATAGCCGTGGCTTATGCCAGTGTCGCATAACCGGCCCATTGAGCAATAAACTATGTTTGAGAAGACCTGTTGAGTCAAATGAAATCATTGTCGTGGCCGGCTGATTCCAGTACCGCATGACTGGCACGTAAAAAGCACCATTCGAGCGTGGTCGATGCCAGTACCTCCTGACTGGCCCTCGTGCTGGTGGCATGTAAAAAGTACTCACTACACTCTTGGAGTGGTTGGTGTTAGGAAGGGCATCCAGCTGTAGAAACCTTTCCAGATCAGATTGGAGCCTGGTGCAGCCTTCTGGCTTGTCAGTCCTCAGTCAAACCGTCCAACCCATGCCAGCATAGAAAGCAGACAGTAAAAGATGATATAGGTGTATAAATATTTGATTAATGAGAAAGATGGAACATGGAAGACCTGAGAATCTTTATTCATCACTACAATTGTTTCAACCCATCTAGCATCGATCCTTCTCAGGTGGGATATTTAACTGGTTTAGGAGTATCAGTCGATCTCTTCATGTGATTACAAGATGTATCTCATTAAAATAACAACTATTCTACGAAATATCTTTTCCGTTTGTGTCTAGAAAAGGTGCTAATTAAGGGATACAGATTCATTTTGTATAGGAGATCAATAATAAATATTAGATGCAATGAATAGAGAAACAGTGAAAAAAAAAGTATTAAAAATAATCGATACATTTAAGAGATACATCTACATCGTTGGATATGCCTAAACCATTTGTTAAGTATCCCACCTGTGAGGGATTCGTGTAAGATGTGTCGAACCAGTTGTAGTGACCAATAAACATTCTCGTATCTTCCACCTCTTTCATTAATCAAATACCTAACGAACATTGTGAAGCGAACGTGCTTTATCGGTAAGCTACTGGGTGTAAACCATACAATGTATTATCTAATATAAATGTGTGTGTATATATATATATATATATATATATATATATATATATATATATAATGTATATACCATAAATCCTCGTGTATAATCCGCACTTTTTTCCCAAAATTTCTAGTGCGTACTGTATACGAGGTTAAAAATGAAAAATATTTTCTAAGCAAAATTTTCTTAGTGATAAATATGTAAACACAATTTACTTAATATTTATTTTTCACTGACGTTATTACTGTTATTTCTTTATTTTCTGCAAAGTGCACAAAAAATCTACGTTTGCATTATGTTATATATACAATAATAATAAAGGGCGTTACCGTATATATGTTTACAAACCAAGGACGTTATATAGACCTCCTTGACTCAAGTTAGA
>NC_068999.1:46138575-46139506 GCF_001194135.2 Octopus bimaculoides
ATATATATATATATATAATGTATATACCATAAATCCTCGTGTATAATCCGCACTTTTTTCCCAAAATTTCTAGTGCGTACTGTATACGAGGTTAAAAATGAAAAATATTTTCTAAGCAAAATTTTCTTAGTGATAAATATGTAAACACAATTTACTTAATATTTATTTTTCACTGACGTTATTACTGTTATTTCTTTATTTTCTGCAAAGTGCACAAAAAATCTACGTTTGCATTATGTTATATATACAATAATAATAAAGGGCGTTACCGTATATATGTTTACAAACCAAGGACGTTATATAGACCTCCTTGACTCAAGTTAGAGAAGGGGTGCGTATTATACACAAGGTTTAAGTTTTTCAGAGGTACGGCCCCCTAAAAATCCCTTGCATATTATACTCAAGGGCGGACTATACTCGAGGATTTACAGTATATATATATATATATATATACAATTAAACCTTGGGAGAGGCATTATATATAACTTTTTTATTAATAATCAGATTATATTCAGGTTTTGAGTTCTCTTTTCCTGTTTGCATCAGCTAACCTATATATCTATTATATATACTAGCCGTCACGTGCTGCTACGCTGCTGGGTAACGACCTCCTCAAGATGAAATAGATCCTTCAGCATAAACATACGACAGTGATTATATTAATACTTCAACAGTCTGTTTTGGGGGCTTTTTTTTTTTTTTCTTGAAACAAATTTTAATTCTGTCTTTCTCTCATTGTGTTTTTCTTTCAACAACTTTTGCTCCACCCCTTCTAAATAAACGTTGTGACAAGGTTATCTCCCCTTTTGATTTCACCCCTTTTCCCGCCTTCTGACGTGATTGAAAGACAAATTGGGATCAGCTCTTTTATAATATATATATATGATGATTTTCTATATATACTTACGTATATATATAATTCTTTTCTACT
>NC_068999.1:46139947-46142977 GCF_001194135.2 Octopus bimaculoides
TATTTCTTTATTGCCCACAGGGGGTTAAACATAGAGGGGACAGACAAAGGGTTTAAGTCAATTACATCGACTCCAGTGCGTAACTAGTACTTAATTTATCGACCCCCAAAAGGATGAAAGGCAAAGTCGAATTCGGCGGAATTTGAACTCAGAACGTAACGGCAGACGAAATACCGCTAATCATTTCGCCCGGCGTGCTAACGATTCTGCCAGCTTTAACGTCTGTTTTCCATGCTCGCATGAGTTGGACGCTTTGATCAGAGCTTGGTTTCTACGGTTGGATGCCCTTCCCAATGCCAACCACTTTACAGTGTGTGCCGGGCACTTTTAACGTGCCGCCAGCATGAGCACTTTTACGTGACACTGACACGTGACTCTTGCAGGCTGATCCCCTTCACCAGGAGGGGCGGCTTTAATACTTCTGCAATGGAGTATGGGTCTTTTTTAGTACAACAAGGTGCCAGGTATCTGGGTCCTTTGTCATCTCGTCCGAAAGGTTCAACATACTGAGATCGTTCTTCAGTACTTCCCATGTCCTCCTGGGTCTCCCTCTTTCATGAATTCCATTCACTTTGAGTGAATGGCTCTTCTTTATGGAGCTGTCGGCATCCGTCTACATCACATGACCAAACCAGCACAGTCTTCTCTCTTGCACACCGCATCTAATTCCTCTTATGCCTGACTTCTCTCTCAAAACACTAACACTGTTACACATCCAGTGGGGTATACTAGACACATTCCTCTCTAGCCTTCGCATGACCTCTGCATTCAGGGTCCAAGTCTCACTACGATGTAAAATTGCTGTTCGTATGCGTGCATCATAAAACCTTCCTTTCACTTGGAGAGAGAGAAACCTTTGGTTGCTAACAGAGATAAAAACTCTCAGAATTTTCTCTCCTATTCTTATTGTAGCTATTACACTCTCTGTACATCCCCACCACTATGAATTTGGTCCCCTAGGGAGCAAAAAGATAGATATAGTTTGTCTGTGTGTGTGTATATATATTTTTTTTAATGGGGGGGGAGGCCGGTTTATGGGGTTATCTTGGGTTTCTCGCTCATAATGTGCATGAGCGAGAAACCCAGCGTAACCCCATAATCCGGCCTCCCCTCCCCCCATTAAAATATTAATTGCTCTACATCTTACAGAGTGCTTCTCCTCCGGATTTATGTATTTCTACAAACGATATATATATATATATGTATGTATGTATGTGTACATACATATACGCACAGACACACAAATACACACACACACATACATACTCACACGCGCACGCACACACATGCACACGCGCGCGCACATATATATACACGTGTCCGTGTGCGTGAGCCAACCTTCCTTGTATGGCAATAGTGAACCTTTTCACAGGATGCTTCTTGTGTAGCAGCAACTAAAGGAGGCAACTCTTATTTAAAAAAAAAGAAAAAGCAAATCACGTGTTCTTTCCACTCGACTTTCGACTTGATGCATAGAAATCCAACACCAGACAGAAGCATAAACAACGTCTTGGGTTTTTACGCCAGAATTAAATACGGAAACATCTGTTTTTTCTGAAGGACAGATACCATGAATGAGGGTAGCTGTTTATTTATTTATTTAATTGTTTCAAGCAAATGATGCTTAGAAAGAGTGGTTAGATGGAAACGTGTGTACGTACGTAGGGCACATTTACAATCCTTACCTCGTTAGCATTTTACGCAGGATTGTGGTTAGCTTAGTATTCCAAAATCAAAAGGAGATCCGTAAGACTTCGATTGCTACTAAAGGGAACACAACACAACACCAGGGTAAGTGAACTTAAAATAAGCCACACGGAGTGAATTAGAAATTTAAATGAGAGAAATTAAATGAAGAAAGGAAAAGTCAAATTGACTTCTCCTTTCCTACGAGGATCGGCTAAAAAGTTTATAGGGTGACCACGATCCTTTCATGAAATGTGACCAGGTGAGGTTTATTTTGCAACATAGTCCCCTCAGCGATCCACGCATTTCTTTCGCCGATGTTGCGGTGCTTGGATCCCATTGGAGAAGAACCTTACATCCTGTTGGTTAAAAACAAAGGCATCAACAGCAGATATGACGTCATCGTTACTGCGATACTGGATCTCAGCCAAGTGTTTCTTAATGTTGGAGAACAGGTGATAGTCAGGTGGTGTCAAATGAAGAGAACGAGGTGGGTGATCAACCAGTTCAAAACCACAGTCACGCACAACAGCCATTGAAATCAGGGACTTGTGTGGTGCCGGAGCATTGACCTAATAAGACAAAATCCCATTCGTCAGTCTTCTTCGGCGTTCGGTCTTGATAGCCTTTCGTAACTGCCTCAGCAAGTTGGCATAGTATTCTCTGTTGACGGTGTAACCATTTTAAAGTTAGTAAACACAATACCTTTTGCATCCCCCAAAACTGCAGCCATCACCTTCCCTGCAGATGAAACGACTTTGATCTTCTTCGGAGCAGGTGAGGAGGGTGTGTTACCACTGCATCTATTGTCTCTTGTTTCTGGCCCAACACTCCGCCCGATAGTTACGAAACGTTCAAGGAAACCAGCTGGATCTGCCTCACACAATGTCGGATATTCCCGCGATGCGTTTTTGATCAGGTGACAGAAGATGTGTCGACCAACGAGCAGAAACCTTCGTCATGCCAACTTCAATGTGCAGGGTATTCTCAACTCTCTCACTGACTGTTCCTTCTCACACATAGAGATCTTTTGCAATTGACCTCATGGACTTACTGGGATTGAAATCAATGGTCCGTTGAACTTGCTGGATAAATTCAGGGGTTCTGATGATTTCAGCGCGTTTAGAATGGTTTTTATGCTTTGATACTGGTGATACGTTTCCATCTTCAGTCTCTAACTCATTACAAACTTTATAAATGAAAGACCTGGCAACTTATAAAAAACAAGATATTTCTAAATCGCTATGCTCAGCCTTTATAACCACAATAACGGCATGCCTCTTCATTTCTTGGGTAAGCTGAGGGTCTTCCATTATTATTTTCTGAAACAAAGATTATACAAAG
>NC_068999.1:46143918-46144922 GCF_001194135.2 Octopus bimaculoides
ACAAATAACGCCTACTCATTTATTTATTTATTATATTTATTGTATCTTATTTCCAATTTTTTTCTTCTTTTTCCTCATAAACCAAACTCTCTTCTCCTTACGATCAAACGAACTTTTGATGTCGCGGTGGTCGATATCGTGTTTTATTCTTCCGAAGTCGATATAAAAATATTGCAGAACCAGCGAAGTACTGACATCGGATCGATTGCATTTCCACCTCAAACTGTGATTTTTTTTGCACTTTTAGCTTTTACTTGTTTCAGTCATTGGACTGCGACCATGCTGGGGCACTGCCTTGCAGAGTTAAGACGAACAAATCGACTCCAGTACTTAACTTTTGTTTTTGTTTTGTTTTGATTTCTTTTGCTTTTTGTAGTCTGGAGTGTTCTTGAGAGAGAGGTCAATGAGTACGCCCATAACACCAAAGGTTCTTTGAAAGCTGCCATAGTCAAAGTAATGACCAAAATGAACCAGGACCACTTGATTCAAGCATGTAGATCATTTAGATCTCATATAGAAGCAGTTGTTGAAGCTGAAGGTGGCTTTATTGAATAACATTATAGAGAAGAAAGTTTATTTTTATCCTCATAACATTTTTTGATAAATAAAGTTATTATCTGTTATTATATGTTAACCGACCCGTGTGATGGCACTGTGTGTGTGTGTGTGTTTCTCCCACCAACGCTTGACAACCGGTATTGGTTTGTTCACGTCTCCGTAACATAGCCGTTCGGCAAAAGCTACACCGATAGAATTAAAATAAGTATCACGTTAAAAAAAAAAAATAAAAACGGAAAAGTTCCTGGGTCGATTCGTTCGAGTAAAATCCTTCAAGGTGGTGCTCCAGAATGGCCGCAGTCCAATGAGCGAAAGAAGTAAAAGATTAAACAAAGACAAACCATACCTGCATCTTTATCCACGTGCGCGCGCATACACACACGCACGCACGTGTGAATTTGTGTTGTCGTATTCTTCCACATTCCATATCGGATCGTTTAATTGAA
>NC_068999.1:46145364-46146777 GCF_001194135.2 Octopus bimaculoides
TAACCACCGCTGCTTTTTAAGTATATCTGGGACTAAATTTCTTCCAACCACTTGGAGGTTTTCAAATTTCTTTTCAGGTTATTAAAAAAAACAAAAACTTCTGATATAGTTTTGTTTGCTGAAAATTACATTAATTTTTTTTACTTAAAATTAACAATAAATAAGTTAGAAGCTTAAAATTAGGCATTTTTAGCAAGACCCAAACAGCATTCAATGTGTTGCCGTTTATTTCTAAGACAATACATAGGATGTAATTTGGTTGGTATTTCTAGCACGTTAAGTGATCGTGTAGTTACTTCGTTGTTCAATCACTGAGATGTCGGTTTTTGTTTAGTCGTCCCATGTCGGTTAGGGTTAGATATAGATAGATAGACAGACAGATAGATAGACATAGATAGATAGATAGATAATAGGCAGGTGGATAGATAGATAGATAGATAGATCGACGTACAGGTCGTGTAGTTACCTCCCATCAACGCAGGAACGGGCTTACAAAGGAACCTCTAACACACACACTCGATCTATCAGAAACAGCAGTCAAGTTTCCCTCAAGTCTCATTCTACTGTCTTTAAAAAAAGGAAGCGCATGCTGGCAAAAATAGTCTCAGATATAAACAAAGTTACGATAGTCACGGCAAGAACGTCCTTCGATTATGTGTTTGCTTTGTCGAAACCGACATGGAACGAAATAGATGAACAGACATAGAGAAAGATAGGGAAATAAACAAATTGTTAAAGAGGTAGATAGACAGAGATGGACATACATGTAGGTAGACAGACAGATAGATAGATAGAGATAGATAGATAGGTAGGTAGATAGATACACAGATAGACAGAAATAAGATAAATACACACACTCACACGCACACACTTGTAAAGAGAGAGAGAAGGAGAGATACGAACGAATGTCTTGGTGCCTATACACAAGAAAACAGATATTGAGTTATAAGGTTGGCAGGGATTATGGTGGTGAAGGTGGGTTTAGAACCGTCTCTTTCTTTACGGTTACATACAGCCGGCCGGGGTGCAAAAATAAGTATCGCATCACGGTTATAATACTTGATTCATTAAAGTTAGTCGCACATTAAATTAGTTAGCCTCATTTTTGATATTTTTAGTGTCATTAATCATGATAATACATTTATCAGAACTATAATAATAGTTCTATCGTAACTTTTAGTTTTTTTTTTTTGATAAAAAAAAACATGAGTATTGCACGTATATAATTGTATATCTACTTTTGCACCACCCTGTATATATACAACTAAAATGTTATATTTATCATAAAGTAAATCCCCCAGCAGTCAGTATCCCCGGGAATATTGGCCTTTCTTTACAATAGAAATATTTTAGGAAAGTGAAATTTTATTAAAAAAAATTTTATTTTTGTTTAAAATTTCTCTGGTGGGGGAT
>NC_068999.1:46147589-46150572 GCF_001194135.2 Octopus bimaculoides
GACCTAAAAACCAATTTTTAAGGGGAAAATCCTACAAAATACATGTGAAAATGCATACAAACCATTTAAAATAATAATAAAATTATAATGATAATAAAATAATAATTTTATTATAGTGCTCAGGTGCCGTACAACTCATCAATTATTATTAAAATAATAATAAAATTATAATAATAATAAGATTATTGAGTTTAGCGCTCTGGTGCCGTACAACTCATCAATTATTATTAAAATAATAATAAAATTATAATAATAATAAAATAGTAATAAGATTATTGAGTTTAGCGCTCAGGTGCCGTACAACTCATCAATTATTATTAAAATAATAATAAAATTATAATAATAATAAAATAATAATAAGATTATTGAGTTTAGTGCTCAGGTGCCATACAACTCATCAAAGGTGTTATGTACAGTAGATAGAATTATGTACAGGAATCAGGAAAGTGAACAGTGTATGAGTCATGATATACATGTGTGCATGTGTATGGGGCGGAGGGATATCAGGTGTAGTGTTGGTAGATTTTAGGAAGCATGGAGGTTTCAAAGAATGCAATGTCTTGGCAACTAACATCTGATGCAGGTAGTTTGTTCCATGCTTCAGCAATTCTACAAATATAAGCGAATAAAGATTCAAACATGCTTTTTCGTGTTATGTTGTTTTTTCGAGTTACATCACATGTCTTTGATCAGTGGTTCTCAACCATTTTTGATTTCCATTTTATTCTGATGGATCTTCGTAGCCATTTGATGTTTCAAAAAATCCCATTGAGTTTTTATAAAGAAATATCCTCAACGGTTGTTATATTTTTTTGATAACATAATAGGTTAGATAGGACGATGTCTATATCACAATAACCAGTAATATGTTGTGCATTTATAGTAATATTACGATCATGAAATTAGCATTAGCTTATCTCACTCTTCCTTGGAGAACCCTTAGGAACTTTTTGGGGAACCCTAGGATTCTGGGGAACCCCAATTGAGAAATGCTGCTCAGGAGAATCCATGCACCAGTAACTTGTTGGCACTCCGTCGCTTACGACGTTGAGGGTTCCAGTTGATCCGATCAACGGAACAGCCTGCTCGTGAAATTAACGTGTGAGTGGCTGAGCACTCCACAGACACGTGTACTCTTAATGTAGTTCTCGGGGATATTCAGCGTGACACAGTGTGACAAGGCTGACCCTTTGAAATACAGGTACAGTAACTATAATAAGCACATAAGGTGGTGATCTGGCAGAATTGTTAGCACAAGGTGCTTGGGGAGTCTGGAAGTGCCCTGGTCCTTCCTATCTGATGGTTCATTCATAACCCTGTTAGGTTTTCTTTGTTTTCGGTTGTCATCAGTGATTGAAATAGGTTTTGGGAAGGTTCTACCGAGAATTTATGATCAGGGGGTCAGAGAAGCACCATCAGAGTGGTATGAACCGGTGCAGTTGTAAACCAGTGTAGGTCATTTTTGTTTTCTTTTTAATATTCATTTTAGGCAACTTTTTGAGATCATGTGAGTTACACTGAGTACGGTTATTTCACAAACACACACACTCACATTCACCCAAGCTCTTTCTTTATTTATTTCCCTCTCTCTCTCTCACACACACACACTCACATTCACCCAAGCTCTTTCTTTATTTATTTCCCTCTCTCTCTCACACACACACACTAATGTTATTCGCTTCAACCCACTTTGCTAAAATTCTTCTCCAGCTTTCAATTGAAATCTGAGCTGCATTTTGACAGAATGGAAGTGGAGCATTAAATTCATGGATTGTTGAACAGCTAAAGAACATATCCACATGAAGCAACATGAATGCACACAAATACTTGATCACCACCAGACCGGTCTATGTCACCGAGTCATCTTGTTTTCAAATTCATTCAAGGCGCAGGAGTGGCTGTCTGGTAAGTGACTTGCTTACCAACCACATGGTTCCAGGTTCAGTCCCACTGCGTGGCACCTTGGGCAAGTGTCTTCTACTATAGCCTCGGGCTGACCAAAGACTTGTGAGTGGATTTGGTAGACGGAAACTGAAAGAAGCCCATCGTGTATATGTATGTGTGTGTATATGTTTGTGTGTCTGTGTTTGTCCCCCCAACATCGCTTCACAACTGATGGTGGTGTGTTTACGTCCACGTAACTTACTGGTTCGGCAAAAGAGACTGATAGAATAAGTACTAGGCTTACAAAGAATAAGTCCTGGGGTCGATTTGCTCAACTAAAGGCGGTGCTCCAGCATGGCCGCAGTCAAATGACTGAAACAAGTAAAAGAGTATCATACAATTTGTTCCAATTCATATTCACTTGTGAATTTATACAAAATTCACATTTATGCATTTGAATCTCATCAGAGTTAATATTTGTCTAAAAGATAGACAAAGATTTCATGCAAAGACTGCTAAATCATAAAATAGACTGATTTAAAATATATCTATGTTTCCTGGCATAAGCGTTAATAATTTAGAAATATAATTAAATATAATAAAAACAAAACCAAAATTCAAATAGATAAAATAAATCAAATTAGCAAAACAATTACAACGGTCTTAAAATGTTCTTATGCATTTTTAATAATATTAATCTAAAGATATTTTAATCCAAAATAATCACTGCCCACTTTTATTACATAAAATCTATATAATCATCATCATCATCATCATCATTTAACGTCTGCTTTCCATGCTAGCATGGGTTGGACGATTTGACTGAGGACTAGTGAAACCCGATGGCTACACCAGGCTCCAATCTGATTTGGCAGAGTTTCTACAGCTGGATGCCCTTCTTAACGCCAACCACTCCAAGAGTGTAGTGGGTGCTTTTACGTGCCACCGGCATGAAGGCCAGTCAGGCGGTACTGGCAACGGCCATGCTCAAAATGGTGTATTTTACGTGCCACCTGCATGCACAATCTTGCTTGAATGTCTTTACATGTGCCACCGGCACAAGTGCCAGGAAGGCGTCGTTGGGCACAGGGGCCATCAC
>NC_068999.1:46151134-46154577 GCF_001194135.2 Octopus bimaculoides
GTCGTGATTAAAAACATTTCTTTTGTAAGTACGTATTTCCGGTTATTTTTCCGTTCGTAATGAATGTATAAATATATAAACATTGATTTACAATGGTATTTTCCCCTGATGTCTTGCAAACAACTTGCACATGAAAGTGCTGCCATTTGAGAACTCCGCATACCGGAAGCCAGCAAGTGTATGGGGGTCACCAGGAGAGAATGCGCGCCGTTTCGGAGCCTACCTCTCGATGGCATCATTGCACCCCATCCCCCACCTCACTGATATGAGGCCCTGCTTGCTAGATCAACTGTTTATTAAATATAGCTCAATATTTCTCTAGCCATCGCTCATCGTCTCTTTTTAACCAAATCCAGTGCCTAGCCATTTCCACTGTAGTTTGGATATCGGTCATGGTGATATTTACCTTACAATGAGTTAGGTCTAACGGTAACAACAGTTGTCTCACACTGTGTCCAAGTAAATCTGTTATTTACTTGTTAATTACTAAGAATAATGTTTATATTAGTATACATAAATAGATTAGAATAATTCTTAAATATAATTATATATCTTTTTGTTTGAATAATTATGCATGGATGAATATTTCTTGTAGATCCTATGATGTTATTGTTGGCACTCCGACGCTTATGACGTCGAGGGTTCCAGTTGATCCGATCAATGGAACAGCCTGCTCGTGAAATTAACGTGCAAGTGGCTGAGCACTCCACAGACATGTGTACCCTTAACATAGTTCTTGGGGGAGATTCAGCGTGACACAGAGTGAGACAAGTTTGGCCCCTTTGAAATATAGGTACAACAGAAACAGGAAGAAAGAGTGAGAGAAAGTTGGGGCGAAAGAGTACAGCAGGGTTCTCCACCATCCCCTACCGGAGCCTCGTGGAGCTTTAGGTGTTTTCACTCAATAAACACTCACAATGCCTGGTCTGGGAATCAAAACAGCGATCCTACGACCGCGAGTCTGCTGCCCTAACCACTGGGCCATTGGCCTCCACACGAATACACTAAAGTAACATAAAAATGAAGTGACTTGCTGAAGGGTAGCATTTTATCAATTCATTTATACTATGTGTTCTATAAAGACTAGACCTCATTGATATGGAATAAAGAGCTTAGATCAAGTATACTATGTACTGCCCCCATCAAGATTTGAACTAGTGATTTTATAATAATGAGCAGTCACACTGCTTACCATTAGGCCACAGCCAAATGCTCTAATTATATACAGTATGTTATCAATTAATCTATATTGTGTGTACTATTACGAGAAGTGAATACAGCAGAAGCACATATTTGTAATAAATAAACAAATGGATTAATATTGATAGGAAAACTTGATAAATGGCAACTAATTAGAAAAGCCTTCGTTAGCTGACATTTTGTGTTATTGATTTCTCAATTTGTTTTGTTTTTTTACAAAGGAGAATTTTTTTTTTGACATTGAACCTAAATAAAAATGACCCCCACAAATAAACTGAGATGCAGGAATAACCATACCTCTGCCTATCAATCTATGTTCATCATTGATTGCTTTATATAAATATCATCATCATCACCATCATCATCATTGTCGTTTCACCCCTTAGTATTTAAGCAGGCCATTTCCAACCCAAATATTCTCCCTGTTTTATGCTCAAACTGGCCAGATTCGTTCCCTCACACCTACCCTACAATGTCAGTCTAAAAATTAACAGTTTTATATTAACTGTGTATATTCCTTACTTGAAAAGCAGGTAAGGGTTAGCAACGTATCAGGCATTCCAGCTATAAAACCACTGCCTCAGTTATATATTCCTCTAACCCAGTGGGTCTCGACTGGGGTCCATATGACCCCTAGAGGACCATATAAGGTTTTTGGAGGTCCACACAAGCAAACTTGTAAATTAGGGACTATTAAGGGTCGATGAAAAATTTTGTTTCCAATGTATGTATTGCAAGAAACAGCTGGGTTTCTTTCCCTAACATTTTACATGGTTCAACCCACATGAGTTAATGCGTGAAAAACAAAATAGGGATTTTGAAAGAAGTAGCTATAAATCTAGTTTTTAAACCTTGAAGGGCTATGGGGGTCAACCAGAATAAAATTGCAATCAAAAGGGGTCCACACAAGCTAAATAATAAATTGGGGACTATTGAGGGTCCATGAAAAAGTTTTTATTTAGATGTATTGGTATGTATTGCAAGAAACAGCCAGATTTCTTTCTCTGACATTTTAAATAGTTCAACCTACACAAGTTAATGTGTGAAAAACTAAATAGGAATTTTGAAAGAAGTATCTTAAACATTAAATGGCTTTGAGAGGGTCCACCAGAGTAAAATGGTAATCAAAGGGGTCTGTAGGTAAAAAAATGGTTGGGAACCACTGGTCTAACCCATGCTGGCATGGATAATCAGTCATAAAACTTAACAAGTTCTTACATAATGTGTTACACCCAAAATATGCTGCTTGGGGCAGATTGCAATTCCTCATCCCTCCATCCATAAAATATTTAGAATGTTGTGAGAAAGCACCAACCAAACACAGTTATCACGGGACAGATATTGCTTAGGCGTTCAGTCTGATGCCCAAACGAACTCGTCAACCTACTGTTCTAATTAGCAGCTCTATATCAATCTAAATGAAGCTGCCACTCCTAAGTTGGTGAAATGCACAGCAATAGCATGGTTATGTTATTTTAAAAGAAGCTGCTACTGCTAACTTAGAACTGTAATATATATATCTATAGCTAGGCTATATTAATTAAAAAAAACCATGACTGCTAACTTTGCCATACATGTACCATTAACTACGTTTTATTAAGTTGAGCAGTTTGGTGTAGTGTTTATATATGCCATCGTTTCTGACAGCCCACTTTCGTTTCTATAAGGAGTAGCTGACCATGTTAGAAATATTCTGCAGACAGCACTGGCCAACCTGATTTCTTCATTGGTTCTGGTTAGTATTCTAAAGTCGGTTGTTCCACAAAAATCTAAGCCTCGCCAACCAGTCGGATCCTCTTCAGTTAACTTGAGAAATGTGCGTCTTACGGAACTTCTCCTAATGAGGTGAAAGCTTTGTAGCTTTCCTTTTTGTTGTTGTAAGTTTTGTTTTGAAAGCGTGAACAGTGAATGTGTGTGTGTGTGTATATTTATATATATACACACACACACACACAGATCTTTACAATGGCTAACAAAGTAAGTCTGAAGTATTTTATATCAACATCAACATCATCATCATCATCAACATCATCATCATCATCATCATCATCATCATCATCACTGTTTAACATCCACTTTCCTTGCTGTCGTAATTTGGACAAAATGCTACTAAAATGCTACTATATAAATATATATATATATATATATATATCAGTTTTATCTGTCCGTCTATCTATCTATCTATCTATCTATCACACATTCTCTCTCTCTCTCTCTCTCTCTCTCTCTCTCTCTCTCTCTCT
>NC_068999.1:46160828-46164636 GCF_001194135.2 Octopus bimaculoides
ATATATATATATATATATATATATATATATATATATATATATATATATATATACATATATACACACATACAGGGTGCGGTGAATATATCGTCGTCTAGATTATGTGAAAATGAAAATAACACTGACAACTCATTTTAACAGATATATTTACCAAAATTTATTTGTTTTGCTTGGCTATTTCAATACTGTTATTACACACACATACTTTCTCTCTCTCTGTTTCTGTCTCTCTCTCTGTCACACATGCACGAACATGTGTGTGTGTGTCTATCTATCTATCTATCTATCTATCTAGCTATCTATCTATTTATCTATCTATCTATCTAACTATTTCTCTCTCTCTCTCTCTCTCTATCTATCTATCTATCTATCTATCTATCTAACTATTTCTCTCTTTACCTATCTATCTATCTATCTATCTATCTATCTATCTATCTATCTATCTGCTGTGTGGTAAGCAGCTTGTTTCCAAGTCACCTGGTTCCAGGTTCAGTCCCACTGCATGGCTCCTTGTAAGTAAATTTGATGGACAGAAACTGAAAGAAGCCCATTATATGTGTGTTTGTGTTCCACCCCGCCATCACAGCTTGACAGCTGGTGTTGGTGTGTTTGCATCCCTGTAACTTAGCGGCTCAGCAAAAGAGACTAATAGAATAAGTATCAGGCTTAAAAAATATGTCCTGGTGTTGATTTGTTTGACTAAAACCTTTCAACGTGGTGCTCCAGTATGGCCACAGTCAAATGACTGAAACGAGTAAAAAAATAAAAGAATATACATGTGCACACACACACACACACTCCGCCCCCTGCCAATCTCTTCTCTTCATGCATCTATCTGAAATAGGGTCCTTTACAAGGATGTCACCATATAAATGATGTGCCTTTGAGATGTGGGCACAAAGAAGACATTTGAGAAAATCATGGTCAGAACGTGGCCCCACCACTGGTGCTGCTGCTGTTGCTGCTACTACCACTGCCACTACTACTGTAACCTTTTACGTAGTTATTTTTGTGGGAGATTCAGCACAACACACAATGTGACAAAGCTGGCCCCCTTTGAATTACAGGTACGACTCATTTTTGCCAACTGAGTGGACTGGAGGAGCTGCATGAAATAAAGAGTCTTGCTGAAGGCCACAGTGCACAGCTGAGAACTGATTGTGAGTTGAAAACCCCCACTAATGAGTAAGCCATGGGCCTATATGGGTAACAGGAAAATTGGATAGACTTAAAAAGCAACAGTAAACATGTAAGGACTGTGTAAGAAAGACTGATGTGGTGATTGATGGTAATGGATTTGCTGAGGGTGAACAGTCATACCTGTTGCTAATCATGTTGACCATCATCGTCATCATCATCATCATCATCAAGCTGCAGATTTTTAAACTGGACATTAATCCTTTTGATACCAAGCCATCTGAGACTGCCCTTGTCCCTATGATACAAATACCTTTTTTTAAAGCTCAAACTTTTTTGGGGCTGCCGCCCCCTTGACACTCGGGCCGCAGTCCTAGTGCCCCCTTCCCAACTGACCATCACAAACATAAACCTTTTTCTGAAGCAAATTCAAAGCAACTGTATTTCACAAAAAAACTTAACCTAATGAACCCATTATTTTGTTGTTTTTACATGAATCACTACCCCGTTATCGCCCAACGTTTCTTCAGTGCCCCCTTGGAACTTTTCACTGCCCTCAGGAGTGGGGCGGGGCAATGCCGCCCACTTTGGGAACCACTGTTTTAAAGTGATTTAACTTAAAAACTTTCTATCAAAATTCCATGTTAACGACAAAGTTAATTTAGCAAATTTTTCATTATTTTGAAAGGGAAAACCAGTGTATATCATCATAAATATGATGACAAAAGATTAAAGGGATCTAATTCAAAGCCGTCTTCTGTCAACTGGAATATGTTAACGAGAGGGTTAATCTCATTTGTCGTTAAAAATCTACAGAAAACCGGGCACCACCCTACAGCCTAGATTAAAAAGTTAAAATAAAAATATTTTATTTTCAGTCCAACAGTTACTCATGTCACATTAAATATCTTGGTTTCAAGTTTTAGCACAAAGCCAGAAATTTCCAGGGGAGGGGGTAAGTCGATTCCATCAACCCCACTGTTCAACTGGTACTTAGTTTATCAACCCCAGAAAGGATGAAGGGCAAAGCCAGTCTCAACGGAATTTGAACTCAGAACGTAAAGACAGTTGAAATAACCGTTGAGCATTTTGCCTGACATTTTAACAATTCTGCCAGCTAGCCGCCTTTGTCACATAAAATATATTGAAAAGAGAAAATACCAGAGTATTGCAATGTTAAGCAAGATATTCTATTGAATGACACAGCTGTTTGATTTGCTGTGTGAAAAGGACACAAAAGCAACGGGCCGTTTACTTTATTAATATCCTAGTGTTTTGTCCTCATTTAATTCTCTCATTAATTAGTCACTCTTGTGTGAAGCTAACTAATAATTCATCAAAATCTCTACATGGTTCCTGAAGCTGCTAGAAATAGCAGCAAAATTTCCCTTAAAAAGTAGGAAAGGACGTTAAATAATGTTGTCCCAGATTCAATATAGCTGAATAAAAGATAGGATGGCCACATTTGGAATATCTTTCGTCATTAGATTACTGGGTCTGGATTGATCTGGAGTTAAACAACAACAGTCATTTTCCTGTTTGTCTGTCTGTTTGGAGTTCCGTCCCTGATTCATTCAATGTCACATGCGAGACTGGCAGATAATTAAGACCACGAGATATTTTGTGTCCCGCCCTTAATAAAAGAGCTGGTTGGAGGAAACAAACTTGTGACTCTTCTGTTGAGAGACAGACATTGTAGTCACTTGATTACTAGAACTGATTGGGCATGGCAATGTGGTAAGAAGCTTGCTTACCAACCACATGGTTCCAAGTTCAATCCCACTGCCTGGCACCTTGGGCAAGTGTCTTCTACTATAGCTTCGGACCGACCAAAGCCTTGTGAATGGATTTGGTAGACGGAAACTGAAAGAAAACCATCATATATATGTACATATAGATATATATGTATGTGTGTTTGTGTGTGTGTGTTTGTGTGTCTGTTTATCCCCCTAGCATTGCTTGACAACCAATGCTGGTGTGTTTATGTCCCCGTCACTTAGCAGTTCAGCAAAAAAAGACCGATAGAATAAGTACTAGGCTTACAAAGAATAAGTCCCGGGGTCGATTTGCTCGACTAAAGGCGGTGCTCCAGCATGGCCACAGTCAAATGACTGAAACAAGTAAAAGAGTAAATTAATGGTCTATTTTATTCTGGGTAGGAGAGAATAGATTTTCTAAAACCTTTAATCAGATTTAGGCACCATTTTTCGACAAACAGGCCGCATAAGACATGGCATATCAATCATCAGGTGGGCCGCACTATTAAAAAACAAAAGTATCAACATGATTTATTGTTAGGCGTGTAATTCAGTAAGTCCCAACGTCTTCTTAAATCTTTAAAATTCCTCAACTCAAGCAGAAACGAAATTGTTGTTGTTGGCACTCCGTCGCTTACAACGTCAAGGGTTCCAGTTGATCCGATCAACGGAACAGCCTGCTCGTGAAATTAACGTGGCTGAGCACTCCACAGACACGTGTACTCTTAACGTAGTTCTCGGGGATATTCAGCGTGACACAGTGTGACAAGGCTGACCCTTTGAATTACAGGCACAACAGAAACAGGAAGTAAGAGTGAGAGAAAGTTGTGGTGGAAGAGTACAGCAGGGTTCGCCACCACCCCCTGCCGGAGCCTCGTGGAGCTTTAGGTGTTTTCACTCAATAAACACTCACA
>NC_068999.1:46169041-46170924 GCF_001194135.2 Octopus bimaculoides
ATATATATATATATATATATATATATATATATATACATACACATATATTTATTTATATACATACATATACATTCACTTCAGAAACTCTCTATATACATACATACGTACATACATGCATATATATATATATATATGAGATGAAAGATTTGAAAAATGTTCTGATGCAAATTGTAAGGCGCCATGCACTTGAACGTTTAAACGAAACATGTAAACCACAGCCAAGCATTTCTTACTCATTAAACATGCGTCTGCCATTGGGACAGAAGCCAATAGATTAATGACTAAATTGGATGAGTCGTACTTTACAAGTATTAGATAATCACTGGCATTCTAGAGGATTAAGATATCAAGTTTAATCTGCTTGTTTAATCCGCTGGCCCTGTGTTGAAGGTCTGGCTAATCTGTTAGCTGAAAAATTAATCAAAAACAAAAAAAAAACCCAAGACGTATTCGTTGATGTCGCAGTTAAATGGAATGGATAGTGTAATGTAACTGAAGTGACAATGTTCCACGTGGATCGAATGAAAAATGTTATATTTCCTGAGGTGATAACTATTATTTCTTGCTTGTATTTCCTTTACCTGTCACCGTTGTACAAATGTCAGTGCTCTGTAGAGTCATTCTAGAACGTTTGCCTTTATATACCTGGGTGTGTTCGCATATTAATTGCGTGTGTGTTTGGTTAGATGTTCAATTTACTGCGTTATGGTTTGACATGATTTACCTGAATGTGGAAAGAATCCCCAAACCCATTCAAAATATAAATTAACGTGTTTAATAGAAAGAAAGACCATGAAGCTCTCAACTATTGTTTAAGCTTTTTGTTACCATAAATTTTTTTAAAAATAAACTGCCATTGTTTCAATTAATTTTTAAAATAACAAAAAATTTAGTAAAATGACTTTGCTAATATTTTGCTATTTTTTCTCTAATATTAATTAACATGAAGCTTTCAAATGTTTTAATTTAGATCACTTTAACCCTTTTGTTACCCTATTTCCACTGAAATACACAGCTTTTGTTTAAATTAATTTAATAACAAATTATGAAGAATTTATTAAAATAACTTTGTCATTATTAAGCTGAACTTTGTAACATGAACTGACATGAAATTTTTCTGGAAGGTTTTTGAATCGTTCACTTTAACCTTTTTGTTACCATATTTCTAAGGGATACACTGCTGCTATTGTTTAAATTCATTTTGAAAACAACAAAGAATTTAATAAAATAACTTTGTCAATTTTTTGCTGTTTTTTCCTCAAAATTTTAGGTCACTTCTAACCATTCGATACCACATTTCTGCCAAAATACATTGCCTTTTTCTCAATTAATTTAATAACTAATAACAAAAAATAACTTCGTTGTCATCACGCAGGTGTTTCAAATACAAATTAACATGGAATTTTGAGGGAAGGTTTTAATTCGGGTCACTTTAAAATATGAAGTTTATTTCATTGAATCGGGAGGGATGGTCTCAAGTGGGTTAATTGTATTTATCAAAAGGGCTAATTGTATTTATTACTGTTTCTGTTATGCCTTATGCCTTTTTTTCATATGGTCTTAGTCTATGGAGTCTAAAGAAAAAGAGAGAGAGAGAGAGAAGAGGGGGAGAGAAAGAGGTGTGTGTTTCTGGAGGAACTTGTAAATTTTTAGTACAACATCTTTGCATGTGGGAGCTGTTTTGTTTCTTTGGCCCCTGGGTAATTACTCTTTTGATCTGTTGTCAATCTTGTGGAAAGTGGACATTAAACAATGATGACAGCAATGCTCACACACACACACACACACACACATATACACACACACACACGTACACACACATACATACACACACACATACACACACACACACACACACACACACACACACACATTTATATCAT
>NC_068999.1:46172160-46174980 GCF_001194135.2 Octopus bimaculoides
TTTTATAAGTGTTTCAGTCACTAGACTGCGGCCATGCTGGGGCACTGCCTCAAGGCTTTTCGTCAAACAAGTCGAACCTAGTATTAATCTTTTTTTATAAAGTCTGGTACTATTTTCACCAGTCTCCATTCGAACATGGCCGATACTAGTGCCTCCCGACTGGCTCCTGTGCTGGTGGCACGTAAAAAGCACCTACTACACTCTCAGAGTGGTTGGCGTTAGGAAGGGCATCCAGCTGTAGAAACTCTGCCAGATCAGATTGGAGCCTGGTGCAGCCACTGGCTCTCCAGACCTCAGTCAAACCGTCCAGCCCATGCCAGCAAAGAAAACAGACGTTAAACGATGATGATGATGACTGTATTGTATTGTATTATTGTGAGTTATATTCAAGAAATTCTTTGAAATACAGTTAATCGTTAATCATTAACCATATTTATGTGTTTGAAGGATTGTGTCAAGTTTGCCTATGATTTGGCTGACGAAATACATGCACAACCTCTTGGAGTCCTTACACCAAAGTACAGCCTAATGAAGTCGCTAGAGAAATTCCTGGATGATAACCTCCCCAACAATGCTCATGAAATGGCCAGCGGTCGATTGTATGTGTCTGTGACCAACATGGAATCGAGAAGGAATGAAATTCTCTCACATTTCAGTAACAGACAGGAATTGATGCAGGTGAGACACTCAAAATTATTCGCTTGATTTTACCATTAGAAAATTACTATTTTTAAATCTCACAACGAGAGATATTCAGAAACAGCACTTTGGAGTAAAGATTGTTTGCCAACATAACATGGCAGTCCTGGTTTAGGACTAATGTTACTGTAATTTAGCCCCAGGAGACATCGTCTCCAGCTGGCTATACAACACGATCTGTGTCCTTATATTTTCGAACAAGGAAATCTAGCAACCCCCACTCAGCTCAAAACAATATCATGTCGCACAGCCAGCTGGAGACGATGTCTCCTAGGGGTAAAATAAAAGCAACATTTGTCCTAAACCAAGACTGCCATGTTATGTTGGCAAACAATCTTTACTCCAATAACCCAGAAATTGCAATACACAGATAGTGTTTTGAGCTGAGTGGAGGTGCTAGATTCCCTTGTTCGAAAATATAAGAGCACAGATCGTGTCGTATAGCCAGCTGGTGAACTCAGAATGCAGCGACGGGCGAAATACCGCAAAGCATTTTGCTTTGCATGTTAATAATTCTGCCTGCTCACCACCTTAATAACAATAATAATAATAATAATAATAATAATAATAATGATAATAATAATAAATGCCCTGATGCAGTACCAGGCAGTGGCTCTTGTGGTGTCTATGTTTAACTGATTGGAAGTGTTATCATGTACATTGTTTTGTCTTGTTGTAAAAGATGGGCTACACCAAATACAATATTTAGTATAACATGTGGTTTGTGTGTCTCTGATAAACTGTTTTTATTTCCTTTGTCAGTGCCTTCTTGCGAGCAGTTACATCCCTGTCTATGCAGGACTGAAACCACCGGTGATCCGAGGCAAGGTGAGAAATTTTCAGTTTAGACATTACAGATGGATGCTTGTTGATGTATAATGTATATATATGAGTATGTGGAAATTTACGTGAAGGTATGCTAACATACATGGACATATACATACATACATACATACACACATACAAGCATGTATGTATATATGTATGTATATATATATATATATATATATATATATATATATAGGGGGAGAATTCACAAAAAGAACCGAAAGACGAAGACAGGTAGTGTAGACAACAGGTGTGGAGGACAATATTAATGGATGAAGAATGCCTAACAATTGCGATCAATGTTGTACCTGTTTGTAAATGTCTGTATAGGAATGTTTGAATATAGTTATATACGCATGGACAGCTTTATAAATTTAAACAATTATGGAAGTGTGTGTGTGTGTGTGTGAGTGTGTGTCTGTGAGTGTGTGTGTATGATGTTTATACAGTGAAAACTGGACGCAAACACATGCACAAAACATGTACACACACGTACACACACATACAGATGAACAAACACTTACACACATACACGCACATGCACATGCACACACACACACACACACACACACACACACACACACAGAAGACAGAGAACAGGCTGAAGGAGAATTCGTATATGCTGGTCGAACAATGTTATATTTCTACTCATTGATTACATTTTTTTTCCCCCTTTACAATTTCATTTCAGAAATACTTGGACGGCGGATGGACCAACAACCTCCCATCGTTTTCTGAAGGAAGAACCATCCACGTTTCTCCCTTTGCAGGATGGCAAGACATTTGCCCCGCCGACAAGTTGGGCCGTGGCATATTTGTGACATTTAAAGAGCAGACTTTCCAAGTGAACTGGAAGAACTTCCGAAGAATGCACCAGGCGTTGTTTCCTCCTTCCAAAGAAACATTAAGAAGTTATTTCCTAAAAGGTCAAATGGATACAGAACGGTTTCTTCGACAAGAAGGCTGTTATGAATCTCATAAACTGAGGAATTCTACAATCAATGTACGTTGTGAAACTTCGTTATGACCAATTCCTCTGGTTCTGTGGAAATTATTTTCTAAATGTTGGTTTTTTTTTTTAACCGAAAAACAAGAAACTCTTCAAGGTTCTTAGTTACCCATATTTAATATATTTATATATACACACACACACACACACACACATATATGTAGAAATACATACACATAAATATATATATATAAATATATGTATATATATATACACACACATACACACATATGCATGCATATATAATAAATATATATATATATATATATATATATATATATATA
>NC_068999.1:46175164-46182094 GCF_001194135.2 Octopus bimaculoides
TATATATATATATATATATATATATATATATATATGTAGAAATACATACACATGGATATATATATATATATGTATATATATATATATACACGCCGACACCCACCCATCGATCCCGCCCTCCCCCTACATGCACACACACGCACGTGCACACATGTACAGATAATGTGCAGCAAAAAGCTCATTGAGTTTTATACACTGACAAATGTTGCAGCAACAAACGCACACAATATGCTGTTCAAACTACAACGATAATTGAAAGAGGAAAAAACAGCATAACATTAGCTTTACGGTTGTACCACTACCAGCTGTCTAACTTTGCTAGTACCAGAGTAATAACCATGCAAAATATGGGAGGTGTTTCTGCCGCACCCTGCGTATTTGTGTGCATGTCTGTACAAGGTGGGCTGAACGTCATGCACCGAAATAGTCGCCATTTTATTTACATTATATTATTATTGTTATTGTTATTCATTTTGTTCACCATGCTCAAGGACTTGCATATTCATTGTTATTTTATTCAATTTTATTCAATTTTAGAAAAATTGAAGCATGTCTTCAACAATTCCAGAATGTATTGAACAGCTTTTGTGCATGACTTTTGGCCCTCCCTGTATGTATGCATGCATGCTTGTATGTGTATGTATGTATGTATGTATGTATGTAGGCATGCATGCTTGTATGTGTATGTATGTGTATGTAAATATGTGTGTATGTATGTGTGTATGTCTGTCTGTATGTATGTATGTATATATGCATGCATGTATGTATGTGTGTATGAATGTTTGTATGTATGTGTGTATGCATGCATGCTTGTATGTGTATGTATGTACCATGATGTATGTATGTATGAATGTATGTATAAATGTTTGTATGCATGTATACATGTATGTATGTATGTATGAACGTTTGTATGTATGTATGCATCTATGTATGAATGTATGTATATATGAATACATGTATGTATGTATATATGAATGTATGTATGTATGTATGTATGTATGTATGTATATATGAATACATGTATGTATGTATATATGAATGTATGTATGTATGTATGTATGTACGTTTGCATGTATGTGAATGACTATGGACTGGCACAAAACTGTTAAAGCTCAAAGGCTGAGAGCCAACAACAGTTAGGTCCATCCTTCCACATTCTCAGTTCACGTCCTTCCGCATGCAGGCAGGCAGGCAGGTTTCTTCGTTCTTCATCTGTCTTGCATTTGTTGACGAAACTGTACCAGTTATATATTGGGGGGTGGTTTCAGTGGACTGTGTCCCTTCTCCTTCCTTCAAACATGTGGACTTGCGCCACTGTGGGAAATCTGTATTTAATAATGGACCGGCAAGGAATGAATGATTCAGAACAAGAACGAAAACCCTCTAGGAGAAGTTGAGCTTGCAGGCCCAGGTTCAATTCTTGGTGGAGCAAGGTATTTTCATTTATCCTTGTAGTACTTTTGAGGAAGGCATGAGAACCACAGCATCCTCTTTCAGCTTTCCTCTGAAATGTACAACCTTTGTTTTGTCGTATTTTGGGAGGGTCATTACATCAATAATAAACACATGCACTGGTTATATTTCACTTTCTTTTATTCTTTTAGTCAGTTACTTGTTTCAGTTATTAGACTGTGGCCATGCTGCAGCACTGCCTTGAAGAATTTTAATCAAACAAATCGACCCCAGGACTTATGATTCTTTTTAAGAAATTACTTATTCCATTGATCACTTTTGCCAAACCACTAAGTCTTGGCGGTATTCACTAACCAACGCCTGTTGTGAAGTGGTGATTGGGTACAAACACATACACAATAACACACACACACACACACACACACAGACTCACACACACACACACACAGACTTACACACGCACACACATATAATGACACCCTTCTTTCAGTTTCCATCTACCAAATCCACTCACAAGGCTTTGCTCAGCGCAAGGCTATAGTAGAAGACACTTGACCAAGGTGCCATGCAGTGGGACTGAACCTGGAACCATGTGGTTGGGAAGCAAGCTACTTGCCACACTGCCACTACTTCTTTATTTGTCATTTGGTTAAATTTTTAACCAATTAACTAATGATTTGTTTGTTTAATCATTTGATTAATTAGTCAGTTTGACTGACCAAATGATTAATCAAGTGATCGATTAGTTGACTGGTTAAATAGTTAATCAATTGATAAATAAATAATGAATTGTAAGTGAAATTGAAGCAGTGTGTGTGTTTATTAATAATGGCGCAATGACCCTCACAAGATCTATTTCAAAATCTGTTTCAACACTTGTGCTCTCACCAAGAATCTTGCAAACCAAAGGCAAAAGCGAAAGACACCCTTTGTACTTTAGCTAAAGAAAGAACTCAATAACTGGTGTTATAAGTGTGGTGTAGTTGACTGAGGGAGTAGCGTGGTGGCTGAGATCCTTAGCATTTACTTCTGATGTATATCCTCATTGGGTTCAAACCCTGTTGGAGCCAGCTTCATCTTTCATTGTACAGAGAATGGCCAATAAAACGTTAGACACTCATCCGGGTGGGGGTCCGGTGGTGGGGTTCAGTTGATTCAGTCCACACCTCGTTTGGAGAATTGACCTTCTGTTTGAAAAAGAAAAAACAAAAAAACAAAAAAAAGTCCTTCTTAAAAACCCTAGCATCAATCATTTTGATAAAACCCCCCAAAAAAACTCTGTATGTAATTTTGCACTTTTTACTCCAAAACCAAGATTAAAATTAGGGGTATGAATCATATTTAGGACTGTTTGTATCATAATTAGTGTTTTGTATTATAAATAGGGGTGTTGTATTATACAATGTCTGAGGTTGAAACTTTTCTTCCCACCAACTTTTACTAAAAACAACAAAAGTAGTTACAATGTAATAAAGTTTTATTATTTTTTACACTATTTTAAAAAAAGTTTATATTGTCATCATCATCATCATCATCATCATCATCGTCGTTGTTGTTTTAACATCTATGTTTCTCATGTTTGCATGCGTCAGACGACAATAACAAGAATGTAAAAACTCCGAGTTGTTCTCTGAGTAAGGTAAGGATCTGCTAGTCTGTTAAACAATGAACATCTGGGACTTGGTTCCCCAGAGAAGTGGATACAGAAGGCACGGGCATGGTGCATAAAAGCACACAAATTTATATCGCTAGCAGACAAGAATCGGCTGCTACGTGATCTGACAGATCGAGCGCCTTTATCATGACTGTACATTCTCTCTGTTGGCAGCCCTTACCTGTTTTCCAGGTTAATACACGTGTCTTCCTCGCTGTAATTGTCGTAGTTTCAAAACACGGTCTCAGATAAAAATTACTTTCCTGACAAAAACATTTCCGAAATTTATTAACGTTTGTGCTTAATATACACAAGAGCACATAACTCTAATAAAAATTTATACAGAGTACATTCCCTTGAAACAGGAGTTATCTCCCTTGAATTTTTTTTCCTTGAAGATTTAACTGGAAAATATATGCGGAAGGAAATTGAAATATTCTTTCTGATTAACCAAGGATGAAAGGACAGCGGCACTGTCATGGGATTAGCTGTCAGAAGTGAAAGTAGAACTGACAAAGGACAGCTCCAATAGCCCTTGATTATTTTTTTTCCCCAGGGCTCCCGGAGCTGCTGGGAGGAAGAGAAATGAGGAAGATGTCGATATATTGAAAATGTCCTTAAACTGAAACGTTTACAAGAGACATCAAAGGGTAGAATGGTGTTAATGTGAGCGATGATTTAAGTCTACTCCGTCCTACCAGAAACTCTGAGCGCAAAGAAACGGAACAAATACCACAAGGTATCATCTCGTCCAACACTAATAATTCCGTCAGTCCCGTCAGCTTGCGCTGATTTTTCTATTTTCTTCGGATCAAAAACAAAGCTGTTCTCGGCGGGATTTGAACTCAGAGCGAGAGGAAAGGTTACTTTCCCATCATTTCTTTCTGTCGCATGTATTGGAAGTGAAATCACGAGGCTTAGTGGTTAGGATGTTACATTTATGATCACAAGATTGTGGTTTCGATTCCTGGGCTGATGATGCACTGTGTTCTTGAGCAAATCGCTTCGAATCACACTGCCCCAGTCCACACAGCTGTAAATGGGGTCACTCAGCGACGGACCGGCGTCCCGTTCGAGCGGAATGATGGGATCTCGATCGCTTAATACGCCGTGGAAACAAGGGTAATCGGCCTCATGAGCCCAAGGATTCGAGACAATAGTTATTTACAAACTGAATTAAATATTTTTAGCGACAGAAGCAGTATTAAAATCCTTTCCACTATAGGTACAAGGCTTGAAATTTTGGGAGGAGGAAGGAGTGGGGTAGTTGATTATATCGATACCAGTGCTCAACTGGTACTTACTTCATCGAACCTGAAAGGATGAAAAACAAAGTCGGCCTTGGTGGAATTTGAACTCAGAGCGTAGCGACCCACGAAAATACCGCTAAGCATTTTGCCCGGCGCGCTAACGGTTCTGCCAGTTCGCTACCTTTTAAAGGATGATAGACAAGGTCGACCTTGGCGGAATTTGAGCTCAGAACGTAAAGACAGACGAGAGGCTGCTAAGCATTTCCCCCGGCGTGCTAACGATTCTGCCAGCTCGCTGCCTTTAGGAGGCGGCATCAATATCGAGAGATATTTATCCCCACTTAAAGTGGTTGTTTTTAAAGAACAAACTATATTGCCGTAGTTACCACGAGAGAAAAGAAAAAGACTATATTGTGATAGCTACCATGCTACCTCTTGCGGGGAGATGAATCGCTGCTATTTCTAGCGATCGAGCGTCCATCCTCGACAAGACCAAACAAGGTCGAAATCACGTGAGCTGGTGGTCTCGGCGCCGGAGGTGGCGGGGATTTACCTCTCGCGATATAAACAAGAATGCATTTTGCGCCAAATGCTAATGTCAGTGTTTCTCTCATTGTATCTACCGCAGTATAGCTTGTTCTAACAGAACATTCACGTTTAAACAGGTATAAATATCGCCTCTCTGAATTAAATTTATCATCGATTTATTCTTATACAACGGAAACTGTAACCACAGAATAAATTTTAGGAGCAACCATCAAACACATGTCAGTCATTTTTCTATCAAACATTATTAAAACTAACTAAAATTGATCACGAAGATGTACACAACAGAATGGTGAGAGCCTGGTGTATACCACTGAAGTTGGCACACCACGAAAATCGCCAAGTAATTCTTCTAAGGTAGTGGTTTTGAACCAGTCTATGAACTCCTTTTATTACTATTTTATTCCGGTGGACCTTCATAGCCAGAAACTGAAAGAAATCCGTCGTATATATATATATATATATGTGTGTGTGTGTGTGTGTTTGTCCCCCAACATCGCCTAACAACCGATGTTGGCGTGTTTACCTCCCCGTAACTTTGCAGTTCGGCAAAAGTGACCGATAGAATAAGTACTAAGCTTATATATATATGACGGGTTTCTTTCAGTTTCCGCCTGCCAAATCCACTCACAAGGCTTTGGTCGGCCCGAAACTAATGTAGAAGACACTTGCCTAAAGTGCCACGCTGCGGGACTGAACCAGGAACCATGTGGTTGGGAAGCGAGCTTCTTACCACACAGCCAATGCGTGTACATCATTAGAGCTTTTCTAAATGGACTACTTAGCATGGCCCGACAATATGCTGCTGCGCTGATGCTGATGGCGTGCTGTAAAGATTGCACAGAAATATACTGAGTAATAAAGGATATTTGGAGGACTTCCGTAAAGCCAGATTATGAAAATCAGCTATTATTTAATCAGGCATGCAACTTTATGTATGTATGTATGTAGTACGTATGTATGTATGTATGTATGTATCTAAGTATGTAGTACGTATGTGTGCATGTATATGTATGTATATCTATCTATCTATGTAGCTCTATCTATCTATCTATTTGACTATCTATCTATCTATCTATCTATCTATCTATATATATATATATATATATATATATAGATACATACATACATACATACATACATACATGCATGCATACATATACATATACATGCACACGTACATACTACATACTTATATACATATATATTTACGTACGTACGTACGTACATATATATACATACATACATATGTATTTATATATATATATGTGTATGTATGTATAAATGTATGAATGTATGTATATATATATATATATATATATATATATAGATACATACATACATACATACATACATACATGCATGCATACATATACATATACATGCACACGTACATACTACATACTTATATACATATATATTTACGTACGTACGTACGTACATATATATACATACATACATATGTATTTATATATATATATGTGTATGTATGTATAAATGTATGAATGTATGTATATATATATATATATATATATATATAGGTGTGTAAATATACATATATATATATGTGTATATTTATATATCTATAAAGATGCATACATATATATAACTATCTCTGTATATTTCTGAGCGTCTATATATAAATGTGTGTGTGTGTGTGTGTGTGTGTGTGTGTGTATGTAAGTGTGTGTATGTAAGTATGTACATACACGCACATACACAAACACACACACACACATACATACACAGGCTTACATATACACGGGTGCATGTATGTATGTATTATGTACGTATGTAAGTGCGTGTATCTATGTAAATACATGTTCGGACAACGCCTTATGTATAAACGTATTTATACACGCACATACATACATACCTACATACATACGTATGTACGCGCGTACGCACGAACGTTCGTCCGTATAACCATTGTTTTGTCATAGAGTATTGTAACAAAAGCTATAATATCGATTTCTGTACACATTCGCAGACATACATATTGTCGAGTGAGTAAATGTACATGTACGTGTCTCTCCATATATATATACATATATATATATATATATA
>NC_068999.1:46184745-46186567 GCF_001194135.2 Octopus bimaculoides
ATATATATATATATATATATATATATACACACACACACACACACACAATTCTGCCGCATCTTCCGGCTTTACGCGTAGAGAATGTATGAAAATCGACTGTACTTTCGGCCCAAAGTGCTCAACATTCGTTTATACACTCAATTTGCCATCTTAGATACTGTTAGCAAATCCACAACATTATTGCCATTCTTTATCTTAGAAAATTCTCTTTCTTTTATGTTTGCTCTCTCTTTCATAACACGTCTTAATAATTTTTCTCTGATTTCGTTTCCTGATTTACATGTTATAGAAATAGACGATTATATTCCTGTAAAAAACCCTACAGCATTATTATCTGTTCCTTACAAATTATCAATTTTCTTCCTTCTCTTGTGTTTGTTTCTCTTTTCATAAGAGAACGCCATAAAACATTCCTTTTCACTCAGATCAATTATCAATAATAGATCCTTCCTCCCAAATTTAATATCTTTCGTTTTCAGAACACAACCTTGCCAATAATTCTTTCTACTATAAACATATGATAAAAGGCACGATAAAAGGCACAGTCGACCTCGGCATAATTTCAATTCTGAACGTAAAGCAGAAAAATATGCCGCTAAGCATTTTGTCCGGCATTGCTAAGGGTTTAGCAATAATGAAATCTCTCAGTTCTGATCCCTTGAAGTGATATTTGCAAATTTTGGCACAAGGCCAGCGAGTTCGGGAGGAGGGGTTAAGTCGATTACATCGACCCCAGAGTTCAACTGGTACTTATTTTATCGACTCCGAAAGGATGAAAGGTAAAGTCGACCTCGGCAGAATTTAAAGCAGAATTAGCGTGAAGAAGGACGAAAAGCCGCTAAGCATTTTTCCGGGCGTGCTAACGATTCAGTTTGCTCACCGCCTTAATATTTAAATCTATATTGATTTCTTCTGTACTTATGTTTCATACTTTCTGTTCTTAAATCCATAGTCTTATTATATATACAAGTTTATATTCGGTACAATTAACGTAAGTAAATTAAAACACTTTTATTCTTCTTCAGCTTTCTATTTCTTCAAAATCACCCAACAGATATGAAAGGATGTTGGAGTCAACATAATTTGACCGACGCTGGATTAAACTTATAATTCGGAGAAATGTTTTTACTGATACGTCTGTTGAAAGTAGCGAAGGGAACGCTATGTTTTTAGAAAAAGTATAAACAGAAAATAAATGGTTATAAATTGTGTCACAGAGTGTACGAAAGAGAAAAAGAAATAATGAGAGAAGGATGTAAGACGTTAAATAGGCTAACAATCTCGTACTGTAAGATGTTATAAAACAATAGCTATCTCAAATAAATAATAGCAGAAATTTTATAAAAAGACCCACATTTTGATAAAATATATTAAAATTGGAATTTTTAAGAGTTTTCTAGACAGTGTAGACTTCAATAATTGCTTTCTTTTCGTAAAAGTTGCATGTTCCAAACTATTAACAAGCAGCTTTTTTTAAAAATCATAATATATATGATCCCACACCAACGAAATCACGCGACCGTTTGGAGGTCAACCAAATCCACTCACAAGGCTTTGGTCGGCCCGAAGCTATAGTAGAAAACACTAGCCCAAGGTGCCAAACAGTGGAATTGAACCCGGAGCTATGAGAGGAGTAAGCAAGCTTCTTACTACACAGCCACTCCTGCAACTAAATATATATATCTATATATATATGATTATATTAATGAAAATAAAACGTTTTAACGGTGGAACTCGGGTTATAAAAGAACTTCCCGATATGGAAAGAATTGAAAAGTGCCCGTAGAATACGGGCCTACATCTTCTGTGAACATGTCATATC
>NC_068999.1:46186816-46188368 GCF_001194135.2 Octopus bimaculoides
TTTTTTTTTTTTTTTTCCAATAAACTTTTAGACGTAAATATGTTTTCAGTCATCCGCTTGCCGATTACATGTTCTGATAAACATATTTCAAAAATAGATCAAGATTCCACAAAATACCATTTCTTTTACAAATTCACTTCCTTACAACCCTCCACTCCATCTAGAATTTCTTTATTATAGTTTTCATGTTATTCGCATTTCATGTTTAGAACATCAGAGATTCAAATTACAAAGAAAACAAAAATACCAAAATGGTTTTTCTTTTATTTTTGCATCGAATTCTTCAATCAACCTTAAACTTTCTCTAACCGCATTACTTTCTTCAGAGCAAACGAGGAATGCTTCCATTATTAAACACATATTACTTTCATTATTTGCCTCCGGCATTTTGCTTCTGAGGTTCTATCTACCGTCTAACTCTAAGACGGACACATTAAATATTGTACTCCAAGATACACTGTCTCTTAAAATAAACATGTTAACCCATGAACGTCGCTTATTCTTTGATGTACGGTCTCGCGGGAGACTAATTCCCGCGCTCCTTTGTAAAACACACTCTCAATATGTTTCTTTAATATTCGTCGGTCCATTTCTTTTTTTTTATCTATTTTCACATTTCAAAATTAGTAGATTACAATTTAAAAAATGGTTTTATAGATTCGCTTTTTTTATTTCCTCTCCTATCGAACTTTATAAGAAAATTAAAACCTTTGCATTGAATGAGAAAAAATATGTTGAAGATATCGTAAGAATTGATAAGCTTTCGAGAGAACGTGAAATAATTTGTTTTTCGAAATTGAATCTCGAAGTACATATAAAGCTATAAATAAGTTATAAGTTAGATTTTCATAACTTTTATATAAAGTCATAAAAATCTAAGGGCTGAATTATTTTTCGTAATTTTAGCCAATCATATTTATCCATTCTCGCCATCTTATGCAGCAGATGATGTTATTTATATATGTTCCCATAGCAACTAATTGATACCATCTTATGCTTAGGGTTACGGTTAAGGTTTAAGGTTAAAGGTTAATAAGTTCATCGCAAACTTTCATTGCAAGCATGAATTTGTTTCCTTTCGTTTTCTTTCATTAAATATCGTACGATATAATAATGAAAATTTAGCTGCTATTTCTCGCGCATCAAGTTACCGCAAAATCAAGGACTGAGAAAGCTTTTTAATAACAGAGGCAAATCAAGAGTACATCAGACTCTGCGGTGGAGATGCTTCTGTGCTGAAAGGAATAATGAATCTTCAATTTCACAACCGTATGACAAGAAACAACGACGTTAATTAAAATGCTAGAATGTACAAATGTATTAATTAAAATGTTATAATTAACTAGATAATTATGCTGCATTAAATACCCTTATATACCCTTATGTGCTGTTGAAAACAACTTGTATTAAATTACTGTTTTGGGTTGGTTTTCAGGTTTAAATATCTTTGTTTTTGTATCAAGGCGACAAACTGACGCAATTGTTAAAACGTTGAACATTCTCTCTCTCTCTCTCTCTCTCTCTCTCTCTCTCTCTCTCTCTCTCTCTCTCT
>NC_068999.1:46190534-46193329 GCF_001194135.2 Octopus bimaculoides
TCTCTCTTCCTCACACTGACCAGTACTCATTTACTCACTCACGCACTCTCACATCCCCTCTCTCTCTCATACACACTTATCACTCACTCACTCACTCTCAAACATTCTGTCATACGCACACTTGCTCTCACACTCTTTCTTTCTTTCTTTCTTTTTCTCTCTCTCTCTTTTACGCACTTACTCACTCCAACACACTTATACTCACTCTCTTTCTCTCACAAATATACACACACTACGCACACACACACACACACTCTCTCTCTCTCTCTCTCTCTCTCTCACACACACACATCCACTCACTCACATACCTCCACTCTCTCTATCACACATCCACTCACTCACACACACACACACATACACACACACACTCACTCTCTCTCTCTCTCCCTCACAATACCCTCATTTAGTTATTCACTCACACACACACACACTTTCTCTCTGTCTCTCTCTCTCACACATTCACTCACTCCCTCGCTCACTCGCATGTACACATATTTTCACTCTCTCTGTCACACATCCACTCACACACAGACACACACACACACACACACACACACACACACACACACACACACACACACACACACACACACACAGAGAAAACAAGAACAAATCAAAATAAAAACGAAGGGGAAAAAAGTAAAACCGAGGAACCTATTGTGGAATTACTTCCCTGTTAATGAGATTTCTATTTCGAGTAAGAAGTTGACACTGTCTAATTAAAACATGTCATTATCTTGATTGGCAATTCGATGCTAGCAATCTGCGTGATATTGTCACGATATATGAGCTGGTAAAGAAGCAAACTGCTTAGAGAAGGAAGAAGCCAGATATCTTCTGATATGGTTTTCTCGTGGCTGGGAAAAAATTTTTTCTTTTTCCCGATGCTAACAGCTGCTCGAATCAATGGCAACCGATCCAGTAACAACCAAATTAGCACGAAACCTTCATTAAATGTCGGCTGAATTGTTCCCAGGGAAGATAGTGCAGACCCAAAATCTTTATTCTTCTTCATCATCTTTGCTTGGCTCCCCCCCACCCCCCGATGGAATATATACGGAGCTGAATATCCACGTCTGTTGCGGGCTTGCTGATGGCCGGAGAGTTCCTTCCATTCGAGAGACAAAAAAAGGCTGTATGAGAAGGCAAGCGGGTTCAGAGCTGGTTGTGAAGTCTTTGTTTCTTTCTCCTTTTTTCTCTCGTTTGCAAGGATGGTGCCGCGGGTGTCTTCAAAAAAGCCTATTGCCGGAGGACAGTAAGACAACCAGGCTTTACGGCCAGCGGCATAAACAGACTCTGGTGGTTATCAATGTGGCAGGCGATCTTCTAACATAATATATATAACAAAGGACATAGCACCAAAAATGTGGCTTCAGGGGTTGGTGTTGATCCCAAAACAGTCTATAATGTCATGAAAAGCTATAGTGAGACAGGTTCAATCGACAGCAAGCCCATTCTTGGTCGAAAACTATCCGCAAAGAAGAAACAATCAGTGGATGTCGTCCGAAAGAGTGTTACGAAATCCACAGCGGAGTAAGAGGCAAATGGCTAAAAGTCTCGATGTCTACCAGACAACCATGCGACGGATCGTGCATGAAAACTTAAATTGTAGGTCATTAAAACTGCAACGTCGTCACCTAATTTCGGCCGCGTCCAAGAAAATGGTGCAAGAAAATAGCGGAGGAGATTTAGAGCGCCGATGACAATGTCTTCATCTGGTCGGACGAAAAGATATTCACCGTAGAGGTTGCAGCGAACACCCAGAATGACAGGAGTTTGACCACGAAGTCGGACGCTGTTCCCAAAAGTGCCCGTGTGTATTTCGTTGAATGAAATGACGGAGTGATGTTTCGGGCGGCAGTGCCATCTGATAGTGGAAATACTTCTCAGGGGTTCATTAAAGAGGGGATGAAGGTTAATTCGGCAATTTACATGAAAATGTTGGAGGATAATGTTTTGTCATGGGTGACCAAAGCATTTGGAGATAATTACGTGTTTATGCAAAACTGCGCTCTTTCCCATATGTCCAATGTAACACAGCAGTGGTGCAGGAGCCATTTCAGACGGTTCTGGGACAAGAATGTGTGGTCCCTTCTAGCCTTAGACTATGGACTGCGCTATTTGGTCCATTCTAGAAAGCGATGATTCAAGAGCTCCCTACAAAAATATCATCAGTCTGAAGAAAGCCTTAGTCGCATCATGGGATCGTTTAAGTGAAGAAGTCGTCCGGCGTTCGTGTGACTCTGTTCTCGGCTGTCTTCGGGCGATTGTGAAGGTTAAAGCGGACGTATTGCATGAAACGTACTTTAATACGTTACATGACCATATTTAATTAAATCCTAGATAACCCGTGCGTTTTTATGCCCTTTACTAAAAATTACAACTAGAAATCAATCGGGAATTCTTCACGGCGCACTCTGTATATAAGGTAACATCCTTTCCTACGGGCATTTAGTTGTGTATGTCCCACCGGGTATTGACAACACGCAGTCGTAGGATAAAGTACTCTTACATAAAGTCGCCGTTCGAGAGAGAGAGAGAGAGAGAGAGAGAGAGAGAGAGGTGGGAGAGAGAGAACCGTCACTTGAATTATATCTGATGAAGGTTGTATTTGACACGCAATTTAATCATGTAAAAGTAGTCACGTTTGTTCTCCGTAATATGATTACACATCAGAAAACACACGCACTCACAAAAAATTAACACGCCGCGCATATATATACGTATATATATATATATGTACACACACACACACACACACACACACACACACACACACATATACACACACACAC
>NC_068999.1:46195809-46196168 GCF_001194135.2 Octopus bimaculoides
ATATATATGTATGTATGTATGTATGTATGTATGTATGTATATGTATGTATGTTTCTCTCTATATATGTATGTATATATACATATATATCCATACATATATAGATATATACATATACATACATAAACATGTGTGTGTGCGTGCATATGCGTATGCATGTGTGTTTATGTGTGTGTGCTAGTATGTACATGCGTATACATGCTTGTGTGTGAGTGCATACATATATATCACAGAAAAACTAGATCTATTTAAATCCCACCACGTCTGTCTGTCTGTCTCCCTCTGTACTAGAGATACATACACGCATATACATGCATATATATGTGTGTGTGTTGTGTGTGTGTGTGTGTGTATTATTGTG
>NC_068999.1:46198505-46199344 GCF_001194135.2 Octopus bimaculoides
TAGTTTTCCTTTTCTTTTTTCTTTTCTTCTTTTTTCCTCTTTTATTTTTTTAGCATTCCAGCTTTGAAGCCGGAAACTCTAACTTCTGAAAGCCTGCGTGGCGTAATTAACTGCTGCCTGTGACTTAGTGTGAAGTTTTTATTTTCCACCAACCAAATTTACTTAGCATACGGCAAGGAGACAAACAGAACGACGACTCTCAAGATACCAATTAGAATCAGAAAGTACTTCCTCTCTTCTCTGATTTAACACATTGCTCTCCACTAGGCCAACATGTAACACTTATCATCTTAGGACTTACTCAATGGGATAATTGCTCACTCGTTTTTGTTGACGATGTTGTTGGTCTCCAGGTCAGCTCTGCTCTAGTAGACATACGGTCAAAACCGTTTCCATTGTGACCATCCAATCAATTTCTCAGTCGAGTATATCTAGGAACACACCTTTTAAAAATCTTTTGCTTGTTTTATTCACTGGACTGCGGCCAGGCCGGGGCACCGCCTTACTGGCTTTTCTTCCGGCCTCTTCCTAAGTTCAAATTCACTCAAGGTCCACTTTGCATTTCATCCTTTCGGGGTTAATAAAATAAGTACCAGTTGAGCACTGGGGTCAATGTAATCGACTAGTCCCCACCCCAAAGTGGCTGACCTTGTGCCAAAATTTGAAATATTCATCATCATCATCATCATCATCATCATCATCCCTGTATTGAGCTGGCAGAAACGTTAGCACGCCGGGCAAAATGTTTAACGGTATTCCGTCTGTCTTTACGTTCTGAGTTCAAATTCCGCTGAGGTTGACTTTGCTTTTCATTCTTTCGGGGTCGATAAATTAAGCGC
>NC_068999.1:46203063-46203504 GCF_001194135.2 Octopus bimaculoides
TATACATACACACACACATATATATACACACATACGCACACTCACGCATACACACACATACACACACACACACACACACACACATGGTGAAAACGTTCGAGAAAAAGTTCCACGTGGTGAATAGTAGAAAAGGAAAAAATAGTCGACTGGTTTCACTTACGCTATTCATGACAACGTCGTTAGTGATGCTATAATTTCATGCTATTATGATAAGTTGTCGTTCCATGTTGGTAGGAGAACAGATATTTTGTAAATAAATCTCTAGGTAAATGAACTTTAGATGAGATTCGTACGTATGTCCACATGTTGTTCTGTTTCTTTTCGTCTTTGTCTCTAAAGTCCTCGTCGTCGTCGACGTTGTACCCTTCCTCCTTCTCCTCGTCCTGCTGCTGCTGCTGCCCCTCCCCCTCCTCCTCCCCCTCCCCTCCTCCTCCTCCTCCT
>NC_068999.1:46204648-46206719 GCF_001194135.2 Octopus bimaculoides
TATACATATATACATATATAAGACGGGCTTCTTTCAGTTTCCGTCTACCAAATCCACTCACAAGGCTTTGGTCGACCCGAGGCTATAGTAGAAGACACTTGCCCAAGGTGCCACGCAGTGGGACTGAACCCGGAACCATGTGGTTGGTAAGCAAGCTACTTACCACACAGCCACTCCTACGCCTATATAATCAATACTGGAGTAACAATTCCTGCAGAACCTAAAATAAACGAAAAACTGAAGAATCCTGAACAAAGTAGAGGAAATACAAGGAATATTCCACTGAAATATGGATTTACTTTAGTTCTTAGACATGAAGAATATCGTCCTCTTTGCGTAGGAAACGCTGTAACAAATATTTTCATTTTGTTAAACTTAGAAGACATCTTGGAATTGTGATTTCTATGCAGACAAATCCTCACTGCTTTTTTTTTTTTTGAAAGACTACGGAAATTTTCGAATGAAAAAGAATTTGTTTTTTAAAGAACATGTACAACTGAAGAAAACTACCCGTGGGTATCAGACGATGTGTCCTACTTAATTACAAATGCTAAGAAATCCTACACAATTGCAAAGAGCTTCAATTGCCGGCGGCAGGTCAAAGACAACAAAATCTACTGCTGCAGACGAAATAAGAAAAAGTTAAATGATGCGGTATGTAAAAGAATTACAGGAATTGGCATTAACCATTTTGTACAACCAAGAGAAAGAATTAAAGAAAATATTAAATTCATGAGTGAATTCGATGAATCGACCGAAATTGCAAATGTGGCTCTACAACTGATATTTGCCAGCGTTTCATATTAAAAGCTGTGTACGTCAGGACTTATTGTTTTCTCGACGATTAGACGGACATAAAAAAGTAAAGATGTTTCCCCACAAAGTAGGCCATTTTTTTAGAGCTAATATATCCGGAATGACGATCTGCATTTTTACGACAGCCGATAGTCTTGTTTATAATTTTAGCGAACAGTTTGTTTGTTGATCCGTGCTAATATTTACCAACCGCTAATAAATTGTTATATGTACGGTGAACAGCTAGATTCGAAACCCCGGCTTGCATATTTATTGCTAATACGTTTTAGCAGACTCGAATGCAACATGCTAATCGTTGTCGTGTTCGTCAGAGAACAGGTTCTACATTACAACGACTCTATGTTTATAACACGTTCGATTCACAAGGGACACTGTTGTTTCGACATGTAGTACCTCGTCAGCCAGAAGTCCCCGGAACAATGAATTGAAACAGGAGCTGATCATCTTGCTTATAATTTCAGCGAAATGGAACAACTGCATCAGTGAATATACGATGTCTTGGCAGCAACATCGGGAAAAATATGTAGGATTTCACGATAAAATTAAATCTACAAGCAATGGTCTTATTTTATTCACGGATTATATGATTCATTGAGAAGCATTAGTAGCTACAACTAATTTATTCGGAGCTAAGTGTGGTAATACAAATAACACACACAATTAGTGACCCGTTGAATACAGAAGTACGGTGACTGCGAAAGGGAGGAGCTTTGACATGAGTTGTTGACTGAAAAACGAAGTAACGATTTTATTTTTTTCTTCAGAAAAGGACGGATATTTTGTGGAATTCTGTCATGATGCAAATTGGACTTGCAAATTACGCTATTTTTGTGGCATAATTTGGAAAGTTTAATGGAACTTAATGTTTCTCTAAGGGTAGAAGACAAACATTTTCACTTTACAAGGTAAAAATGAAACATTCATGAAAAAAGATATGAAACTTCGTAAAATACACTGTACAAAATAACATGGATTCCATGTATTAATGACGATTTTGTCTGTGAAAATAACTTTAATTCGATTGAGTATCGATTAAACAGATGATAATCGAGCATTTTGTATGTATGGTAAAACAGTTCAACAAATATTTTCCATCAGACATAGTAAATGGAAATCAAATTGGATACAAATTTCCATTCCTTGTAGCAATGGAACAGGTGAACACGTCTTCCTTTGAAGACACCAAAAGGAATTTGCAGAACTGTCATGTGATTCAAGTTCTGAATATTATTTTTTCAAAAGACAAAGTTTACCG
>NC_068999.1:46208022-46209097 GCF_001194135.2 Octopus bimaculoides
AATAATAATAATAATAATAATAATAATAATAATAATAATAGCAATAATAATAATAATAATAATAATAATAATAATAATAATAATAATAATAATCCTTTCTACGACAGGCACAAGGCCTGAAATTTTGGGGAGTGAGGGGACTAATCGATCCCAGTGTTTCACTGGTAGGCATTTTATCGATCCCGATAGAACGAAAGACAAAGTCGACCTCGGCAGACTTTGAACTCAGAACGTAGCGGCTGACGAAATACCGTTAGGTATTTTGCCCAGAATGCTTACGATTCTGCAAGAATTTTATGCGTCAGTAATAATAAAAATAATAATGATTTCAAATTTTAGTGGCAAGAATAAGTCGACTCCATTTCGTCCGGCGTGCTAACGATTCTGACAACTCGCTGCCTTATATTCCCGTCAGAAATATTCTGTAAATTGTGCTAACACAATTTTCAGACTTTCAAGATGTTTTCGAGTATCACAAACAACATTACCCAATCTGAGAAAATTCCCTTCGTTGTTTGGTTAAATTTGAGAAATAATCGAAATATTTGATGTAGACACGAAATAAGAACAAACTCTGGTGTTCTTCAGTTTCTGTGACTTGGCTGCTTTTCGGTTTTGCTTATTTTTTTTCTTTTCTCACTTCTGGAAATAATTGCTTCTCACACCGGTCTGAGAAATGGACGTTTAAAGAATGAGTGGACATAACACGTTTGATGCAAGGTGCAAACGTGGCAGCATAGTTAAGACGCTTGCTTTCCGACTATGTGGTCACGGGTTCGGTACCACTGTACAGTGCTTTAGGCAAATGTCTTCTGCACGAAACATGACTGTATCAAGCACCACGGTATCAAACATGACTGCATCAAACACATCCAACATAATCACTCAGACGCTACCCCCCCCCCGCCCACCTACTCAACGGGGCAGGGCAGCGAGATAATATTAGAGTCAGAGAAGGCGGAGAGCTGGCCGAAACGTTAGCACGCCGGGCGAAATGCTTAGTGGTAGTTCGTCTGTCTTTACGTTCTGAGTTCAAATTCCGTTGAGGTCGATTTTGCCTTTCATCCTTTCGGGG
>NC_068999.1:46209128-46210042 GCF_001194135.2 Octopus bimaculoides
CAGGGCAGCGAGATAATATTAGAGTCAGAGAAGGCGGAGAGCTGGCCGAAACGTTAGCACGCCGGGCGAAATGCTTAGTGGTAGTTCGTCTGTCTTTACGTTCTGAGTTCAAATTCCGTTGAGGTCGACATTGCCTTTCATCCTTTCGGGGGTCGATAAATTAAGTACCAGTTACGCACTGGGGTCGATGTAATCGACTAAATCCCTTTGTCTGTCCTTGTTTGTCCCCTCTATGTTTAGCCCCTTGTGGGCAATAAAGAAATAGGTATTTCGTCTGGCTTTACGTTCTGAGTTCAAATTCCGTTGAGGTCGATTTTGCCTTTCATCCTTTCGGGGTCGATAAATTAAGTAGCTGTTGCTATGTACTGGGGGTCGATCTAATCGACTGCCCACCCTTCCCCCTTGTGTCTAGAGTAGAAAAGGATATTGGAGACAGACATAGATCTATTAGAGATAAAGGAAGCGAAATATTGGTGTTGTGAGAGCAGAAAGGATTGATTTGGACGTTAGAGGAAGACTTATTAAAACAGATGAAAGACGTCGTGTCAAACATGATTGAATTTAGGGATCTGATGGAAATGGAATTATAGCGAATTGGGATGGTGCTGGTGTTAGCGTTGGCGTTCGTGTTGATATTGGTCGGAGTGGCGTAGTGATGCTGGTGGGAGCGGTGATGGTGTTTGACGTGGTAGTGATGGCATTGGTGGGAGGGAACCAACGATGATGTTAGCGTTGGTGGTGGTCGCGAAGTTGGTGGTCGTAATGATGGAGTTAGCGGTGGCGCTGGTGTTAACAGTGGCAATGGTGTTTTTGGGGGTGGTGTTGGTGGTGCTTGAGGGGGAGTGTTGTCGGTGTTTTTGCGGAAGTGTGTTGTAACCATTTTTTTGCAGGGAGTGGTGGTGGTGCTATATATA
>NC_068999.1:46210660-46211477 GCF_001194135.2 Octopus bimaculoides
TGTGTGTTGATGTTAACTAGGATAATGTATGTTAAATTCTAGTATAGACAGTATATATAGACATACACAAACACAAACACACATATACAAAAAGTACACACACAAACACACAAATGCATATATACGTACATATATATACACACTCAGATAAACACAGACACACATGCATATATATATACACGCACACAAACATACATAGACACATATATGTGTGTGTGTGTGTATGTATATGTATATATGTATGCATTTATAGATATATTTACGTATGCACGCATGTATGTGTGTGTATGCATGCATATACTTCTGAAATGATGATCTGAACAGGAACATTCAATACAGCTTTTGCAGGGTGTAAATTATTTATTCAATAAAAGAATATGTGTATATAAAAAAGCGTGTGTGTGTGTGTGTGTGTGTGTGTGATATGCATATGTATATACGTGTGTGTGTGTTGCGTTTTGTATAATATATGTGATATACATATTAAACATGCATACTATTGAAATATATATATAATACGTACGCATTCGTACGTATTATTCGATATTCATGTCATACACGTACGTAAATTATATATATGTAAATATGTATGTGTGGATATCATATGCGTATATAGAATATATGCATATATTATATGGATACACACAAATAATGATGATGATAATAATAATAATAATAATAATAATAATAATAATAATAATAATAATAATAATAATAATATATATATTTTAAATATGGATGTATATGATATATATATGTATATATACATATACACGCAAACTCAGAGCACACATACTTCTTTTATATATATATATAT
>NC_068999.1:46212462-46214027 GCF_001194135.2 Octopus bimaculoides
ATGAAATATGTATATACGCGTGTATACATGCGCACTCGCGCACGCATGCATTCGCGCACAAACGTTCACATATGCACATGCCCACCAACAGAGAGACTTATGACCGTGGAAGTCCTGTATATATATTGTAAAGGAGATCTGTGCTGAGAATGGCGTGGTCCGTTGTCCATCAACGGCGATCGCTTCCAGCACCAGTACCACCGCCGACCACCACAAACACCATCACCATCATCACGAGAACCACCGCCACCAGCGCCATCACCACTACTACCACGACCTCCATCACCACCACCATCACCACGACGACGACCACCACCATCATTATCATCATCATCATCATCATCATCATCTCGCGTACCGTCGCCTCCACCACCATCACCACCATCACCACCACCACCATCATCATCATCATCATCATCATCATCATCATCACCATCATCACCATCGTCATCATCATCACCATCATCATCACCATCATTATCATCACTACCACCTTCATTAACATTACCACACCGTCATCATCATCACCATCATCATCATCATCATCATCCTCATCATCACCATCATCACCATCACCATCATCATCATCATCACCATCATCGTCCTCATCATCATCATCATCACCACCATCATCATTATCATAATCATCATCATCACGGCCTCAACTACGACACAGCTTAGAGACCACCACCACGAAAACATTCACCACCGCCATTACCATTTCCACCATGCCTCCCCACCTGCACCTTGACCAAGCATAGAACCACACCCACCATTATAGTTCCTATTACAGTCACCACTACCACCACCACTACTACTACAACCACAACTACTACCTCCACGGCAACGAACAGCAACACCACCTTTTCCACCATTTCCACCACCACCATCATCATCACAACCGACACCACCTTAATCCGCCGCCGCCCTTTCCACCGACCACCACCACTAACATCATCATTGCAAGATGGAGTGACTTGATAGATTAGCCGTCCTCGCACGAACGTTGCGATATCTGCTGATGAAGAATACGACCCAAAACTAGACGCTCAGTAAACTAGTAATTTATACAGTTAACATGTAACATGTTTATACACACGCACACACACACACACACAGAGGCACACACACACACGCACACATACACACACACACTCACCCATACACATATCTTTGTCTTTGTGCTTTTTATCCATCCATCTATCTATCTATCTATCTATCTATCTATCTATCTATCTATCTATCTATCTATCTATCTATCTATCTCTTTATAAAACTGTCTGCCTGCCTATCCATGCGTGTGTGTGTACATCTATGAATATATATATATATGTATGTACATATGTATGTATTTATGCATGTGTATGTATCTATGTATATGTATGTATATGTGTGTGTATATGTATATATATGCATGTATGTATACATATGTATGTATATTTATATATATATGTATATGTATGTGTACATATGTGACTATATGTATATATCAATTCATATATATATACATATACATGTCTAAATATCTAAATACGTGCATACACACACACACACACACACATACA
>NC_068999.1:46214540-46215069 GCF_001194135.2 Octopus bimaculoides
AACACACACACACACACACACACACACACATATATATATATATAACAAATGCATACACACATACATGGATATATTAAGTATAACCTCTCCGGGCACAAGCACACGTTTTTTCTCTTTTTAGCAGTCACACAAGTAAAATAACTGGTGCGACATTGTTATCAGTGGAGAGTAAATAGACGAAGCCGCAATAGAATTTACTGCTTCTACATATAGAACGGTGAAGTAGACGTATAAACGTTTGAAAGAAAAGAAATCGGACGAAAATAGCGAGAAGATTGCTGCAGGCATTTTTGCTCGTAATCATTAACTTTAAAAATAATTATACGTATGTATGTATGTATGTATGTATGTATGTATGTGTGAGCGTGTATGCACGTATGTGTGAGTGTGTGTGTGAATATATATATATATATATAAACATACATATATATACATATGTATGTGTATATATATATGTATGCATTATATATATATATATGTGTGTGTGTGTATATATATATACATATATATATATATATATATATATATA
>NC_068999.1:46215222-46216845 GCF_001194135.2 Octopus bimaculoides
AGTTCTTCGTATCTCGAGGATAGTTTTAATCACCGACGGGGGTTAAATAAAATGTCTAACAACATTTAGTATCTTTATCTTTAACATTCGGGTTCAAATGCCACCGCGGTCAATTTAATTTTCTTGTTTCTGAAGTCGATTAAACAGACACCAATTTATATTGGTATCGATTCACTTGATTACACGTTCACTTTTCTTTTTTCTTTTTTTTCTTTTTTTTCGTTTTTGGCATTAATATTGATCTCTTGACCGAGTCTGCTTGACGTTAAATTTTCGTCATAGACAGAAGGTCACAACAGAGTGCTCGTTATAGGATTTGAAATGTTAGCACTTCGATTGGCAATCAAATACGCTATTAACCCAGTCTTGTACTGCTCTCGTGGGGTACGTTCTAACGTATTTTCATGAATAGCGCTCATTACTTACAATATACTAGTTAATAATTTGTATGAATAATACATACCATGTTGTAAAACAATGGCATGTAGTTTTTGCTGATGATACAAATTTATTTGGAACTATAAAATAACAGTGAGATCTAAAAAGAGCTAAAAATGTCTGTAAGTATAAAAATCAACGAGAACAAAATATAGCTATTAATTTCTTAAAAAAATATTGAAAAAAATCTATAAGTCTAAAATGTAACAAAATTGCTAGAAATTTAAAGAAAAGAATATGTATATTAAAAATATAACTCTATGAAAAAAAAAAAAGAAAAAGACGGTTACAAAATCAAAACTATTAAAGTTAGAAAATACAGAAATTACAATCTAGAAAAATATAAAAATATAAAAGATATAAAATATAAAATATAAAATATGTAAAAAAATATATATATATATATAAAATATAAAACATAAAATATGTAAAAAAAATATTAAAATATAAAACATATAAAATATAAAATATAAAATATAAAATATAAAATATGTAAAAAAAATATATAAAATATAAAACATAAAATATGTAAAAAAAAATATTAAAAATATAAAAATATAGAAAATATAAAAATCAAGCTATATAGATCGTTCTTTTTTTAACCAAATATCACTCAACATTGATCAAACTTAAACACCATCCTTCAGGAAATTTAACGATCATGTGTCTTGTATAAAAATATAGCGAAAACAAGGAATAAATGGGGAAAAAAAACCAGAAAAGAAAGCTAAAACAATTATTTTTTTTTTCACAAACATAAAGATAATACGCGCAGACGCACACATACACCAATACATATAGATACACACACACATACACATACACACACGGACATATGCACAGACGAAAATACACATACACACATACTCACACGTATGGGGACATACATACACATATATGAACGGCGGGCACACACAGACACACTCACGCACACGCACATATAAACGGGTAGATGGAGACACATACACGCACTCACACGCATACGGAAGGACACACATACGTATGTATGGACGGAGACAAACACACGAACACGCACAGAGACAAACACACATACATACACACACACACAGAGCATATATAACATTATTCGTAAATTGATTAGAGTTAATTGTACGTTCACAAAAATAAGACGCTATATTCTGTAAAGAACATATATATATATATATATATATATATATATATATA
>NC_068999.1:46217118-46218029 GCF_001194135.2 Octopus bimaculoides
ATATATATATATATATACATATACATATATGCATATGTATGTATGTATATAAAATGGACGCAAATATAAATGTATGAAAATAGAATTGTTGCATTATAAACCCTGCAGAATAGTTTGGCTTTTCTGAATTAAACACCAACGCTTATGTCTATTATTTGAAAGTCTGCATGGCTAAGTCGACGGTGTGGCGAACAGCCAATCAGAATTGAGTGACTGAGTATTAGTATAAGGTTGAGTTAATTGTTTTTTCTTTTTTTTAGTAGGGTAGACTTAATCCGCCACCCTGTTTAACACCCCTAATCTGATTATCGGAGACCATAAATGGAGCCCATTCCGTTTGGAGCTACTCTCTAGAATAACTTGGTGTTACTGTGTACTGTTCCCTACTACAGTGACCTATAACTATTTCTGGTTTCTGCCTCCCCTTTTCTCTCCTATCCCACTTCTAATCCCTAATAAAAGGTCATGGGCTCTAACCCCTCGCTCTCACGAGGTCCCGTGCTTGAATCAACTGTAGCGCATCTGAAGTCTGCATTTTTTAATCATAACCTCGAATCAACCCATATATGTATATGTATATATATATTTATGCACACACACATATATATGTATATTCATAAATACATACATATATATATATGTATATATATATACGTATAAATATGTGCATAGACAGATATATGTACATGCAAATGAATGCATGTATATGCGTATATATATATATATATATATATATATATAAACTCACACGTATTTATTAACATGTGTGTGTGTGTGTGTGTAGTAGTTAAATAATCTATCTAATTGTTTGTCTGTCTGTCTGTCTGTCTGTTTATCTATCTGTCTGTCTGTCTGTCTGTATGACTCTCTCTCTCTCCCTCTCTTTCTCTCTTTGTTTATGCATATATATA
>NC_068999.1:46218172-46226231 GCF_001194135.2 Octopus bimaculoides
TATATATATATATATATATATATATGGAGATGATTTCTTATGCCTTCACTAGACGCCGAGGAAAATTTGGAGATCTGCACAGCAGTCAAACATCTAGCAAAGCACTCATCAATTATACAGTACTCATAAATGCTCTCACCTCAGCTTCCCGCGGAGAAAATATATTCGTCTTAGTAGCGTCCATTTTGAAGCCAGCCTTCACCTGTATAGAAACGATATGGTCAGCTATGAGATCTTTAATAACTTTATCTATTCGATTTATGTTATCAAAGGTTATGCTGACCTTGGTAGGAATGAGAGTAAAAACCATAAACAAACCAAACAATTCTTCTATTAGACTGGCTCTCGACCAAACACCGCCATCTTGTCATTAAACGCGGACATTAAATATGTGTACAGTCTGGTCGATAGTATTGTTAGCTTTGTTTGTGTTTGTTGTCTCTCTCCCCACCTCTCTCCCTCTCAGCATTAGAGATGCTGGAAATATAAAGAAATGAAATATATTATTCGACCATTTCATATCGGTAAAGGATTTATTTAAAAGGACATGCGATGACATTATTGGAAGGTGGAGGGACTTATTTATCTTGGAAATGAAGAAGCTTTCTCGTAGCTTCGTTCGTTAATGGTAAGTAGCAGCACCAGCCAGCTAGCCAGCCAAGTCATCTGTAGTGGATTCTGGGGAATCGGTAAAAATGCCGGCCAGTCAAACACTACAATAACGTGAAAGGTATTTTCTAATAAGACGCGGCGAATATGATTTTATATAATGAGAACGTTTGTCTTGCAGCGTCGGAACGTCTCCATGTCAACAATCTGACGTCTTTTCAGCGGAACAACTAATAAGTGAATATGACATCATTTATTCTTTTGACGAGGACGAGAATACGCCACAACAACAACAGCAACAGAAGCAGCAGCAGCAGCAGCAGCAGCAGCAGCAGCAGCAAAGAAAGAACAATGACAGTAGCCAAAACCTAACGAGAATAGTGAAAACAATGATGACGACAATGATGACAACAATAACATGAATACACCTACGACAACAAATAACAACAACAACAACAATAAAAGAAACAAGAATAATAATAACAATGACAATAACAACACTAACAACAATAATCGCAATAAAACAGTGACCACAGGAACAGCAACAACAAGAATAATTGGAAACGTTAAATAAAACGACATCCGTTTCGAACAGACGTTGTTTACGAGATTCATTGACGTACTGCAACCCGTGGGACTTTATGAATTGCACGCCTATTGAGAGAAATTCTTTCGAATTTTTTTGGTTGTGTGGAAAACTAAAAGAAGCAGCACATATACTAGGACATAATAACCTCTTAAGCAGACCCGGTGCAGATATGAGTAGCATATGGGAATCGGTATTAAGGAAGGATAGGAAAATATTAGATTTATAAGCCCTAAAATTCACTCCATAATTGCCCACGGGCATTTCTGAGTTCAAATTCCGCCGAGGTCGACTTTGCCTTTCATCCTTTCGGGGTCGATAAATTAAGTACCAGTTGTGTACCGGGATCAATCTAATCGACTAGCCCTCTCCCCAAAAATCCGGACCTTGTGCCTTGAGTAGAAAAGAATATTTAAAGGCGGCGTGCTGGCAGAATTGTTAGCACGCCGGGCGAAATGCTTAGCGGTATTTCGTCTGCCGCTACGTTCTGAGTTCAAATTCCGCCGAGGTTGACTTTGCCTTTCATCCTTTCGGGGTCTATAAATTAAGTACTAGTTTCGTACTGGGGTCGATCTAATCGTTGGCCCCGCTCCCCCAAAACTTCAGGCCTTGTGCCTAGAGTAGAAAAGATTATAAAAAAATTAAGTATTTTGTGTATGGTAGAAGTATAACCGATTTATTGCAGGTGAATTTTAACAACAGAATCTTCTACGGACCCCGGTTGAAAATCACTGGAGTAAATGTTAATTATACTTTAGTTAATTGTACTTTAGGTAATGTACTGTAATTGTATTCTAATTGACGTGAGATATTGTTAATTGTACTCTAGATCTAAAACATTGTTAATTGTACTCTCCTAATGTGAAATCTTGTTAATTGTACGATCAATTTGTTTCTGTGACTATTCACACTGTGTCGACTGGGAATCAGAAGGCGACTTACAGTTACAAACGAGTAATTCTGAGAGAGAAAATTTCCAATAACTGATTAGAAATGTTACGTTATCAAGAGATGAAACATTGCTTTTAAGCTCAGAAATTTTTACCAGACTACAATAGCCAATTAATATCACAGCATCAACTCAACTTTCAAAGATTAATATACTTCAAATTGTTATATCTGCAGTGATCCGGAAACTCAAATCGTTTTACGTGTTACAAATGAAGGGTTTACAATTGTCACGTCTATTGTAGTTCAGTTGTTATTTAGACAATCGGAAACTTAGCTGTCAGCAATATAGACGTTGTGCGGGTTTTCTAATACGCGGTTCAGTAAGCCGAGGCATGGACGTCTGGTTAAAAGGTTTGCTTTCTAACTGCATTATCCCGGGTTCGATCAATCTGCGCAGTCCCTTGGGGAAAATGTCTTTCACTATATAACCACGGCTTGACTAAAGTGCCGTGGGTGGAATTTGGTGATGAGAAACCGTACAGAAGCCTGCCGTATGTATGTATGTATTTGCATGTATGTATGTACGTATGTATGTATGTATGTATGTATGTATGTATTTGGATGTGTGCATGTATGTATGTATGTATGGATGGATGGATGCGTGAACGTATGTATGTATGCATGCATATGTGTATGTATATACGTATGTACGTGTATGCGTGTATATATGTATTTCTGTATGTGTTTATGCATATATGAGTGTATATGTACGTGTGTGTGTGTGTGTTTACGTATGCATGTATACTCATATATCTGCGTGTATGTATGTGTGCGTATATGTGTGTGTATACGTATGCATATACCCTTGTGCGCGTGTATACGTATGCTTGTATACGTATATGTAAACATATATGTAAGTATGTATGTTTGTGTATATGTATGCGCGTATATATATATATATATATATATATATATATATATATATATATATATATAAACATGCATGTATATATGTGTGTATGTATGCATACAGATTTGCATGTATACATTCACGTATGTATGCATGTTTGCGTGCGCGCGTGTGTATGCATGCATGTGCATATGTATGTACGTCCGTATGTTTGAATGTGTATATGTATGTATGTATGTATGTATGTGTGTATGTATGCATGTATGTATGCATCTATGAGTATATATGTGTGCGTGCCGAGTCGAAGTTATGTTTACGACACGTACATCGGTCAGAGCAAAAAACCGGTTTTCTTTATGTCACTTAAGTTAGTAATTGATACGAATGATAAAGATCAATAACAATAATATAACAGCCTATTGTAATAAGCACAGGGATTGATATAATCGGCTAAAACAACGATGCTCCAGCATGACCGCAACTCAAATACCAAGACAGCTTTAAAAATATGAAAACAAGTGTACAAATGCGTAAACGTCATATATAGCAATGATATACGCGGTTATCCCTGTCGTCTGCCGCATTTCCAGCCCGATTACAGCAAATATGGCAAATTACTTATGAAAAGAACCTTTCTCCTTTGGTCACGTAGTTGTCGATAGATAAAATAGAAACCTCCGTATAATAGAGGAGAAAACTGATGAAGCATACTGAAGTTGTAAACAACAGCTTCGCTTGGAAAATAATATTTATTAAGGACACGCTGGTGCCAGATCGGAAATAACCGAGTTATAACAAATGTTCAGAGTAAATGTGAAAGTGTTTTCCTCGATTCGCTACTTGTCTTACATTTCTTTGTTTTCTTCTTCCTTTTTTGTTTGTTTTTGTTTGTGTTTTTGTTTTTTACTGAAACAAAGCTTAGTCGTCGAAGACTTTCTTTCATTAATAAATTGATCTGACAAACGAGTCGAATTATCGATAAAAATCTAAAAATAATACAAACAATATTTGCTTTTATATGCAATGAATTTGTTTTTCTTTTTTTTTTTCTTTTTCTTTCTTGTTTTTTTTTTCTTTGAAGTCGGAAAATATTGGGACGTCGAGTCTCCATGAACCGACAACGCGGGAATGCGATAAACTGTAGAGACAGAAATATTGCTCAAAGCTACCATTCCATAAGAAACTAATACCCTTTCATTATAATAGTTAGATTTTTGAACCAAATGTTCTTCTTTGATAATCTACAAGTTTATTCAATCAACAGACGATAGACGTCGCTAACACGTTTTCCACTCCTGTCTCCTTCTCTTTTTCCATTCTACTTATTCATTCACACTACTTCCTTCCCCACTTTTCTACACGTTTCCTACTTCTACTACTATTATCTCCATTTCTCTTCTTCTTCTTCTCTTTATTACTTCCAATCTTTCTCATTCTTTTCCCCTGTCTCCCACCTATTTTTTCCCTCCTCTTATTGCTCGTGCTTGCTTAAGAAATGCAGACATGACGCCATTATGAAAAACATCGACCAACATTAAATGTTGCTCAATCTTTAATAATAGCGTCATTGTTAACTGTTGTTCATAACAGCCCTAGCACGTCGTACGTAGTATGTATGATGGTGAGTCACTTTCAACGTTGATGGAGATTCCCATAAACAGGATACGTAATAAATAAGTTAAAAGCATTTGTTTTGTCACCGCCACAAACAGCAGATAAATCTCACACCAACCAAACTGTATAAGGCACCCACCGTACGTTTGTGACAACTCCTCTACAATCCATTATACATCCATCAACGTTATAGAAAGGATAGGCCCATCACTTTGACATCGAACGCGTTCGACAGAGTAAAAAGCTGAAGAAAGCAAAAGACAAAAAAAAAAAAAAAAAAAAAAAAAAATGAAGAGACAGACGTCTTTATGATTCTTAAATCTATATTCTTTGTCATGAGAACAATATTCCAGTCAACGTTATTATTTTTTTTGTTTTGTTTTTATTTTTCGTTTTTCTTTTTTATTCTTCGTCAATCTCTCTGTTTAATATAACAACTGTTACTTTGAAATTATTCACCAATTATTCACAGATATCTGTACAACAACAACAACAACAACAATACCACCACTACTACTACTACTACTACTACTACTACTACTACTACTACTACTACTACTACTACTAATAATAATAATAATAATAATAATAATAATAATAATAATAATAATAATCCTTTCTACTATTGGTACATGACCTGGATTTTTGTGGGGAGGGGGACAGTCGATCACATCGACCCCAGTACTCAACTGGTACTTAATTTATCAACTCCGAAAGGATGAAAGGCAATGTCGACCTCGGCGGAATTTAAACTCAGAACGTAGCAGCAGACGAAATACCGCTAAGCATTTCGTTCAGCGTGCTAACGATTCTACCCCCTTCCCTCCTTGATAATAATAATAATAATAATGATAATGATAATAATAATAATAATAATAATAACAATAATAATGATAATAATAATGATGATGATGATATAACGTGGATCCTCGTCCGCATGTATGTTGTCGTTGGCACTGTAATATTCTTGTTGCCAGTATTATGTTGTGGTGTTATTCCGGCGTCTCATTATCTTGGACTCGTCTACCGTGCTGTCGCTGTCAGCTCCGCAAGACAATGTGTTTGAAACGCCTACCTTGACGCTAACTCGAACTCGTATACATCACGTAACTGACACTGACTCCAACCGAGAACTCGTACAACGACTCTACTACTACTCAACCCCTGCAACGACTGACTGTGTGACTTCATAGTTGCTGGTTCATACCACTTTGCCACGTAGCTAGCTATCTCTCTCTCTCTATCCATCTATCCATATCTATCTATCTATCTATCTATCTATCTATCTATCTATTTATCTATCTATCTATCTATCTATCTATTCTAAGCATTGTTTCTTATTTTAGCACAAGGCCAGCAATTTAAAGGGTGGTGGGGTTGGCAAAATCGATTATATCGACGCAATTTACGCTACTGGTACATTATTTTACCGACCTTGAGAGCAGGAAAGACAAAGTCTTCTTCGGCAGAATTTAACCTCAAGACACCAAGAAACGGAAGAAATGCTGCTAGGCAACGATTCTGTCAGCTCACCGTATTTGACATAGTCTAAGCATAAAATAAATATTTATGCATGCATTATGTGTCAACTTGAATTTGTCACAAAATTCTCATAAAAGTTTGACACAAGACAACGGTCATGCTGTCTCGCCCCGCCAGCAAGAGGCACTAAGTGTACAGAACTCTAGTCATAAATATGTCAAATCTTTAATCGTAGTTAAAAATCGTCGGAAGTGATGTTGCGAAATCACTAAATTAGGAGAAACAGTCGATCACGTGGTGCGCAGACGACCTCAAAATGGCAGCCTTTACTGACTTCTCCATTATTTTCTTTTTCCTCTCTCTTTCTCTCTCCATCTTAAAAGAAGCACACGACCCGAGAAGAACAACACTGGTACCCTTGAAATCTTCTCGTCTTCTCTTCCAAAGAGCTACGTATTATTATTATTATTATTATTATTATTATTATTATTATTATTATTATTATTATTATCATTATTATTTAGATGGGTTCTGTGAAGAACAGTTTCACACACTAGTGAATAAACTCGCCATTAAAAGAATTTATAGTGACTCCTTCCTGCTAAGTTCAACACATAAGGTACCGATGGCGGATTTCTTGGTAATTGTTTGACTTGTTAGATATGACAGTCAAATCTCTGTCTGTCTGTCTGTCTCTCTCTCTCTCTCTCTCTCTCTCTCTCTCTCTCTCTCTCTCTCTCTCTCTCTCTCTTTGTCTCTCCCTCTCTCTCTCTGTCTGAACACATTACACTGTATAAAATAAAGTGCAGTACACGCATTTGGGTATTCTAGTCTGAGGTAAAGTTTCTTCCAGAAATAACGAGAGATAGAGAAATAGAAAGAGAGATCGAGAGAGAAAGAGGGAGGGAGAGATAGAGAGAAAAAGAGAGAGGTGGAGAGAGAAGAAAACAAAGAAGAAAGAGAAGAGGTAAAAGGAGCAAGAAGGAGTAGTAGTAGTAGTAGAAGAAGAACCGGTCACCGTATTGGACTGCGACTTATATTTATGGACCATGAAAGAATAAAAGTCGAACGTTGATCCCAACGCGGTTCGAAACCAGATACCCGGAAGCCAAACTGAACAAGCCAGAGACTCTACGGTCGCGCCACCTTACGGCCCCACAAGAGAACCGCTAAACTACCACTCAAACACAGCCTGTCTTCTTTGTATGACCATCATCACTCCACTACAACTACATAAGCGCAAAACTACCACCCAAACATCAGTTTTATTTTTTGTATGACAACCTCTGTAACACAACAAATAGATGCTAAACTACTACCCAAACATCGCTTTCATTTCTTGTGCAACTACCACAGTACTGCTGTAACCGCTACACCACCGTTATACCGCTCTTTGAATACCATCTTTCCTCACAACATCACCACTCCCGCTGCCGTCATGTCGTCAATACCACTTATACCATGTGACCAATACTCTCTTCACTATCACACCACTACTATCACCACCACTACAACTTCACACCAACCACTAACACACACATGCAGACACAACACTACTATTACTACTACTGCTACTACTACTACTACTATTATCACCACCACCAGACAACCACTACATCACCACCACTACATCACCACCACTACTACAACTACCACCACTACCACCATCACCACCAACAACAACATTACTACTGCTACTACTACTACTACTACTACCACTACATTACTACTACTAATACTACTGCTACCACCACCATCACCACCACCAGACCACCACCAACACCACTACTACTATCACTACCACCAACAACAACAACATTACTACTACTACTACTACTACTACTACTACTACAACCTGCTCGTCCGCCTGGTCGCCAGTCCGGCACCCAAGACCGAACACCCGCCCGCTCGGCCGCCTGCCAGCCCAGTGATACGATTAAATTTCTGTCGACGAACGCTGTATCCAC
>NC_068999.1:46226358-46227037 GCF_001194135.2 Octopus bimaculoides
TAATAAAATGGTTTAATTAGAGAATTTGAACAAAACTAGCTAATTCCACCAGAGGAAAATGTACTCGAGGAACTTGTGTGTGTGTGTGTGTGTGTGTGTGTGTGAGAGAGAGAGAGAGAGAGAGACAGAGAGACACAGAGAGACACAGAGACAGAGAGAGAGAAAGAAATAAGGATATATATATATATATATATATATAGATAGATAGATAGATAGATAGATAGGGGGAGAGAGAGTCTGAATGTTCATCCTCTCCGTCTCTGATCTGTTTTTGTGTCTGCGTGTGCGGCTGTGTGTGTGTGTGTGTGTGTGTGTGTGTGTGTGTGTGTGTGTTCACCACGTAACACAGTTGTTTCTTTACCATTCTAATACACACACACACACACACACATGCACACACAAACACATACACTAACACATACAGATACACTCACACGGTTATACATATGTATTGCACGGTGATAACGAGTTTACCAATAATAATAATAATAATAACAATAATAATAATAATAATAATAATAATGATAATAATAATAATGATAATAATAATGGTTGATGCTGATAATACCGAAAACAATAAAAGTAAAAATAATAAGGATGATGATTATTTTTATAGTCGACACTAAATCTCCATAGAAATCAAATAATATGTACGGTTTCTTTTCTCTTTCGTTTTCTT
>NC_068999.1:46227377-46228177 GCF_001194135.2 Octopus bimaculoides
GGTGGTAGTGGTTGTTTTGGTGGTGAAGGGAAGGTAGAGTTGGTACCAGTACTGGTCGTACAAATGCTGGAGCAGTGGTGGAAGTACTGGTATTGGTGCAGTGGCAGTTGGTGCAGTGGTAGTTGGCGCAGTGGTAGTAGAATGCTAGAAGAAGTTATGTGAATGGTATGGTTGATGTTGAAGCCAATAGAGCTGTGGTAGTCGAATGGTGGTCGATTTGCAGCTGTGTATTAGTCGAGTGGTTGTTGAATGGTAGTCGAGGGATAGCCGACTCGTTGTTGAGTGGTGGCTGAGTGGCTGTTGAGTAGTACTCGAGTGGTAGTTGAGTGGAGGTCGAGGAATTGTCGCGTGGTCATTGAGTGGTAATCGAGGGCTATACGACTGGTTGTTGAGTGGTATTTGAGTGGTAGCTGAGTGGTAGTCGAGTGAGGTTGAGTGGGGCTAGAGATGTAATTGAGTGTGGTCAAGTGGTTGTTGATTTTTAGTCGAGTGATGGTCGAGTAGAGCTAGAGATGTAGTTGAGTGTGGGTTAGGATGGTAGTAGGGGTGATGGTGCTGGCAGTGGTGGTAGTGGTGGTGGAGTGTTGGCAGAATGTAAGTTAAGTGGTAGTAGAGACGTTGTTGATTACTGTTGTATGGGTAACAGTATAGGTATAGTGGAGTGGTAATAGAAGAGATGTAAGAGTTAGTACCGCTACCTGGCAAGAGAGATGGTGGTGGTTGTGGTGGTGGTGTGGGTAGTAGATTTATGGTAGAGATAGGGTTAATGGTAGTGATAGTGGTGGTGGTGGTGGTGGTGG
>NC_068999.1:46229810-46230557 GCF_001194135.2 Octopus bimaculoides
GAGGAAGGGGGATGAAGGAAACGGTGTTGTTGTTGTTGTTGTTTTTGTTGTTGTTGGTGGTGGTGGTGAGGGAATCGTAAGGAGGGGGAGAAAAGGGCGGAGGAGGGTTAGAAACGGTCAACAAACACCGTATCTAAAATTATCATATATGTAGTAAAATGAGAGGAAAAAAAAGGGGGGGGGTGGAGGTGTTTGTAAAAGCGGTTTGGGTGTAAGCTTGCGGGGGTTAGGGTAGTAATGGCTTGGGGTGGGGTTGAAGATGTTACAGCAATTTTCCAATTGTGAAATATTATAAAATATATGTGCTAACCCTCCGTCGGTCGATATTACTTGCTATATCGTATACGATATCATGTGTTATACGTGATATGCTATATAGAACGTAATAGAACAGCATCCTTTCCTATAATAGTTTTAGAACGATGCATCTAGGCCTTTGACGGGCAACTACTAAACATACATGTGTGTGTGTGTGTGTATATATACATACATACATACATACATATGCATGTGTGTGTGTTTGTATGTGCATTATATATGTGTATATTTATATCATATATGCATTATATATGTATATATGCGTTATATATATACATAAGGTGCAGGAGTGGCTGTGTGGTAAGTAGCTTGCTTCCCAACCACATGGTTCCGGGTTCGGTCCCACTGCGTGACACCTTGGGCAAGTGTCTTCTACTATAGCCTCGGGCCGATCGAAGCCCTGTGAGTGGATTTAGTAGACGGAAACAT
>NC_068999.1:46230682-46234124 GCF_001194135.2 Octopus bimaculoides
TATATATATGCATACACATATATATATGTGTGTGCGTGTGTTTGTGTGTATGTATGTATATGTTTGTTTGTCTGTCTTTGTCCCCCCCCATCGCTTAATAACCGACGTATACACAGACGCACGTACATACATACATACATACATACATACATACGCACACACATACATACATGCATCTGCGATGGGTTAGACTTTGCCAGATGGAGATAGAGGAAGGTTAAAAATATAAAACGGACCAAAACTTTAACGATATTCTTGATACACTTGAGATTGATGTGTCTTAGGAATATTCCAATTGAGATACCGCGAACAAAAACTTACATTAGCCAAACATTTAAGCTCTTCCTTTGCCGAAGGAAGATTCTACTTGAAAACTTGGAAATATCTTCTCCTCTCCGCGCATCAATATTCTTCATTCTTTGTATCTTTTTCTGTTTAGTCTGTACGAACCTCTCCTAATGACCCGGTATTTAATTTTGGTTTAAACTATCGGCTAAAACAGAATTCGTGTCTCGAAACAAGGTTATTGTTGTTATTGTAGTTGTTGTTTACTCTCTGGCCAGTCCTCATTGAGAAAATCTATGACCTCCGGCGTCCAAGCCATGACTATCTCGACTTGTATCCAAACGTAATTTACCGAGAACTACATCGTCCAATAAGTATTTCACCTCGTTATTTAAAGACAATAAGGTGCTTCGCGATGGCTCAATGATTAGCGCGTCGAGCTCACAATCATCAAGTAGTGAGTTCGATTCCCAGACCGGGCTCTGTGTTGCATTCCTGAGCAAGATATTTTATTTCAAATTGCTCCAGTTCCCTCCAGTTGCAACATCACTGGTGCCAAGCTGTATCGGCCTTTGCTTCTCCTTTGGATAACATTGGTGGCATAGAGCGGGGAGGCTGGTATGCATGGGGGACTGCTGGTCTTCAATAAACAAACTTTCTCAGACTTGTGCCTCGGAGGGAAACTTTCTAGGTACATCCCATGGTCATTCAGGACCGAAGAGGCCTTACTTCAAGTGCTTCGTACTAGCAGTGTATATGCGCTTTGCTGTGTGGCTATTTCGTTCAAAATGAATCTTACTAGAGTCTACCAAACCCTGAAACCACTGGCACCATCCCGTGTACATACTGTTATAAGGCAGCGAAATGGCAGAATCGTTAGCACGCCGGGCAAAATGCTAAGCAGCATTTCGTCTGTCTTTACGTCCTGCGTTCAAATTCTGTTAAAGTCGTCTTTGCCTTTCATTCTTTCGGGGTCGATAAAATAAATACCAGTTGAGCACCGGCCTTGTGCCAAAATTTGAAATCAATATTTCTTGGCAGCAACGCACTAAAAAACAGCGTCTGTGTGGAAGACTTCATACCATCGGTAATCAGAGAATGAAGAACGGTGAGAAGGCGGCGAGCTGGCAGAAACGTTAGCACGCCGGGCGAAATACTTAGCGGTATTCCGTCTGAAGGTAGATTTACTTCTGCCTTTATAACACGTAAAGAAAACGTTGTTGCAGGAGTGTACGCAGCACGTGTACTACAGCAGTGCTATGCGTAGCTTTAATGCCGAGATTAAAAAGCAGTGGAGAATTATGTCTATCTAATTTACAAAAAAATATTTTGTCATAAAAGGAAAATGTTGCTACCGATCTATTTTATTCAAGGTCGGCATTACCTGCCTTGCCTACCTAGACGGCATGTTCTTGTTGTATACAATATTTAGTAGACCAGGCAACCGTGTGTAGGATCCTTCTTTGGTCCGAATGTAAGAGGGCTCCGCTAATTTGTGGACGATCAGAAAGAGTGTGTTACATTTTAGAAGAGTATCTCTTCAAACTATTGCGTTGAAACGTGGTAGTTTTCTATTTTTCTTACAGTTACAATGAGAATAAAAACTTTATTTGGTTCTCAGCTCATTATAAAACGTTATCGAAGCACTTCGATAATGACGATATTAATAGTTTCAAAGAAATAACCAGTAAATTTATGGTTTGTGGGAAGCATGAATCACCAGTTTACCAGCAGAGCCATTTGGAAAGCCGTAAATCTTCAAACCCTTCGTTTGTCTTTGAAGCCCATTGTGAAATGTGCGGGGGGTTATCTCCCTTGAGAGAGAAACTCGTGCGTTCCATTACAACGTTATTGTCTAAATATTAAATGAACACTTGTGAGATATATTGGTCAATTAACTAACAATATTCTCTTTGATTTATCTATGGAACTTTAACGTCCCACTGCTTTGATGCCAGTCATATTTCTTACCGAATCAATGTTCTTTAATTCTATGTTACACAACATCCAATACAATGCAATAATAAACTACCGCTAACACACTCTGAGTTCAAAATATCTGACTGTCAATAAAAATTGATAAAGTTTTCATTAACCTTGAATTGCTGTCGTCTATCAAACAGTAAATTAATCAAATATTAAATATTAAATATTAAATATTATTATTATCATTATTATTATTATTATTATTATTATTATTATTATTATTATTATTATTATTACTACTATTATTATAATTACTACTACTACTACTACTACTACTACTACTACTACTACTACTACTACTACTACTACTACTACTATTATTATTATTGCCGCCATTACAATATCTCGTCAGAACAAGCGCTTTACTGCGACGAAAACAAAATCGTAAGCGATCGTTTTTTGGAAAGGAAGGGAGAACCCGTGATGTTAGTAAGTCAACAAAAATTTATATTTTTTGCTTTATTGATTAGAATTGGATTCCATAAAAAAAGGAAACAAAGAAAGAATATAAGGTTGTAATTTCTTAGCTACACAAATACAACACTATCAGATTTCGTCGAACAAAACGAATTACATGGAAATGTTTACATTGATGCCATTGGATTTTTATCATAGCTATTTGTGTATATACATAATGTGTGTGTGTATATGCACAAACACACACACATGCACACACACACACACGCACACACATACACATACACATACACATAAAGGCGCATTGTTCATTGGTTAGACCGTCGAGCTTACAAGCGTAAGGATGTGGCTTCGTGTCGCGGATCGGGCTGTATGCTGTGTTCTTGAGCAAGACACTTTATTTCCACGTCGCTCCAGTTCACTCAGCTGTAGAAATGAGTTGCAACATCGCATTCAGTGGCGTGGAGAGGTGGAGTCTGGTCTGCATGGGTGACTGCTGGTCTCCCATAAACAACTTTGCCCCCGGACTTGTGCCTCGAAGGAGGAACTATATGTATGTATATATCCCTATATATATATGTACGTATATATCCCTATATTTATATGTGTGTGTGGGGCGGGGTTGCATGCATGTGTATGTGGTTGTAATTGTATGTGTGTATGTATTTGAATGTGTGCCACTTCACGCTTGACAGCCGACGTTGGTTTGTTTACGCCCTACGTAACCTAGACAGGAATCGATAGAATAAGTACC
>NC_068999.1:46234134-46236168 GCF_001194135.2 Octopus bimaculoides
ATATATATATATACGTATATATCCCTATATATATATGTACGTATATATCCCTATATTTATATGTGTGTGTGGGGCGGGGTTGCATGCATGTGTATGTGGTTGTAATTGTATGTGTGTATGTATTTGAATGTGTGCCACTTCACGCTTGACAGCCGACGTTGGTTTGTTTACGCCCTACGTAACCTAGACAGGAATCGATAGAATAAGTACCAGACTTAAAAAAAAAAAATGAAAAATGTATTAATACAGGAGTCGACGATTCGTTCGACTAAAACCCTTCAAGGTGGTGCCTCATCACGGCCGCGATCTAATGACTGAAATGAGCAAACGAAACAAGATGGTTTTTAGTCTAGCGCTCCATCACTGTTTCCGCTAACTCACCGCCCACTGCGTCTATCATAATTTTCAATATTAATGATGAAATATTGTTGAAGAACAGGAAATAGAGAATAGCAGAATAAATAACGAACTAAACAAAACGGGGAAGAATAATCGAATATAGAGTAAATATGTAAAGATGAACATAATTAGCGAAGATGTCGTAATATGATATAATATCATGTGATATAATATGGTATAATATAATATGTTATAATATAATGCAATATAATTTAATACGATATGATATGATATAATATAATGTGATGTATAAATAAAATGGCAAACGGATGAACAAACAAAGATTAATCAATAAAAAAAATAATAAAAAACAGAAACAAAGGCAATGAATATTGCGGAAGATAATGTCTTTTAATAACGATTGCCAAGTAGCAATAAACGACGTCATTTAGAATAATAATAATAATAATAATAACAATAATAACAACAACAACAACAACAACAACAACAACAACAACAACAACAACAACAATAATAATAATAATAATGTTTTCAAATGTTTGCCACAAAGGCAGCAATTTTGGGGGAGGTGAGAAGACGAGATGCTGTTGAAGATGTCATTCTGGGCCCAGAAACACCAGGGGCGCGGCGCAGCGGTAAACATAGAAGCATCTAAGAACAAGGAAGTTGATTTTATCAAATGGACATTAAAAGCTGCTTTTATCAAATGGAGCTACAGGACTGGTTCCACCATTTGTCTGTGAGGCTGCAGAAGTAAACGAGGCTATGGAACATTGCTTTGAAGGTTCTCTGCTACCCATTCAATCTCTAGTTCTTCAAAAGACGTTGTAGACTTCAATGGAAATGCAAAAAGTTGTATAGAGAATTGTTGAGAAGTGTAATGCCGTTCCGTGACTTCTATGCTTCCTTTGAACAAACGACAAGAAAAGAAGCACTGAAGATCCGACGAATGGTCCATTGAAATGGTAGTGAGTTCAAAGTGAGAGAGACGTGTGTCCTATCCAGGTGAGGGTAACCAATCTTATGGGTACGTGTAGCTGGTAAATGATCAGTTTAAACCAGTGCTTCCGATATTATAAGCAGTGGTGCAATGTAAATGGGTAGGATATTAAAATAATAATAATATATTTAAAAAAAGGGAAAAATACAAACCTAAATTCTGTTTCATTCGTGGATTTTAAGAAGTATTAAATAATGTTCCGTATCTGGCTTTTATTTTCAGCTTTTACTTCATTGTTTCCTTCATTGGACTGCGGCCATGCTGTGGCACTGCTTAGAGGGTCTTAGTCGAAGAAATATAAACCTTTAATAATATAAGTTTTGATCACTCTAAGTCTTTTAATAATCAATCTGTCTCTTTTGCTGACCCGTTTAATGACGGGGACGTGACAACCCAAAACTGTTTGTCGAGTGGCAGTGGTGGTGGTGGTGGGGGGGACACGCGCGCGCACACACACACAAATACACACACACACACACACTTATATAAGAAGAGGGGTAGCAGTGACTTCGACGTTTCGGCCTGCTAGACTTCATCAGATTGAGAGATGAAGGCCAAGTAGGCTGAAATTTTGAAGCCACTGTCATCAGTCTACTTGTAAATGTATAACTAATATGTAGCCGACAAAAAACTATTAACTAATACTTCAGATTAATATATAAAATTGCTTTTAT
>NC_068999.1:46237857-46238882 GCF_001194135.2 Octopus bimaculoides
GGGGGGGGGGAGCAAATATAGATACTAGGTACCAAATAGCTATATTGAAAAAGCAGATCATATATCGTTATGATTGAAGAAATATCCACCATGAAACTAAATCCATCGCCAGACAATGATAATTTCTGTTGGCAGCGAGTATTTCCACCTCGCCATCATGGCCGCCGTCTCTTCCAAAGAGTTGACTTTCACATAAATATAAATTAAATATGTCTGCTTTGTTGTAATTATATTTGGATAAATATTGCTGCAAGGAACCACCCTATGACATTTGGTGCCAGACCGGCGCAGAATAATAGAATAATGGAATGGATATTTTGCAATGGAAATTACTTGGAATATCGTAGAATAATTTTGTTCCCGCTGCTGATGATCAAAGGTAATTAGTTATACGAACGCATGCACGCATGCATGCTATGTATGTATGTACGCATACACCGGCAGCATGCATGCATACATACATACATACATACATACATAAATAGATAGACAGATAGATAGATAGATAGATAGATAGAATGTTAGATAGATACATGCATACGTACATACATACATACATACATACATACATACATGCGTACGTACGTACATGGCATACAGGCAGACATATATATACATACGTATATATATACATGCATACACACATGCATACATACTTAAGGTGATGCTTCAGCATGGCCATAGACAAATGAATGAAACACGTAAAAGAATAAAAAGAAAAGAAATACATACATACATAGAAGTGTACGTACGTACCTACGTACGTACAGATGTATTCTGTGTGCATGCACATACATACACACACACACACACACATTCTCACACACTCCGAAGCATGCACTCACACACGTGTATGTGGAGAAAAGCAGACACGCTTTACACACTCAAGTGGTTTTATTTCAGTAATAAAAGGTAGCAGAACCAACAGCAGTAGCAGCTGCAGTAACAGTAGTAGTGGTGGTGGTGGTGGTAGTAGTAGTAGTAGTAGTAGTAGTAGTAGTAGTAGTAGTAGTAGTAGTAGTAGT
>NC_068999.1:46241978-46243071 GCF_001194135.2 Octopus bimaculoides
AAACACCAACAACAACAAAAATAAACTCTGTGTAACTCTTCGCGAATTCTTCGGCTTTCAAAACAAAAGTCTGAAATGCACACACACACACACACACACACACGCACACACACACACACACACGCACACACACACACACATACATACATACACACATACATACATATATGCATTTATGCATGCATAATACACAGTACATACATGTATATATGTATATACATATATACATACTCAAGCACAGACACACGCACACACACACATTTATACACCTAAACATATGTATATATATATATATGTATATATATAAATGTTTAGTGTGTATACACACACACACACACATATATGTATAAAAAGGCTTATTTTCTCCCCCTCACGTACATCTTAATAACTATCGCTCATTTCTGCTTACCCCCCTTTCTTTCTATCTTATCTCTTCTCTCTCTCTCTCTCTCACTCTTACTCCCACCCTTCCTCTACACTCCCCTTACTTGCATTTCACCTTCCCCTTTCCATTCCACTCTTACCACACCTCTCTAATCACTCTCTACTACCACCACCTCTCCTCCCTGTACCCCCAACTTTATTCGTACTCTCGTCAAGAGTAAGTTTCACATCTCCTGACCTGCCACCCCTTTTTCTCCCCTTCCTCCTTCCATTCGCTTTTTCGCCTTTCCCTCCCACCACCCCTCGTTCTCTTCACAGTCCCCTTTCATTTGCATTTACCGAGGGTCTCCCTTCCATTTCTCTTCCCTTCCATCTCTCCCATGCATTCTCTTCTCTTTCCCTCGCTCACCATTCTTCAGTTCAAGCTCTCCAAATTCTTTTCTCCTTCCCACACGCATATGCACAATATATTCATGTGTTAGTATGGGTATGCATGCATGTATGTATGTATGTATGTATGTATGTATGTATGTATGTATGTATGTATGCATGTATATATGTATGTATGTATATAGGTTTATATGCGTATCTATATATATGCATATAAATATACACGCGTGTATGTATATACATATATATATGTATATAAAGATATACATATATTTATCTATATATATATATATTTATTTATTTATATATATATATATAT
>NC_068999.1:46243270-46246622 GCF_001194135.2 Octopus bimaculoides
TAGATATTATATATATATATATTCATATATATATATATACATACATATATATATATATACATATATACATACATATATATATGAATATATATGCATATATATGTGTGTATGTGTGTATATATATATATATATATGCACATACACACGCATACATACATACATATACGTGTGAATATACTTTTATGCATAAGCATAAGACACACATATATAGCAACGAACCAAATATATATGCATGTACGTATGTATGTATGTATGTATGTATGTATGTATGTATGTATGTATGTGTATGTGTGTTTGTGTGTATGTATGTATGTGTGTGTGTGTGTGTATGTATGCAACCGTTTATTAGCGAATTGTAGGTTTTCTTCAACATTTTCACCGTTTCGACTCGATTCATTGCTCGTCGTTATGCCAACGTGGACGTCAGTCGGTTGTATCGTAAGAGAGGGAGAGAGAGAAAGAGAGGGGGGAGAGAGAGAGGGGGAGAGAGAGAGAGACAGTGCGAGAGACAGAGAGAGAAGAGGTAGAGAATGCGAAAAAATAACGATGTATGTGCGAAGGGGAAGAGATAGAGAGAGAGAGAGTTAATGTGTGAGAGGGATAGAAAGATTAAGAGGGGGCGAAAAAGGGAGAGAGCAGACGGTAGCAATTTAGGAAGATAAATGGAGAGAGAGAGACAGAGAGAGAGAGAAGGAGAGAGTGATAGGAGAGAAGAGAGGGGGTGAGATAACGTGTATTAGAGAAATGGTAAGAAAAGTGAGAAAAAAGATGATAGAGAGAGGGGGAAAGGAGGAGAAGGAGAGGATAAAATGAGTGGGAAAAACTGACGTAGATTAAAACGGAGAGGTGGTAGATAAGAAAGAAAGGAGGACAGAAAGAAAGAGAGAGAGGTAAAGAGAAAGAGAGAAGAAGAGTAAGAGAGAGAGAGAGAGAAGCAATGGAGATGTTGGAATAGTGTTGGAGAGAAAGGAGAGAAAGAAATAGCGTGAAATGAATATCAGAGAATCATAGAGAGAGAAAGAGATTAAGAGTGATTGAGATAGGGTGGGAGAGAAAGAAGGAGAGATAGAGAGAGAGTAGAAGGGGGTGAGAAAGTGAAGGAGAGAGAAAGAGAGAAAAAGAGAGGGAGAAAGAGAGGGAGGAAGAGAGAGAGAGAGAGAAAGCGGGAGAGAGAGAGAATCAACGCGATAAGGACAGTTAAAACCAGTGAAAGCGAGAATAAGTGAGAGCGAATATGAGAGAGAGAGAGAGAGAGAGAGAGAGAAGAAGAAGAAGAAGAAGAAGAAGAAGAAGAAGAAGAAGAAGAAGAAGAAGAAAAAGAAGAAGAAGAACGCGTACGCTATGTAAGGTGGTAATATTTAGATCTGTGTCTGTAGAGGTGTGTGATATTGTTGAGTTTGTCAGCTTCCGTCTGTAGGAACGGAGAGACAAGACCATGTGTTAAGCTTGTTGGCTTTATGGTAACCTTGGGACCAATTAACCGGAACATACTCAGATATTCACACACACATACATACACACACGCGCACAAAATCTACTACACGTACATATATAATTATGCATACATATCTTGACATATATGAATATGTTGTTGGTGAAAAACGTTAGAAATATTAATGAAATTAACATTTCATTCAACGACTGGCTGTCAGAATCGTTATGGCGCCGGGCGAAAACGCTTGGCAGCATTTCGCCCGCCCCCCGTTCTGAGTTCAAATTCCACCGAGGTCGAATTTTCCTTTCATTCTTTCGGAGAGCTGCGTGGCTTTGTGGTTAGGAGCGTTGGACTCATGACCGCAAGGCTGTGGTTTCGATTCCTGGACCGGGCGACGCGTTATGTTCTTGAGCAAAACACTACATCTCACACCTTTCATGACTGAAACCAAAGATGGTCGATTTCCTTCTAGCGCTGACTTAAGCGGCTCAAGCTGCTCACCGTAGATCTCCTTTGTTATTGTCTGGTTTAGGTTTTAAAGTTCAAAGTGGACTCAACCTTTCATATCCCACCAAACAGATAACAACATCTTACGTGGGTGAAGACCTTCTTTAACCTGGGATGCCGGTGTTTCTCCTTTCCCTACCCACTGTCTTTGGTGCTTGACATTTTTATAGAGAACCCATTTCTCGCCACCAGTCACTATTCGGTCCAAAAAGGTTCATTCGTGAGATGTGACAGCAAAGAAGAACACACATTCAATCCCTGTGTGTGGTTATACTCGGAAAGTTTATGAGGAACCCATTGGCCCAATTTGCTGACTTTTTTCGATGGCCCGCAGGTATCGATGAATAGTTGAATGACCAAATCGAAGCTTCTCTGCTAGTTCCTCAACAGTTACAATGAGATTTTGTTCCACCAGGGTTTGCACGACTTCCTCGTCGAGTTCTACAGATCTTCCTGGACGAGGATCGTCTTCTATGCTGTAATTTCCGGCTCGGAATTTCTGGAATCACCGTTGGCACTGGCTTATGCTTATCGTCCGATCCCAATATACTGCATTAATATTCCTCGTACTTTCCGTCGCCTTGTTGCCTGTATTGAACTCATAAAGCAAAATATGCCGAATATGCTCCTTTGTCACTTACATTATAACTTTGAAAAAATAACTGTTAAGATCGAACTGCACTCTTCAAAACTTGCACTAAGAATAAGTAGAAGGTAAAATTACTGCCTGCATTTATAGTAAGTTGATGCAGGTAGTTTATCCCATCTCCCTCTGACATTTAGTTCATGCAATTGAAAACACCGCATTATTTATGGGATGACCCAATACATCTGTTAATACTGTCTTTAACGGACAGGGTGGTCATCTATATTATTTCTTTTTGCGTTTAATGTAAAATTAATGTTTCACTCTGTTTGGATTTAATGTTGCCTCGAGGTAATTTACTATTTTCAGGTTTGTATTTATTGCAGTTTTATGTAAAAAAAGAAAGAAAAGATATTAAGTAGTACTTTCCTGAATTTGTCTTTGTCGTGTACAATTATGTAATGGGATACGGCACGTCCGTCATCTCTGTAAACTCCTACGCTAATGCATCTTATTGTTTTCCAGTCAGTAAAGAATAGAGAATCCGACTAAATCCCAAATCTCTACTTAGTTAAGCTATAATAATGTGTTCTATACATACACACATACATACATACTTACATACATACATACATACATACATGCATACATACATTATCTATCTATCTATCTATCTGTTTATCTATCTATCTATATATATATATATATATATATATATATATGTATGTTTATATATGTATGTGTGTGTATTTGTTTATCTATGTGTGTGTATTTCTGTGTATATATATATATATATATATATATATATATATATATATATATAT
>NC_068999.1:46246657-46250016 GCF_001194135.2 Octopus bimaculoides
TGTATATATATATATATATATATATATATATATATATATATATATATGTGTGTGTGTGTGTGTGTGTGTGTGTGTGTGTGTGTGTGTGTAAGTATTATGTATATACACACGCATACACATATACGTACAGGGTGTGTCAGCTATCTGAGAACAAAATTTTGATTCAAGCAAAGCAAATTTATTTATCAAAGAAACCAATATATTTTCATAAAAATTGGTACACATGTTCTTACAAACACACAACAAAAGGCTATTCAATTAAACTACCATCAGCTACGATCACTTCTTCGAGACGACTTCTAAAACGGCTAAAAGCATTGATCAGATTATCTATATTGATGTTGGCCATTTTGTCTCCAATAGCAGACATCGACGAATCCTCGTTGGTCTCCCTCTGAACGACAGCCCGGACGTAGTAGTCCGGCGGGGTTTTAAATGAGGACAGGGTGGTGACCAAATGTTAAGGATAACACGATCACTTCTGGGTCATACAGGCTGTGTGAGAGGGAGCAGAGTCATGCTGGAACACGTACGACCTCCACCGAGTAACTCCCTCGTTCCAGGGTTCGATAACCGTCTCCACTGTCTCAATGTAGGCTGCAATATTAACCCCAAGACCTTGCGGGGGAAATGTGAGAAGGCATGCTATGGGCATCATTGCTCACGACCACCAAGACCATCACAGACGATGGGAACTTGGTGTGCATGACTGTAGGGAGTTCAGTGGCACTGGCGCAGGGCCGTCTGTTATTCCGCCGATTCACTTTTTGACTTTGGATAAAGTTCTCTTCTGAGAACATCTATCTATCTATCTATCTATCTATCTATCTATCTATCTATCTATCTATCTATCTATCTATCTATCTGTCTGTCTGTATGTCTGTCTGTTTGCCCATACATACGCACAAATATATGCACACACACACACACATACACACACACAAACACATATATGACGCTGTTTTCTAAATCATAAATGACGTGTGCAATTTCCACCACTTATGACGTCATAAGTACTTATTTATATCGTTGTAAACGGTTGAGACGCAGTGTAACATTCATTGCATTGAGACAACTTCCGCCATTGACTCACTTTCACAAAAACCGTATTCCATGAGTTGTGGTGGCATTCAATCCGAGCGCTGTGAGCAAGAGAATTACTTTTGAACAATTTAATTTTTACATTAATAGTCACCTTAGTGTTGTGTTCTGAGATTTTTTTCTTGTTCTTTTTACTTTTGCTTTGTTTCTGGTCTGGTTAATAAGCCATGAAATGTCCATTCCGGTTGACTGAATATCTGGAATCATTGATCAGTTATATCAATATACACCCAGGAATGTTGTTCTTAATTTATTTTATTTTATGTTCTTTTTTTGTGTGTGTGTGTGTAAAGCAACTAAACACACCGACATTTTTATTAGTATCAAAACCACTAAACTACAAACACTCACCAAACAAACACATTACTAACAATAACCCTAAACACCGCATTGCTAACAATAGCTTGAAGCTAACAAGGAAATGTCTATGCGATAGTTCGATGGTTCGGCTAGACATGGCAGCTAAATCTCTCTCAAACTATTTCAAATCAAAAGAAAAACGGATTAGGTGTCATCATAGATATACATATATCTAGTTCTCAATATGCTGTTTGATATAAAATATATGGTATATATGGTCCTTCTCTCTAGGAATACAAAAACAATAATCGTGGTCGAACTCACGGTGCTCTAGGAGGACGGGGTCGATATTTCTCCCCAGGTAAAGAAAACGAAATATCAGGACTTAATCGACGAGGCCTTTGTCAAGGGCTGGCATGCAGCCTCATTCCCCATTGAAAGTCAGCTGCCGCGAGTTTTCCATCTAGCCCAGTGCGTTATTTCTTGCAGAAGATAGGCCTGGAAACCAGCTAACTGAAGAAAACCATTAAAGAAATAGGCATGGCAGCTGAAACTAGCTCAAAATGGCTATGGTTGATAAGCGACCGCAAGTAGAAACCTTTTGTAAGTGAAAACTGGCTCAGTCCTCGCTGTCCCACTCAGGTGAAGCATACAGGCTAAGGGGCGAAACGCTTGTGACCCTGAGATACCTGCTGACGATACAGAAGGACTTCTAGCATTACAATGGATTGAGAAGAGCTTGCAAAACCTCTGAGTAGCTCATGTAGATCTTGCATGAGGTAAAGCATCTCTGATGTTTATTTCACCTTGGATTCGAAAGCCAGCTAGTGGAGGTCTGCATCGCAAGTCAATCTATGAATTATATGAGTTATACAAACCAAGTTATACAGACTGATTTATTCTTCCTTGTTCTAATATTTGTAAAACAAAAATATATAAGTATACTGTAATTTACATGAAGCATTGTAATGTGTAATTGATACGAATATTTTAAAGAAGACCTTTTAAACAATGCAGATAAGAAGTTAGACGATAGATGTCAAAGAAAAATGACAAAGACAAGACATCATGTCACCTCACATTGGTTATTTAATGCTTCGTTTGTATTTTAGAAAAGTTTCTCATTATCAAATATATGATAGAAAGTAATCAACAGATCGGAGAAAAAGTGTTATTATTGACATAAAATGGCTGGCCGATAAAACATTCTGGTCGGTCGAAAGCACCTTTTCTACGAATTCTTGAATTATTTTTTATCGGACATTTGATAAAGGGAAGCTTTCCCGAAATATAATAGAAACATTTAACAAGTAAAGTAGAATGATACAATAGCTTGTCTCTCATGCATTGACGTCACCTTACATATTCTGCATAATTCACACCTGAATTACTTGAAAGTCTACTTAAAAATATATCATTTAAAATTTTTGCATTTGATTTTTAAAAATACATAATCTAGAGGGTGTCCATAAATTATCTTTACAACTACCACAGTTTATTGCATATATTATTAAAGCTGAGATCCATCAATAAACTTTTTTTTACATGTCAAATATATATTATTAAGATTTTAATTTGTTTGCCTGTTTTCCAATAAACTCGGGTTACCCGATTTTTTCTCATTTTATCTTTTTTGAATTTTTAGATTGTAAAGGTAATTTATGGACACCCTGTATATAACCAGAGACACGAATTTGATTTACTTCAGGCACAGCTCCACGCATTCAATTTATTCATGCATAAAATTTCGTTTATATAAATAGATTCAAGAACATGAGTCAATACGCAGCGAAGTGTGAAAAAAACTGACGGTTAAGAAAATTGCCTGAGTGGGAGTTTTTCTAGATTAACACACAAATACAAAATATTTAAAGATTGTTTTTTTTTTTTAGTGGAATATGCTCCCGTCAAAATTTACGGACATCTTTATAGAAATGGTTGTGCACCTCAACAGTTGT
>NC_068999.1:46250087-46255465 GCF_001194135.2 Octopus bimaculoides
ACAGACACGTGTACCCTTAACGTAGTTCTCAGGGATATTCAGCGTGACACAGTGTGACAAGGCTGACCCCTTGAATTACAGGCACAACAGAAACAGGAAGAGAGAAAGTTGTGGTGAAAGAGTACAGCAGGGTTCGCCACCATCCCCTGCCGGAGCCTCGTGGAGCTTTAGGTGTTTTCGCTCAATAAACATTCACAACGCCCGGTCTGGGAATCGAAATCGCAACCCTATGACCGCGAGTCCGCTGCCCTAACCACTGGGCCATTGCGCCTCCACTGTATCAATTATAAACGAGAAAATAAACATACTTTCAGACTGCCATATTTTTTAATTCAATTAATTAAGTCACTGTAATAATTCTTTGCACGTTCACATCGCTTCTCAGCAACAATATAATTACTTGGAATTGTTAATTAGTTAATTAGTACGATATTATCATGTTTGTCATGGAAAACGATGTCAAACGTATGTGTTATCTGGCAATCTCTCTTGTATGCTAAACACCCGCTGTTTGTTCGTATCTGCAAGTCATCGTTTCGATTCTCGCAGTTCACCGTGAAAATAGCGATTTGTTATCAGTTGGTGGATAGCAGCACGGATCAACGAACAGCTTTTACGCTGAAATTATAAACAAAGGTCATCGGCTCTTGTTAGATTCGTTTGTCCAGGGGTACATCCGGCTGAACAGGCACATCACGTCGAAACACCGGTGACTCAGAATCCCTTGCACTAATGAATTATGTTATGAACACGTAGTAGTCGTAAAGGAGAAAGTGTTCTCCTGTGACAGAACACACCAGCGATTAACAAATTTGCGTTGGAATCTGCCAGAACATATTAGAATAAATACGCAGCCATCATTTCACATGCTCATTTTCTAAGATAGGTAGTATTTCATATAAGGACCACAGAACTTTTGCTCGAAGCTAGTGAAATCGCTTGGTTAAGTATATATATATTGTACAATTGTTATATTTTCTAGCTTGTCTTGGCTGTTTTTGTCTCTGTATACATTTGTTAGCTATTCCCAGAGGTTTCTTGCTCTGGCGCTACCAAAACGGACTGGTATCAATGTTAAAAGCGCGAAACCACTAGGATGTTTTGGACATTGACTGATGAGGAGTCAGCTGCAAAATTTCCGTGTATTATGATTTTTGTCCATTTTTCCGTTTGCTTTTGTTAATTTTCCATTGTTATGGAAATCGTTTAAAACTGGCGGAATCGTTTGCACACCGAACAAAATGCTTAGAGACATTTCGTCCGTCTCTACGTTCTGAGTTCAAATTCCGCTGAGGTCGACTTTGTCTTTTATCCTTCTGGGGTCGATAAAATAAATACCAGTTGAGTACTGGGGTCAATGATAACGACTAGCCCCCTGCTCCAAAATTTCAGGCCCTGGTGCCTATGGCAGAAAGGGTTATTATGATACTATCAAAGGCGGCGAGTTGGCAGAACCGTTAGCACGCCAGTCCAAAAGCTTAGCGACATTTTCATTTCGTCCGTCTTTACGTCCTGAGTTCAAATTCCACTGAGGTCGACTTTGTTTTTATCCTTTCGACGTCGATGAAATAAGTACCAGTTGAATGCTGGGGGTTAATGTAATCGGCTTATCCTTTGCCCCCGGAATTACTGGCCTTGTGCTAAAATCTGAAATCATTATTTAGGCTTCCTTTCGAGATCGATAAAATAAGTACCAGCTGAATGCTGGGGGTGAATGTAATTGACTTACCCCACTACCCAGAAATTGCTGAACCCAATATGGAAACATCGTTACTTGCATAAACTGCATTGGGTCGAACTGTGTCAATTAATGTAACCAGTTTCCACCCCCTTTTCAGCCTCTTCGTTCACACCACTGTCACAAGCGCCGAGATTTTGGCAGCGTTAAAAGTGCTCCTTACCCCGATAAATAACAACTTGTACATAATTGTTTATAGTATTTTACTTAGGTCTTTCCACACCCATGTAAGGAAAACAAAATAAAGTTAAGCAAATAAACACCCTCCCTGATTTTTATCTTTTTATTATTTTTTTAATTATTATTATTATTATTGTTGTTGATGTTGTTGTTGTTGTTGTTGTTGTTGTTGTTGTTTCTGCTGACATTCCTAGACGGACGTGTGAGTGAATGAACGTCCAGAGGGTGGACGACGTACTCGAAGCGAGGAGAAGGAGACCCGCATTCCGAGAAGGAGACAAGTTTGGATTGGTGCATGGCGAGAAAAGACCTCACAACGCAGCAGTAGTTAGCTTTTGCTCTATGCGTTTTGCTGTGGTTTCACCAATCTATCTATCTGTCTATCTATCTGTCTGTCTGTCTGTCTGTCTGTCTATCTGTCAGTTTGTCTCTCTGTCTGTGTGGCTGCCTGTCTGTCTGTCCATATGTCTGTCTCTGTCTGTCTGTCTGTCTCTGTCTGTCTGTCTGTCTCTCTCTCTCTCTCTCTCTCTCTCTCTCTCTCTCTATATATATATATATATATATATATATATATATATATATATATATGTTTATACCTGTCTATCTATCTATCTATCTATCTATCTATCTATCTATATATCTATCTGTCAATTTGTCTGTCTGTCTAAGTGGCTGTCTGTTTCTCTCTCTCTCTCTCTCTGTCTCTCTCTCTCTCTCTCTCTCTCTATATATATATATATATATATATATATATATGTTTATACCTGTCTGTCTGTCTATCTATCTATATATCTATATATCTATCTATATATCTATTTATGTGTCTTTCTATATGTCTGTCTGTCTTTATCTGTCTATCTGTCTTTATCTGTCTATCTGTCTCTATCTGTTGATCTATCTATCTATCTATCTATCTATCTATCTATCTATCTATCTATCTATCTATCTATCTATCTATTTATCTATCTATCTATCTATCTATCTATCTAAGTGGTATACTATGTTAATAATTTTTACTCCTTTTCCATTTGTCACTAGTAAATTCTTTCAGCCCAATTCCACTGCTGGAATTTTCAGTGATAGCAGCATTATAAAACTTTTCCAAGAGTCTGTGAAGAGGTTAATAAAACTGCAATTTAACTCCAATTCCATGTCATTAAACCAAAGCTAAAAAATCTCCGACTGAATAACATGAGTTATTCTTAGAGAATTTTAGTTTTTATGTATGCACGTATGTATGTATGTATGTATGTATGTATGTATCAGGTCGATAAATTACGTACCAACTGCGTACTGGGTCGATGTAATCGACTGGCACCCCGCTCCCCCAAAGTTTTGGGCCTTGTGCCAAGAGTAGAAAAGAATCGTTAGCACACTGGACAAAATGCTTAGCGGTATTTCGCCCGTCGCTACGTTCTGAGTTCAAATTCCACCGCGGTCAACTTTGCCTTTCGGCCTTTCAGGCTCGATAAATTAAGTACCAGTTGCGTATGGGGTCGATCTAATCGACTGGCCCCTTCCCCCAAAATTCCAGCCCTTGTACCTATAGTAGAAAAGCTTATTATATATATATATATTTTTTTTTTTCAAAGCGGCGAGCTGGTAGAGCCGGGCAAGATGTCTCCATGTTCTGAGTTCAAATTCTGCCGAAGTTGACTTAACCTTTTATCATTTCGGAGTCGATAAAATAAGTACTAGTTGAACGCTGGGATCTATGCAATCGATTTAGATGCCTCCAGCCCTTAAAATTGCTGGCTCTTTGCCAAAATTCGGAATCAATATTACTTAAGTATTCAGTCACGTAGTCAAGTACATTTATTTGTTTTTGTCATTTATTTTTTTGAAGTTAATTTTCTCACTTGGCGAACAGCTGCGCTCCACAATAGCCCACCGCTCATTTATCTCTCCCGAACAACAATATCAGATGCGTCACACCACAAAGAAAGGTAATACCTTCATGACATTTTAGGGAAGCCACTGGTTACATATATAATGTCATCTACAGATACATGATATAATCGACATTTTCGGTCACAGCTTGTGTATTTTATGGGCTTGACTGTTTCTTTTGTTCAACAGATATTTTATAGTTATTTCCTGTTCTATTCAGCATATGACGTGATCTAACGGCCGCGAATACAACAGAAGTTATATTTCTCTCGATATTGGCAGCATAAATACGTATTCGAGAAACATAGTGAAGTCTAACCTTTGGTTGGCATGCAGAAAATTTTTCTTCCACGTCTTTAAATCGACCCCTGCAATTCTTAGGATACAAAGAACCTCAATCTAAAATCGAGTGTTTCTTGAGAACTTCAATCTCGGCTCTTTAAGATACCGTTCTCTTCATTTACAAACGCTCGGTTGACGTATTTCTTATTGTTGCTTCTGTTTATCTCGGTTCTCAAAGTTTGCTCTATAAAACCTTTGTGTGCTGTGTGACTGTACAATATAATTGTGCAATAGAGAGCCATCTTTTATGACTGTTTTGCCAGTTGCTACCGAATGATTGTATTATATTCCAATACGTCATGTTTTTCATTTATTGTCGTCGTATGACTTTATTGCATAACTGCTGTGTTGTGTGATTAAGGTTTATGATTATCTTTAAACATTGCCACTGTATCTCTTTACTTTGTAAAATTACTATATAGCCACGAGGCAACGAGGAAACCACTATATGGCTGGTTGTTCGACCTGTTAGAAATAGCAGCCAAATGTCCTTCAAATTACAGTTTGCCGCTTTAAAATGAAAAGGTGCAATAGGCAATGTGGAGCAAGATACAGCGTTTGAAAAAGAAAAGACACGACGGGTTGGTTATAACTGAAACACGTTTGATCAAGAATTTGTTTGATCAGGACTAATCTGTTCTTAAGCTGTATGACTACGTTGCATAACAACGCTAAATACTGTACGGAATAGTTACATTACTTGTCTATCCTACACTGCGAGTCTTTGTGACGCTATCGTATTTCTGTGATGTATTACAAGATTACGACAGTCTTATACGTTTACACGCTGTGGTTAAGTCGCGTGTCTTGGCTGTACGGACATGTTACACTGTTACACTGTACATACAGGCTGAGCTGTATGACTGCACTGTAAGTATTACCTGTGTCGTACTCAATATTTCATGTCAATACTCAAAATATCAACAAGGCAGCGAGCTGGCAGAAACGTTAGTAATCCGGGCGAAATGTTCAGCAGTATTCCGTCTGTCTTTCCCTTCATCAGTTGCCCACTGCTTTTCGAAATGCGGAGTAGATAAAACAGTGGACAACTGATGAAGGGATTGTTCTTTATGTTGCTTGTCTCGCTGTTCGCCAAAAAAGTTCGTTTTCCATATTTTTGTATGTCATGTTGTTCACGTTTTTTTGATGTCCTGTACCCATATATGCATATGTATATACATATATATGTAAGTATGTACATGTATGTATGTACATATGCATATATATA
>NC_068999.1:46257639-46258143 GCF_001194135.2 Octopus bimaculoides
TATATATATATATATATATATATATATATATATATATATATATATATATATATATATATATATATATATGTATACATCCATGCATCCATGCATATATTTACATACATATGTACATACATGCATACCTATATGTGTGTGCGTGTGTATGTATGTATATATATATAAATGTTTTCGTATGTCTATGCCTATTTATGTGTGTGTTTATGGCTATATATTTCTATGCGCGTGTTTCTGTGGACGTATGTAGAATATTGCAAATGTCAGCTTGACACAAGAACTCCTGGTATTCACTTTCCCCCTTTTCACAGGGAATGCCATTAACGGCATCTGCCTTCGTTCTATCGACACAATCTACAGCAGTGTTAATAAATTGGTCATCGATATTTTCATAGAACCCTTTCAACCGTCAAAAGTAGGGTTTCTTAATAGAGAAAATTGATGTTTAGCAAAGAGGGGGAGAGAAGCGAGAGCGAGAGATCAGGAGAGATAGAAAGAGAGAGAGAG
>NC_068999.1:46259334-46262271 GCF_001194135.2 Octopus bimaculoides
GTATGTATATATATATGTAATATGTATATATATTTATTTATATATATATGTATATATATGTGAGTGTGTGTGTATATGTACATATATGTATATGTGTGTGTTTGAGTGTATGTATATGTATGTATATGTGTATATAAATGCATGTATGTATATAGATATGTGTGTGTTTATATGCATGGATACACATACATATGTATATATATACATACATACATACATACATACACATGCATACTTACGGATAATACTATAATATTTATAATACGCAAAAGCACACACACATATATATATCGTAATAAAACAAATTAATTTCCCCCACACTATAATAAAAATGTATTTTCAAGTAAAGTATCTTGGCAAAAAAAGATTCATTGAAATTATAATGGATTTATGAATAAGGAGTTCAATAGAAACGTAATGAATAAATGAAATATGAAAGACAATGATCACTTAATCGAAAGAACATTATAAAATACATTTTAGCCACATCTCACTATATCTAGTCCAGTGGTTGTCTGCCCTTGGGTAGGTCCTGTGTTTGTGAATGTTTTCCAGCCTGGAGGGCCCGTATTCTCCCTTGTTGCAGTTAAGTAAATTACTGGAACTTTGGCTACCGTAACTAGACCTGGAGTGAATGATGGAACGGTTTCCCGTAGCAAGTGGGATTTGAACCTCGGAATGTAAAAATCCGGAAGATACGCCGTGAAGCATTTCCGCCGACGTGCTAATGATTCGACCATTCTGCCGTCCGCAGAGCAACGTGAAATAAAAGTGTTTTGCTCAAGAGCACAACACGCTGCCCGGTCCGGGAATCGACCCCGCCGAATGCTAGATCATGAGTGCAACACCCTAACCACTAGGCTACGCGCCTTCACATCTCACTATATGCACTGTAGAATATATACTGACGAGACTGTAATGATGACCAAAATGAATAACCTTTAGAAAATATATATTAGCCATCGTTATATACATTGTAGTTACATACTGACGAGGTAAACATTGACCGAACATATGTCCATAATTGTCTTTTACAAACAAAAATCAGTCCTTTTCCTCAAGCATGTAAATTAACTGGAGAAATTAATTATTAATTTCAGGAAATTATCTTCGTTTTTATTTTGGACTCGCCATGTATTTCCACATGATATTTTCCTTCTTTTAACTTAGGAAGTTATTTCAATAATATATGAATTTATTGCATACAACATCCAATATGTTATCCTTTAACTTAATTATTAAAATTCACGCGATTGCCTCTTTGAGGTATTTCCTTTAGCTCTTTTTTTTTTCTTCTTAGTTTTCCTTATGAAATTTATTCCGGCAAAAATGTAGATAAAATATCTTATAGATGAAAAACTTTATTCACTGGTCTGCAGGCTCGGTTCGACGTTTCTATGCAGTAAACGTTTCTATGATGATGAGATGAAAAAAGTACCTGAGTATGGAAATTTATTTGAAAAATTTATTTTTAGTTTCTTTCATTTGTCTTCTTTTCCCTCTGAGTGTCACTAGAGGCGGACAACTTCTGAATTTATAAGAGCACAATTAAAGAAGTTAAAATGCTATAAAAACCGGGTAGATCTATCGCATAACTGCCATGTTATACCTGTGTAAGTTATAAAAACATCGCACTGACAGCTGTCTGATTTATACAAACAACCCACAGATAAACTGCAAAGCTAAAATATATAGCGTAACACATAAAATGTATCGAAAAGCAATGTAAAGACAATCTACAGTTATATAGGGGAAAAGGCGCGCAGTCTAGGTGAAAAGACTGCGGAACATGAGCGAGAATACAATGGAAAGGAGCAAGCATTAATACTCTAATTAGCATGTCGTCCAGAAACATTAAGGATCACAAATCTCGAAGTAATGTAAGGTTGAAACGACCTAACATTAAAGCAGGTTACAGAGGCTGTACGAATACAAGAAGTAGACACTAACCGCATATATATATATATATATATATATATATATATATATATATATATGAAAGAATGATGCCAACATCAAAATGTTGAAGCCAACATAAGATCACGTGTGTGTGTGAGTGCATGTTTGGTTTAAAGTCATATTGTATTTTTATTTTTGTACTGGGCTGTAACGATATCTCATTAATCACAGCCCATCACTACAAAAATAAAGATACAATATGACTAAATCCAAATATGTACTCACACATACAGGCGTTGTTGTATTGGCACCGACACAAGAGAGAGAAAATAAAGAAATAATCAAAAACAAAGGCGAAAACAGAAATAATTACACGACGATGGCTTAGAGATGAAACAGAACAGCATAATCCATTTTGAGTATTAATGGAAGAATGACGAAAATGTCCGTGTAAATATGACTAAGTACACGAGGCAACAATCGATGTGTGTGTTTATAGGTTTTAATGTCTCTTTCTGAAATACAGTAATATACACGAATACACCCCATATACAAACACACAGTCGCACAGATGAACGGATCAATGGCGACTCCTAAATTCTCTCTACTAACCTACATTTTCCCTTTTCATCACGTTGGTTCTAAGACATCTGACGAGTAATACGTACGGACATACGACTATGAAACTTTATCCAAAGCGAGGCTAAATCAAAATGTCCGTATGTCTTTGTACCTTCAACATCATTTGCCGGGTATCTTTTCTATTTTAATTCGTCTGGACACCTTCTGTATGTGTGTATGTGTCTTTGTGTATATATATGTGTACACAAAGTGTATATATGTGTATGTATGTATGTATAAATATATATGTGTACACAAACGCTCAAATACACACACACACACACACACACACACAAGCATAAAAATCAGAGAGATCCCTGACAAGGAATTGTTATAAACAGCAAAAATATTTACGAACATTTGGAGTTCAAAAATATTGGTTATACGTCGTACACTTCAAATACGCAAACGTTATAT
>NC_068999.1:46262281-46266171 GCF_001194135.2 Octopus bimaculoides
ATATATATATATATATATATATATATATATATATATATATATATGTACACACACGCACACACACACATATATACCCATACATATATGTATACCAACATATGTATATGTTCATATATATACATATGTTTATATATATATATATGCGTCCTTTTGATGTTTTGTTATTTTTGATTATCGATTTACCTATATGCATATACATACATATACACATATGTGTGTGTGCGCGGGCGTGTGTATGCGTGAGTGTGTGTATGTGTGTGTGTGTGTGTGTGTGTATAAAAGAATGAATTACAAACCGAATTTAAACAATATCAAATTAGATACTTTGTTTTGAACAACAATCCTTTGTTACCAAAGTTCAGTGATAATACACACGCCACACACGCAAATAAGAGTCTTTGAGTGTGTGTGTATGCGAGAGAGCGATTGGGTGCATACATGCGTTCGTCTGCCGATGTTTGAATAACACGCATGCGTCAGTTCGTCTGTACCTATATAAACGTACGTTCCGTAATCACTGACAAAAAAAAAAAAGAGAAAGAAAGAGAGAAGGAAAAGAACAAAAAAACATAAACACCACCGAGAACTGATTATTCGTCTACATAAACCTGTGTATTTATTTTATAGGATAAATTACATATGTGTAGGTGAGAATATATTATGTTAATGTGAAATATATTGAGAAATGATATGAACGTATATATATATATATTACTAATACACCTTAGGTACAAGATTCAAATACGATTTTTTTCCTTCTCTTTCCGCTTTTCACACTCATCACAATTAACCTCTCCTCTTTCTCAGCTCTCTCTCTCTCTCTGTCTCGTTCTCGTTCTCTCTCTCTCTCTCTCTCTCTCTCTCTCTCTCTCTATCTCTCTCTCTCTCTCTCTCTCTCTCTCTTTATTTCTAGCTCTGTTTCTCTTTCTTCCTCTCAACCACATCACGACTTCCATACACGTACTAACTGACTCCGTTCACATGAAAACAAACAATGCTTGGCATATATTACTAAATGAACGTCAGTCGGTATTTAGAAAATGGAAGATGTAGGTGGAGAAATATAACAGGAGTGTGCACTCACACACGCACACACACACATACACGCACACACACACATACACGCACACACAAGCACACACACACACACACACACACACACAAACACACACACATACACGCACAGACATAGTCGCATGCACACAAGCAAACGTACACGCACATACATACATACATACATACACTCATATAACACGAGGCATGTACACAGACGCATGCACACATATTGAGTCAGTGGTAACGACCTGGAAGAAGAAGAAGAAGAAGAAGAAGAAGAAGAAGAAGAAGAAGAAGAAGAAGAAGGAGGAGGAGGAGGAGGAGGTGGTGGAGGAGAAGAAGAAGAAGAAGAAGAAGAAGAAGAAGAAGAAGAAGAAGAAGAAGAAGAAGAAGAAGAAGAAAAAGACGAAAAAGAAGAAGACGAAAAAGAAGAAGAAGAAGAAGAAGTGTATCTCGTATCGGTCTTGTCAACCACATCCTCTTGTCCTCTTGTCAACCACGTCCTCATAAGAGAAAATGTGCTGGAGATGAGATCGATGCAATCATCACCTTTGATTGGCCGCCAGTGACTCCCGAGCCAGACTCCTCGCTATAGAGTCGGGGATTGAAGTGTTTGTGGGTAAACCTATGATCTCGCGAAATGGCTCTCAGTTTTGTGGGTGAAGAAGATAAGATCCCTAAAAGCATTGCCAGAAGCAACTGAAAAGAGTTCCAACTAAATCTTGCCAAAGAGCAGTGAAAGTGAACTTTAGAAAGTATAGTTTTCTCTACATACATCTCATGTGTCTTACCGAAGTAGTTATAACATCCACGGTATCTTGGCTCTGGGACACCTGACCACCCGGGAAAGTACTGGTTACTGCAGAAGCAGAAGCGTAGATGCTGCAGTAGAGCGGAATATCTAGGTGTCATAACATGGATGCGGCCCAGCCATCTTAGAGTGTAAGGGGTCAAGGGCCGAAATACTTGCATTAACCCTTTGAGCCCTGACATCCTGAACCTTATTTTATCATTTATCTGGCACTCCACCGGTGTTATGGGCTCAAAGGGTTAAGACGGTCGGTGGGGGATGGGGGTGAGGGTAAGCGTGTCTTCTTTGAAGGATTTTCCTGCTGTTGAGCGCTCTCAAGAATTTAGTGTTAGTCTTTCCATCTGTCTGTCTGTCCGTCTGTTTGTCTGTCTTTTCTTTCTCTCTCTCTTTCTCTATCTCTCCCCCTCTCTCTGTCTTCCGCTGCGTACTTCAGTCTACCTATTTATATATCTGTCTATCTGTCCGTCTGTCTGTCCGCCCGTCTGTCCGTCTGTCAGGTTGTTTGTCTAATACACACACACACACACACACACACACACACACACACACACTTACACTTACATTCTTCATATATATACACATGCACAGCATTACTCTTTTACTCTTTTATTTGTTTCAGTTATTTGACTGCGGCCATGCTGGAGTACCGCCTTTCTTTAGTCGAGCAAATCAACCCCAGGACTTATTCCTTGTCAGCCTAGTACCTATTCTATCGGTTTCTTATGCCGAAACTCTAAGTTACGGGGACGTAAACGCACCAGCATCGGTTGTCTAGCGATGTTAGTGGGGGAAGGGGACAAACACACACATACACACACACACACACACACACATACACACACACATACACACACACACACACACACACACACACACATATATTTATATATATACGACAGGCTTCTTTCAGTTTCCGTTTACCAAATCTACTCACAAGGCTTTGATCGGCCCGAGACTATAGCAGAAGACACTTGCCCAAGGTGCCACACAGTAGGACTGAACCCGGAACCGTGTGGTTGGTCCGCACGCTACTTACCACACAGTCACCCATGCACCTATAACCACTCCTGCGTCTATCTTCCTCCAAACTCCTACATATACGCACATGTAGGAACACACATAATCGTACGTATCGATTTTCATTTTATCAATATCACAACCACAATATCTACATACCATAAATGCTTGTGTGTAAGCGCGTAACATCAGCAAGTGAAACATTTACGTGCATGAGAGCGCGTATATATATATATATATCGCACTATTGTTGAGTTCGAACATACAACAAGCTTACATCTCGTGTTTTTTTTTTCTTTAAAACACATGCACAATGTCTATACATCATATGTACTTGTATGTATGTACGTATATATCTGTGCGTAAAGCATTCGTGTACTACGAGAGCTAGTAGTATATAAAGCGCTATTGTTGAGTTCGAACGTACAACTAGCTTACATCTCTTGCGTTCCTTCTTTAATTAGACATCATAGAAAACTTCTGGTTCTTTGTTTGCCATTGTCTGCTAACAAAGAAATATTTACTATTGTTATTATTGTTCTTTTATATTTTTCTTTTCTTCTTCGCTACGGAAAAAAACCCCACAGAAAAAGAAAGAGAGCTAAATCCCTATTGAGAAAAGTGTTTATAATTTCCCTATTTTCTCTTGGACAATACCACAGTTTAAAGTTGGAAATGAAGGCACTGTCTTTGTGAAACAACAGACATTAGAATTATTGCAATAGTTTCGAGAATAAAAAAAGAAATATATATATATATATATATATATATATATTCAGAAGAAGAAAAAATTCCACATTCGCATCATGAAGCAGCGGTACGATGATGATGATGATGATATGAAATAGAACCCCCATCTGTACATTTACGCTTCTCGCTCTCCCTCCTCCCCTCTCCCTATCCCCCGCCCCATCTCCTCCTTTCTCTGAGCGTGTAAGTATGTATGTATGTATGTATGTATGCATGTATGTATGTACGGGGGTTGTATGGAAAGTCTTGAGCCTCA
>NC_068999.1:46266777-46270121 GCF_001194135.2 Octopus bimaculoides
TATATATATATATATATATATATATATATATATATATGTGTGTATATATATATATATATATATATATATATATGCAAGTGTGTGCGTGTGCGTGTGTGTGTGTATGTGTGAATGTACATGCTGACACATACAGATATTCCCTTACACATACACATACACACACACACACACATGCGTGAGTAAATATATGTATATATGCATGCATATATATGTTTATATGTATGTGCATATGAATATAAATGATATATTATAAATGTATATATAAACGTGTATATGAGTATACATACGTACTTACGTTGGTACGTACGTACGTATGTACGCATGTACGTACGTATGTACGTACGTATGTACGTACGTATGTACGTACGTATGTACGTACGTATGTACGTACGTATGTACGTACGTATGTACGTATGTATGTATGTATATATGTATGTATGTACGTATGTATGTATGTATGTATGTACGTATGTATGTATGTATGTATGTATGTATGTATATCTGAATGCATATGATTCTTTATGCAGTCTTACTGTTGTCTTTGAATACATATCTAATTAATACTGAATAGAAATCTTCCAAGCTTGTTCAAACCGAATCGTGGTGGCGATGTGAACGGAACAAAGGCACCTAATGAAAACTCCATTTCCCATAAGATTCTTCCATTTATTTATTTAGGCTGCTAGTTAGCTTAACTTGGTGTCTCCTGATTTTCGAATGTATTTCACATTAAACAGACTGGATCTTCTATTATCCTTTGCAAGTCGATGTTAAAATAGTAATCTCTGTCGGTAGATAGATTACACGACAATCTCTTTCTCTCTCTCTCTCTCGCTCTCTTACATTGACTTATACATGAAGAAACGAAGTTGATTAGCGGGTATTACTGTCGTTTCATTCAATGACGCCCTTCTGCTCAGCTACAGTACTTCTGTTACTCGCATTATATTCTCTTCTAATGATGAACAACCATACATACTTTACCCAGCTGAAACACTGAAAGTCTAGCTCAGAACTTCTCAAACTTTTTGTAGCTATCACCCGCTTTGTTTTACTAATAATTTTTAGCACCACCATGCTAAGATTCAGTAAAATTATATAACCATATTTACATATTCATATATGTGTACGTACAAGCCAGAACTTTACTAAATGCTACAAGTGCAGTGATTGTCTTTATTGGATGTATGGAAATACTCACGTATTTTGGCAATGCCTTTTAAACCATGCTCTAGTTTAGTGTTCATAATTTACATGCACAGATGGTATATATTCGGTTTTGCTTATTTAGTTATTCATAATTCGAGTCTGTTATTATCGTCAATGTTGTAATTGTGGTTAACAAATAGTTTATTAAAACATTACATTTATTTTATTTTTAAAAAACCAAGAAAAGACGGAAAGAATCGTACAGATTAATCTATCGCTCTTCCCTATCCTTTTTTCAAGGAGTCAAATGAAATTTTCCATCGTGCCCAAGTAGTGGTTTAGATTGATGAAAGAATCAGCCGACAAACAAAAGCATGAGAAAGATTAAGGAAATTTGGACAGATTCTGTTGCACTCGAACTTCCAGTGCTGTGAAAAATGTATTATACATACAGTTCTATATTTAAAAGATGAGGAATTATGGGCATTATTTACATTATTTACATTCAGCGGACAAAATATTGCTGACTATTTCGTCCAGCGCGTTAGTGAATCTACCAGCTCGTTGCCTCAAACCACTATTAAATAAACAAAAAGGCAAAAAAACAAAACAAAAAAGAAGCAAATTAGCTGCAAGATGGAATTGAACCTGGATATTTTGTTTTTACTTTCAGACTTCACTACCTCAGTTAAACAATATTGTTGTTGTTGTTGTTGGCACTCCGTCGCTTACGACGTCGAGGGTTCCAGTTGTTCCGATCAACTGAACAGCCTGCTCGTGAAATTAACGTGCAAGTGGCTGAGCACTCCACAGTCACGTGTACCCTTAACGTAGTTCTCGGGGATATTCAGCGTGACACAGTGTGACAAGGCTGACCCTTTGAATTACAGGCACAACAGAAACAGGAAGTAAGAGTGAGAGAAAGTTGTGGTGGAAGAGTACAGCAGGGTTCGTCACCATCCCCTGCCGGAGCCTCGTGGGGCTTTAGGTGTTTTCGCTCAATAAACCACTCACAACGCCCGTTCTGGGAATCGAAACCGCGATCCTACGACCGTGAGTCCACTGCCCTAACCACTGGGCCATTGCGCCTCCACTAAACAATATTATATCAATATATTTTCGACTGCTGCTATATCAAGTAGATTCGCAGCTGCAAATACGAAGCTACAGCTTCCGTAACAAACGAACATGAATAACGTTTTGCTATGCAATCTGAATGTACAACATATTAAAGCTGTGACGCAAACGGCTTCTATAAGTAGTTTATGATCGAATCCATCCAACTTTAATATTCTTCTGCAAAATGTTGCTGTGCATCTTCAAAGATCCACAGAATCAAATCTACAGTTAGAGATCTGCATTAATCTACACAACAAATGAATACTATAGCTTTGCCGAAGCAATATAGCAAATTAATATCAAAAATGGCGCCTGAATGATATTTGAACGACATACAATACAATGCAATACAAATATACATACATACATAGATACACACACACACATACATACATATATATATATATATATATATATATGTGTGTGTGTGTGTGTGTGTATGTATATGTATATACATACATACATACATACATACATACATATATATATATATATATACATGCACACACATATGTATATATATATATATATATATATATATATGTGTGTGTATATACATATATATTTATGTGGTGGTAGCTGAGAGGGTATTATGTGTACAAATATATCTGATGTATATTAGGGGGGAGGGAAGGGAAGAGGATGTGCGTGCGTGCATGTGTAAAGGTATTTGTAGAACGGTGTGGTGGTGGTGGTGGTGGTGGTGAAGCACCTAGGAATGCGCATATGCACTTTGCTTAGGCAATTGCATGTTGTTGTAATGGCATGTTGTATGCGGACATAATTGTTTGTGTAGATTCATCTATTCATCGGCAACAGAGTGTACAGGTGCGCGCACGCGTGTGGGTGTTAGCGCGTGCGTGTGTGTGTGTTTGTATATAGGTAAGTGTATGTGCATGAATGCGCAAATTTGAATAGAGGTATACTTACAGGTAGACACATATAGGAATTTATAGATAAGTATATATACACATAAAAATATGTGTATATATATACACCTGTATATATATGTATATGTGTGTACATGTATGTGTGCTTATATATATATATGTATATATATATATATATATATATAT
>NC_068999.1:46270727-46273506 GCF_001194135.2 Octopus bimaculoides
ATCATTAACGCACACAATTGAGACTGACCTCGGTTAAAACAACAAACTAAAAAACAACACCATTTGTCTTTACTGGGCACAAATACTTTATCACTACTTTTTTTGTTGTCACTCCGTCGCTTACGACGTCGAGGGTTCCAGTTGATCCGATCAACGGAACAGCCTGCTCGTGAAATTAACATGCAAGTGGCTGAGCACTCCACAGACACGTGTACCCTTAACGTAGTTCTCGGGGGATATTCAGCGTGACACAGTGTGACAAGGCTGGCCCTTTGAATTACAGGCACAACAGAAACAGGAAGTAAGAGTGAGAGAAATTTGTGGTGGAAGAGTACAGCATGGTTCGTCACCATCCTCTGCCGGAGCCTCGTGGAGCTTTTAGGTGTTTTCACTCAATAAACACTCACAACGCCCGGTCTGGGAATCGAAACCGCGATCCTATGACCGCGAGTCCGCTGCTCTAACTTCTGGGCCATTGCGCCTCCCCTTATCACTAGTAGGTAGGAACATAAAAAAAATGTGGTGATGCTTATGCCTTTCCCGGAAGAACAAAGCAGCGTAAGTGAACTAAAATATTGTTAAACTAGGAATCATGGTCGTCTGATAGTTTTGATTCCTTATTCGTTTTATGTTTAGCTTCAACGATATTGGCCAAACCAGAATCAATATTGATCAATACATTACAAATAGACTTCTTTTTTTTCGTTCTTTGTGGTATCTTTTATATTCTATGAATGTGCAATGAAGCAGAAATCTAACTGTTATCAGTCTCAGATCTACTTGGAGTAGAATTGGTAACAACTCTCGAGAAGGAATTACTAGGAATAGCTTTTCTAAAACCGTAACGTATCTAATTTGTTTTTTTCTGCTTATAATATCAATCTTCTCAATATATTCTATGTTACGAGGTCTCAAATCTGGTGTGTATTACAGAATATATTGCAGAGACGGTCAACGTATATTTTCTCTTATGTTCGAAAGCCAAAATGAACTTAAATGCCAACTGTCAGGGACGAATATCAACAAAATTCTTTATATTGCTAAATCTATTATTTCATGAAATATGAATCATAAAAGTACAACAAAGTCTTTAAAAAGGCAGACTTCAGGAATAAATGACCCGCCGTAACTACTACTACTACTACTACTACTACTACTACTACTACTACTACTACTACTACTTCTTCTTCTTCTTCTTCTTCTTCTTCTTCTTCTTCTTCTTCTTCTTCTTCTTCTTCTTCTTCTTCTTCTTCTTCTTCTTCTTCTTCTTCATATTATTATTATTATTATTATTATTATTATTATAATTATTATTATTATTATTATTATTATTATTATTATTATTATTATTATTATTATAATTATTATTATTATTATTATTCAAGGCAGCAAGCTGGCAGAATCGTATTTCGCTGGTCCTTGCGTTCTGAGTTCAAATGTCGCTGAGGTCAAGTTTACCTTTCATCTTTTCGGGGTCGATAAATTAAGTACCAGTTATGCACTGGGATCGATGCAATTGACACATCCCCGTCCCCAAAATTTCAGGTCTTGTGCCTATAGTAGAGAGGATTATTATTATTATTATTATTATTATTATTATTATTATTATTATTATTATTATTATTATTGAGTGCGAGAGCAGTACGTGCCATCAAAGTGACACTGGAGTACAAATATACGAAGCCCATTATACCCATCATGACTACCCGTCTGATAAGGGTACGCCAGGAACATGGTTCACGACCATATATGTGCATGGCATGCTGATCTTATATCAAGATAAACAGGCGCATGACCTTGCAGCTGCGGCCCAGTTAGAATTTTCTTAAGGTCGGGTAGCCCATCCCCCACAAAAGGTCCCTGAATAAAGGTTGTTTAAGGATGTTTCCAGAGGTGAATTATTCAAACCCCAAAGAATTCCTCTCAACACATCGCTATGATGCTCCCCAACTACTTCTGCTCGTGATCAGAGATGCACATATCGTCAGCCACCAAGGGACATGCTCAACTGGTTAAGGTCAAACAACTGACAACCAAATCTGTGGTATTGAGCAGAATATTTGTTGTAGTCCATCTTTTTATACCAAGACAAAACAACGTACATGATAACACTTCCAATCAATTAAGATCAGAAGCAATGAGAGCCACTGCCTGGTACTGTATCAGGGTATGTGGTTATTTGGGTAATTCTCACAAATACTGATTAAATATATGAGAACCACCGTCCAATGACGGGGTTAGTATTTTCTATTACTGTAGGTAGGCAACATTTGGCTAAGTGTATCAATGTCTTTATCGTAGCCATCAACATCATCATCATCATCATCATCATCATCATCATAGTCGTCGTCATCTTCGTCGTCATCGTCATCATCATCATCATCGTCGTCGTCATCGTCATCATCGTCGCTGCCGTCGTCATCATCATCATCATCATCATCCTCATCAACAGTAGCTTCAGCAGGGCAGCAATAACTGCAGCAGCAGTAGTAGTAACATTATCCCCATCATTAACATTTACCTCCTCATCACTTTCATTATCATTACTACTACCACCATCACCACCACCACCACCACCACCACGGCCATGTTGACGACGACGACGATGATGATGATGATGATGATGATGATGATCATCATCATCATCATCATCACGAACATAAATATGAACCATAATGCTATCAATGGCAAGAACAATAGAACAGCAAAGTCAGGCCTTCGGCATCGCTGCTCAGCGTCACCACCGCCGCCGGAACCACCACGACCACCACCACCATCG
>NC_068999.1:46275012-46276155 GCF_001194135.2 Octopus bimaculoides
TTTACAACTTTAATGAATATATAAGTCATATTATAAACTAGTGTTGAGTTCCTTAATGTACTTTATTTTTTGCTTCTGTTTTTAATGACTACATGCGTCCTATGGATGAATGAAATTCCAGATAAAGAAATTTAAAATAATTTAAATTACTTCATGGTGTTTTCTGGAATTCTTTTTGCGCATAAAATGCCAAACCTACACCACCAAATCTTGTGCCAAATGGGACTGGGGTCATAATGTGGTCGCCAGAAAAAGCTGTCAATTTTCGGGCTTCTTTCAGTTTCCGTCCTGTCTACAAAAATCCAGTGACAAGGCTTTGGTTGATCCAAGGCTATAGTAGAAGACACTCATCCAAGGTGCCACGCAGTGGTACTGAACCCGGAACAATACGGTTGGGAAGCAAGTTTCTTACCACACAGCCACGCCTGCGCCTATGTTGATATTTTGCTTAGTGTTACCATGAATATAGATCTATAACTGTTCCAAAACTGTTCGACATAAGTAATGGTGGTGGGATGGAATCTGCTTTCACATATTACAAAAGAATGCTGCAATAGAGTATAGTCATTGTCTGTTTTGATTCGAACGCTGATGGCTGAGCAGATATTTATGTGTGTGTGTGCGTGCGTGTGTGTGTGTGTGTGTGTGTGTGTGTGTGTGTGTGTGTGTGTACGCTGTATCTCATAAACCTCAGCTATTCTTCTGAATTTGAATACACTCTTAATCACCGACAACGGAGAAACGTTGAGGCGAAATCAAGCGCCACACTCGTTCTGAAATGGAATTCGTTGCAAATTGCATTCGAATTTTACCGAAGAAAGATTTTGCACAAGAAAGACAGAAAGAAAAACAAAACAAACGAACAAACAAACAAAAAACTACTTATGTGAAGGAGTACGTTACTCAGTTTTCAAACCATCATCATAGTCCCCGTTCCCCTCATCCCCACTCTTCTTTCCTCGTGTGTGTTTCACATTCTGTCTCTATTCCACTATTCTACAGATAGATAGATAGATAGATAGATAGATAGATAGATAGATAGATAGATAGATAGATAGATGGATAAATAGATAGATAGATGGATGGAAAACAACAAAACAGAAGTCTGTATGTGGGAGACTTGCGAACGTTTTTTTCTTTGTT
>NC_068999.1:46277275-46279929 GCF_001194135.2 Octopus bimaculoides
TCTCACCTTTTTGGAATCTCTCATTAGTTATTTCTTCGTACCTTTCTTTCTTTCTTCCTTTCTTTCTTTCTTCCTTTCTTTCTTTCTTTCCTTCCTTCTTTCTTTCTTTCTTTCTTTATTTCTTTATTTCTTCCTTCCTTTCTTTCTTTCCAGCTTTCTTTCTTTCCAGCTTTCTTTCTTTAATTCTTTCTTTCTTTCTCTCTTTCTTTCTTTCTCTCTGTCTTTCTTCCTCTCTTTCTTTCTCTCTCTCTCCTTCACTCTCTCTGTGCCTCACTCTCTCTGTGCCTCACTCTCATTTGTTCAGAATCTCTATCAAGTTCTTTCTTACTTTCTTTCTTCCTTTCTTTCTCTCTCCTTCTCCCTTTCTCCTCCCATCTCCCCTCTTCCCGAACCTCTCTTTCTCTCGCTCATTTTTTTTTTCTCCCTATATATATATATCTCACGTTTCCTCAATTTTTCTCTTCATGCAAATCAAGTTAGGTATTCTGATCCGAAATGAATTCAGCTCGTAAACTAGGCACACGCAACACACACACACACGCACACACGCACACACGCACACACGCACGCACACACACACACATACACACACACACACACACAGAGTCACGGACGCGCGCGCGCTGCTCACTAATCAAGCTTTTCAACCGGATGTATCGCCATTGTAAAATGTACGTGAGGTGAACACAAAAAACAAAAATAGTGAACGCCATCACTACGACGACGACGACGACCACCACCACCACCACCAACAACAACAACAACAACAACAACAACAAAAACAGCAAAACCTTAAACAATAGGAAAGGCGGCAATGATATAATAATAAAAAAACACTAAAAACAATATCATTTTTCGTTTCTGTCTCAACACTTACTTTTTTTTTGTTTTTGAAAGAAGCACAGTATTTAGCTTAGCTTTGCAGCTTAAAGCCGCAGGGAGATAGCCGTAGGCATACGCATGCGCACTAGCAACGACACGCTCCTCACATGTGTGCGCGTGGTGGGGTGCGTATATATATATATGCGTGTGTATATATGTATGTATGTATGTATGTATGTATGTATATATATATACATACATACATATATATGTTGATAAATATGTCTATATGAATCACCAAACCAATATGTATATATATATGCGTATCTCTGTGTGTGTATTTGTGTGCGTGTGTGAGTGTGTGTGTGTCTGTGCGTGTGAGTATGTGCACTGGATCTTAACAATTATTTTCATACATAGATCTCTTTCTCATTATGCACATAGATATTCACACACACACGCTCACACAGGCACATACACACACACACACACTCACACACCTGTATATATATACACACAAACATATATATATATGCATATAAATACATATAGATATATATAATACATGCATGCGCACCTGTATATGCATGCATATATATATATATATATATATATATATATATGTGTGTGTGTGTGTGTGTGTGTGTGTGTACGTACATATATATATACATATACATACATATATATATATAAATGCATACATTATATATATATACGTATGTGTATGTGTGTGTATATGTACGTATGTGTGTGCATATATATATATATATATGTATGTGTGTATGCGTGTGTGTACACAATTGTACGACATGAAATACGGTGAATTAAGAAACCTCCATTAACCGAGATGTTCTTACAATTTAAAGACAAGAATTCTCTTTGGGGATTTTGTTCAAGAGCTGAAAACATCTAGGAAGGGACCAAACTACAGCACTATCAATTAATCCATTACTACCTCATATCATAATCGTACGGAGAGTATTACACGTGTATGTGCATGTTTACATATACAGGGGTTGGACAAAAATATTGGAAACACCTTAAAATTTCAAACAAATTTATTTTAATATGGGGTACGACCGCCTTTGGCAGTAGTTACAGCTTGAATTCTATGAGGTACAGCCTCGTACAAAGTTCGAATTGTTTCCAAAGGAATTTTTGTCCATTCTTCAGCTAAAACAGTCTCCTGTTCTTGTAGTGATGATGGTGGAGGATATCGACTCCTTCCTTGTTTTTCTAAAATGCACCATAAATGTTCAATAATATTGAGATCTGAGGACTGTGGTGGCCAGATAAGATGTTCAACTTCATTAGAATGTTCCTTTAGCTGTGTGAATTCTTGCCTTATCATCCTGAAAGATTGCGTTTCCCTGCAGAAACAGTTCTGCAACCATAGGATGAATTTGATCAGATAAAATGCTTAAATAGTCTTGACTATTAATTCTGCCATGAAGGGAAACCATTGGGCCGGCCGACTTCCAGGATATAGTAATGCAGATCATCACAGATCCTGCTCCATGCTTAACAGTAAGAAGAAGACAGCATATGCATATATACATACCTACATCTACATGTATATATAGATGCATATTCGGGTACAGGACGTCAAAAGAACGTGGACAAAAAAGGAACGGGAACATAAACAAAGCACAAAAAACGAACATTTTTTTATGGACAACAGAATGAACACATAGGAAAAGAGACAAGCCACTTATGGAACTTTTCCTTCATCAGCTGCCTCTATTCTAAACTAGGCGTTTCGAAGATGAGGCAGAACGTGTTCTTAGAATAGCTCTTCCCGCGAAGGAAATTAAGTGAAACCTGCTATGCGG
>NC_068999.1:46281915-46283971 GCF_001194135.2 Octopus bimaculoides
ATATATATATATATATATATATATACATACGACGGGCTTCTTTCAGTTTCCGTGAACCAAATCCACTCACAAGGTTTTGGTCGGCCCGTGGCTATAGTAGAAGACACTTGCCCAAGGTGCCACGCAGTGGAACTGAAACCGGAGCCATGTGGTTGGTAATGCCAATGCACGAAACTCTCGGACCTTGACTTTCTCAGTAACGTCTGCCGATTAATAACACACAAACGCGCGCGCACACTTATACATACACACACATACATATATACATACATACACACACACATGCCTGCAAACACATATGTATGTACATGTTTTGAGTTCTATTTTCCTGTATGTATCATCTAACGTATGTATAATCACTGTGTCCTATAACAGCTGTGGACCGTTTTAATTTGCATTATTCTGGTTGGATCAATGATTATCATAGAATAAACATTAATCCAAACAGATTTAAACCAACAATGATTCATAACAGCTATTTCAGGTACATCGTTTGAAAACAAAGGTTCGCCATTCTTCGTTTATTTCTCTAAAACCTCCAAGGGAACTTGTAACTGCTGACGCGGAACCCAAATGGAGAAACCACAATGTAGTATATGTGTAATGTGAGTTGTGTTACATTGTTGTGGTGTTTTGTGTTGTATGGTGTTTCGTGTTATTTGCATTGTGTGGTGTTTGTGTTCGAAAAATTTTTTTTTCCATAAAAAGATGCCCTCATCATTTTGAAGGCCATGATGAAAAACAAATTGTGTTGTGTGATATTTATGTTGTGAAGTGTTTGTGATGTGTGTTGTCTGCGCTGTGTGGTGTTTTGTGTTGTGAATTGTTTGCATTGTGTGGTGTTTATAATGTGTGGTGCTTGTGCTATGTGGTGTTTTTGTTGTGAGTCGTTTGTGTTCTGTGGTGCTTGTATTGTAAGATGTTCGTGTTGTAAGGTGTTTGTGTTCTGCGGTGTCTGTGTAGTGAGGTGTTTGCCTTGTGTAGTGAGGTGTTTTCTGCTCTAGGCACAAGGCCCGAAATTTTTAGAGAGGGTGCCAATTGATTAAATCGACCCCAGTACGCAACTGGTACTTAATTTATTGACCCCGAAAGGATGAAAGCTAAAATCGACCACGGTGGAATTTGAACTCAGAACGTAAAGACAGACGAAATACTGCTAAGCATTTCGCCCGGCGTGCTAACGTTTCTGCCAGCTCGCCGCCTTCAAAACACTTTATATTGCATGTGGAAAGGTCTTTAAGCAATGATAGCTGGAATCTGACTAAATCGAGCAGTATTTAGAGACGATACGTTCAAACTTTTGAAGAGAACCAAGTGATGACGGTTTTAAAATGGAAGTATTTGAAATTATTCAAATAAAATTATATTTCTTTTATCTGTTGTTTTCTACTTGTTTCAGTCATTAGACTGCGGCCATACTGGAGCACCGCATCGAAGTACCTTTTTTTTAGTCGCATGAATATTGACCTCAGTACTTTTTTTCTTTTTGCTGAGACAAACTAGAAATGATTTCCAGGGAATCGAATTTGAAGATGAAAAAAAACTCGTCTAATATGAGTAAATGTATATGTTCTGTTGTGACACACAGACACACAGACACACACGAACACACACGCACACACACACATATGTATATGCTTATGTTTATACGTATGTGTGTGTACATATGTATATGTATGCAGCAGTATTTCGGTATATGCATGTTATGTACCACCACCTACGCCACCACCATCAACACCAACATCACCACCGACGCCACCATCTCCGCCGCTGCCGCTGCCGCTGCCGCTGCCGCCGCCGCCGCCGCCATTTTGTTTAACATTCAATATTATCACATTCCTTTACTGTCACCCCCGCCACCGCTATTATCACCACCTCCACCATCACCTCCACCACCACTATTACGACGACCACCACGACTACCACTACCACCACCGCGGCCATCAACCTTGACCACCAACACAACCACCACTGCACTGTAGCACACTAATACCGCCATCTTTATCTTCGTCTTTCTCCACCGCCATTCACCACCATTCACCACCACCACCACCAC
>NC_068999.1:46285142-46286091 GCF_001194135.2 Octopus bimaculoides
ATGCATGTACATGTGCATGTGCATGTGCATGTGTGTGTGGATGTATAATATACGGTAATCCAAAGCCTGAAAAAGACGCACCTCTCTCAGAGGCCTGCGAAACTTTAAGTCGCATAGAACCGTATCAAACTGTTTTAAATAATTTAATATAATTTAATATAATATAATTTAATATAATATAATATAATATAATATAATATAATATAATACATCCATATATATATTTATATATATATATTTTTTTCTCCGTGTTTTTCTCCTTGTTTTCTCCGTATTCTTTCTGTTGAAGAGCGTAGCTTGAAACGTTAAAGACTTTCTGTATTCCCGAGCGTCAAACTAATACATCCTTTTGTTGTTTACACCACCTGTCCTCGTCTGTTGTTTTTTTTTCGTACATTCTCCCATATATATATATATATATATATATATATATATATATATATATATATATGTATGTATATATATTTGTGTGTGTGTATAAAGAAATGCTCTTCACGTGATACATGTTTATTCATACAAGCAGTGAGGCATTTAGCACAAAAGTGCTCAATAACTAATTGAAAGAAATGAAATTGAAGTAATTACGACCTGGACCTGTGTACATAAAGTGGAACGAAAAATGACGGATAATGAATACATAATAATACAATATGTATGTATGTACGTTTTGAAAAATTAAGCACATAAACATAAGTCATGTTTCCTATGTAGTGACTCGTGTTTATATGTTCTATCTAGGTATTCCGCTGAAGATAGCTGACCTGGCAAAATATTTTTCTATTTTGCTAAAATAGCTTGAAACCAAGGTACGGAAAATAGATTGGTAAATGTTTTTATTTCTCATTCCCTTTCGAAATTGTCCTTATTTTTGTGGTATGGAGTTTTACTGCTCTTTCTAGTGGGTTAGATGTCCTGTTATAGGTATCTCTGTATTTTAAATGAATATATA
>NC_068999.1:46286883-46287687 GCF_001194135.2 Octopus bimaculoides
CATTTAGTTGACTGTCCCGCAGAGCTGCTGTAACCTCCTTCCTTCTCAGTCAGTATATAAAGCAGACATAAATTAGCAAATACTGTAGTGGAATGCTTCATTTGCATATTTGTTCTTTTAGGGTCCGCCATTGATAAATATGAAGTGTAACAAAAGCGGTGAGCTACCAGGATCGTTAGTGCGCCGGACGAAGTGCTTATCGGCATTTGGTCCGTCCTTACGTTCTGAGTTCAAATTCCGCCGAGGTCGACTTTGCTTTTCATCCTTTCGAGATCGATAAAACAAGTACCAGTGGAGTACTGGGATCGATGCAATCGACTCACCCCGCCTCCTTGAAACTGCAGGCCTTGTGCCAAAATTTGAAATCAATATTAAGTGTACTTAAATTTATTTCAGTTCCCATGAGTTAAGCTGTATAAATACATAATATGTGTGTGCGTGTGTTTGTTTGTATGTGTGAGTATATATGTGAGTGTATATGCCTGTGTGTGTGTGTGCGCGCGCACATACACACGTTCCTATAGGTAGCTGCACACAATTTACACATATGCATACACATTGAGGTAAGTATACACACTGCACATGTGAACTCAAGCGCACACACACACACATGCACAAACACACACAAATACATAGTTAAATACACATACTCCCACAGATTCACATTTATATACGCACGCTTTCCCACACGCCTATTTCCTTAAACATTTTACGCATAAAGTTTCATATACATAACCACATAACCATATACATATACAGACACATATATATATATATATATATATATATATATATATATATATA
>NC_068999.1:46288953-46289340 GCF_001194135.2 Octopus bimaculoides
ATATATATATATATATATATATATATATACACACACATTTATATGTATATGTATATATATGCATATGAATGTACGTATACATTAGTTGTGATAAAATTCAGAACTAAATAGGTACGAACGTGCGTACGTATTAAACACACATTCTGACAAGAACAAACCTATATACAAGCATATGTAAATATGTGTATATGTATGCATATGAATATGTATATATACATATAGGAATTTATATTCACACACACAGAGATATATATATGTATATACATACATACATACATACATACATACATACGTACACATACGCTCACACGCAAAGGCGCCATTACGATATATTCCAACGCTAGTATTTTCCTCAAATATTCAGATAAAATTATACACACACGCACA
>NC_068999.1:46290691-46291542 GCF_001194135.2 Octopus bimaculoides
TATATATATATATATATTTGCATTTATGTGTTATCTGAGTGTATTCCACTGATGCAAGGCAGAGCACTTCTTACGCAGAGCCAGAAATCCGGAATCCGGAATCTGGAATTATCCAGTAATTTTCTTGCTCGTTTATTTTGTCTCTTTGTCGATTCTCCTGGTGCTGTATGAATATTTGATGCGGTTTTAGAGTCAAAGGAAAGGAACCGAATTTCTTGCGATCGCGATTCGATCGCCCCCTAACAGCTAAGCTACGCGCCTCCTCTAGTAATAATTATTACCTCTGAGGTTTTTATTCCCATGCTGGCCACCTGATAAAATCGGTATTTTTAAATAACGGTCTTATCCTTATTTGAAATACTGGAGCAACTTGAAATAAAGTGTCTTGCTCAAGGACTCAACGCGCCGCCTGGAATGACATGATAATATGTGTAAAATGACATAAGTAATATGTATCAAAGTGTCTTGCTCAAGAGACCCAATGTGCCGCCAGGAAAGGAACCGAATTTCTTGCGATCGCGATTCGATCGCCCCCTAACAGCTAAGCTACGCGCCTCCTCTAGTCCGAATGACATAGTAATATGTATAAAACGGAGGCCTCAACGACCGAGTTTTAAGTACAATTAGCGTATTTGTGGTGTAAGAAAATAAGAAAATAAACGAACAAAAATCAAAAATAAAATCACTAATAGACAGACCTTCACACAGCGAAGAAATTAAATATGAACGTCGGCGATAGTTACAGTTCGGAGTTAGAGATGGAGTGAATAACTTCTTTGTTAATTATAATGGAGAGAGCATGAAGCAAGTGGATGATGACAGCAGTAAATGCATGAATTAACTACGGCAGC
>NC_068999.1:46293789-46296033 GCF_001194135.2 Octopus bimaculoides
GGCGCTTGTCCATCGCAAGGTTTATCCATTTTTACAACTAAGTGGACTGGAGCAACAGGGAAATGAAGTGTCTTGCTCAAGAACACGACGCTGTGCACGGCGGTCCGGTTGTCAAGCGATGGTGGTGGGACAAACACACACACACATATATCTACATCTACATCTACATATATATATATATATACGACGGGCTTCTTTCAGTTTCCGTCTACCAAATCCACTCACAAGGCTTTGGTCGGCCCGAGGCTATAGCAGAATACACTTGCCCAAGGTGCCACGCTGTGGAACTGAACCCAGAACCATGTGGCTGGTAAGCAAGCTACTTACCACACAGCCACTCCTGCGCCTATATTGTTATTGGTATTTATTGCAAGAAACGGTTAGGTTTCTTTCTCAAACGTATTACAAATTTCAACCAACACAAGTTAATGTGTGAAAAAAAAAAGGAAATTTTAAAGAAGTTTCTATAAAACTAGTTTTTAAACATCGAATAGCTATGGGGGTCGAACAGAATAAAACAGTAATTAAAGGTTATTGAAAAGGTTGCATGACTCAACGAAAATTTTAGTAAAAATAAATAAGTAGATGAGTGGAAATCAGACCAGTGAGTGTGTTAAATTAATAAGGCACTAAAAGAGAATGACTCTTCACAGACACAGAAATCAAAGATGTTACATAGATGAAAAATGGTTGAGAACCCCTAGTTTCAAGTTTCCTTTGGTTTTCCTAAAGAATCTTGTATATCATTGTATAATGTATTTTGCGAGTTCATTCGTAGGAGTAACGAAAGGAACCAACTTTAAAATAACAGTGAGATTTTATTCCTTCGTAGAGTGGTACAGTGTGTAAAAGCAAGAAACATTGCGTATTCTGGTTGTTGTTGTTGTTGTTGGTCATCTATTGTTTGGATAATTCAATTTGGGTCGCCATTGGTAACATGGGCTCCGTTATTTATTAATTTTCTGCTGAACGGCAGAATCTGCATAACTGGCCTTGATGAAAAACTCTCACCCCTCTGACTCGTAAATAATTTGTCGCACCAATTTGTGGGAAAAAAAGGGGAGGCTCCAGAACACATACAGGATTAGTTATTTGAAATATATTACGCGCAACGTGATTGGACCTTCGATCCAATTACCACGCAACACTCAACCAATCACAACACAGGACTCAACAAATCTCCAAACACTCACATGATGGCTATTTTAACCAATCACTGCAGATTAACGTGATGAGCCTTATATAAGTCAAATGTTTTCAATATGCAATAATAAAAATTGCTCTCGCTACAGTTACACCAAGAATGAGATTATAAGGTAATATTCCTAGTCTTAGTTGGTCACGCTTGGGAAGCCATCCGGAAAGTGTAATGACGTTTGCTTCTGATAGGACCCGATGGAGGGGCTGCTTGAGGGCTCAACCCTCACGATCCTCCCAGAAATCGAAGGTGGAGAAGATCGATGGGGTGTTATTATGTAAATGTATAATATCCCTGCTTGTCTTTGCTGAAAACCTGACTTTGGTAGAAATACCAACCTTCGAACAAACGGATTCTCAAGCGGTTTGGTTCAAATGAAATCAGATAAGCATGAACTTGAACAGTCCTAGAATATACAGAATAATACAGATGCCTTGTTAATGAGGCTTCTGGAGAGTTCGGTATTTTATGAGTAGAACAGTGAATAAATGAAAAATAAATAGTTTTTCCTTCTGTTTTTACAAGATCTACAGAACACGAAGTGGATTCAATGTCTTGAGATCTTTAATAGAAAGTAATGTTTTATTTTATTTCAGACTACGATACGACATTTATAGGAATTCAATTGTCTAGACATTTTATAACATTATAAAATGATTTAATAAAAATAAAATGAATAATAAATATGATAGACGAGACTAATATCTACACAGTGGTAGCAAAACTTATCTGTTAACTACTTGTAATATTCACACTAAAACCAGATGAGTGGGGAAAATGGATAGTCGCCAGACTTCATCTCGTATCTTATAAATAATCGGCACCTTTTCTCTTTTTATATTTTTTTTTTTTTTAATTTTTACCCAGACAAATAAACGGCAAAGTCGATCAAAATGGAATTTGAACACACGAAATTTACTCCTTCGGTCCGTCATTTCTTTTAATTTCACTGCTTTGTACTAATACAGGTGTTTACCGAAGAATTATCAAAATAACTTTCTATTTCAAGTAACTATGTACATATATATATGTTTGTGTGTATGTGT
>NC_068999.1:46296476-46298976 GCF_001194135.2 Octopus bimaculoides
CACACACACACACACACACACACACACACACACACACACACACACACACACACACACACGTATAATTTTCTTTGAAGTAAAGCTAAATTTTATCAAAATTTTTATTGGCTTACTGAGTTATAATCAAAATTTAAATGGAAATCTCCTTCAAACAACATTGAAACATTTGCTACAATGACAAGAACTCCAATATGTTCGATTACATTCTATTAGACAATAACCAATAATTATTTTCATTTTTATGTCTTTACTGATTCACTAGCTAACTCTTCGGCAAGTACTACAATATTATTCTTCTACTGAAGATCCAAAAAGATAGTGAAACTTCTTGAATTACTTTTCCATTATACGTCAGTAAGTAATAACATTTTTTACTTTTTAATGTATATTTAATCTTACTTAAGTTATTCTTAAAATGTTCCAGTGATTTGAAATATTTCAACCTACTTTATTTGAAGTTGTAATCAGTCGACTTTTATCTCGGTTCATTACTGCTATTTCGACGACTATCTTTCGTCTGTTACAAGGAATTCTACAACGAAAGCTGCAGAAAATTACTTTGGAGGCGGCTGTTGTGAAGGCGCATGGCGTCGTGATTAGGGTGTTGCAACGCAAGATAGTGTGATCAAGATTTCGATTTTCGGATGGAACCGTGCGTTGTGTTCTAGCGCTAACAACTTCTTTTCCCATGGCTCCAGTCCAGTCAGCCGTAACGAGTTCCACCAATGTCTGGAAAGTTACCATACTTAATGGTATGTAAGACGCCCTTTGTTTTCATCAAATATATCTCAAGAAAATTACCCCGGGGCCTATATGCGAGGTTGGGCCTCCCATAAACTTTAATGCCCTAAAAACTTATTTTCCTGGATATATATGGCTGGAATTTGAGTGTGTTTAATATGTCTGTGCGTCTTTTATGCCATCAACTGCAACGGATCGGCATCGTGTTCAGAGCGGAAGGTTCTAATCTCTGTTATACGCCATGGAAATCAGGTTGAGCTTCGGCCTTATGAGTTCTAAGACTCATGCCAGATACTTATATAAGTTTCGGCCAGAATTGGCCCAGATCATGACTAACTTAATAGCATCATCTGGAAAAGACATTTAATCATATTTCGTTTTACAGTCATTCTTCGGGTACGATTCGAGTAAAAAATTATTGCTTGCAGAGATATATCTGGGTGTAGGTGGTTTATCTGGAATTTGCTGGAGATTTTCCTCCACGACACGTTTTAACGTTATGAGAGCTTTTCCTTATGCATTTTGGCATGATCTTAAAGAGAACAGGACCAGTTGAGGTGAAAATAGTTCTGTCTTAGTGTTGTAATATGACGCGAGCGCGATTATTGTAGATGAAGGATGGCACGGGGACCAAGCCTTGAGTGAAGTTGATGCCAATATCATTTGGGCAATGTTGATAGAATGTTTTCCACATCATGTAAATGATATAGCGTTCGCGACGATATTGGAGGGAAAAGAGTTCGATCTTCTCGAACCGATACCAGTAACCAAGACTTGTCATGCCATTAATTTTTATTCTTGTGTGATTAATCTCTGGGGTGTTTCAATTTACTTTATTATAGTAGTTGGTTTCTTGTAAGGAGACTTAAGTATATTGCTTAAAGATTCCTCTTATAAAGCATAGTTTTCGTTACGCCTGCTTTTGCAATCGCAGTGTCTTCCATGAAACATTCAACCACCACAAACCATTTTTTTTCTGCTTTGCTTTGTTAAAGTTTGAGATTATCCGTCAGTGATAATATTTTATGGGCAATATTTAGGATATCAATGAATGATATAACTTCAAGTTTGAACGCATTGCGTTTGTATGGCTATACGTAGTTATGATATTACATCCTGTCAGCCGATCTAGATATCTACATATTTGTGATATCAATATCTTCTTTTAGGCCTTTGGTATTTATTACTCAGTAATAGTGTTTCGTTTATGATGACTTAGACATTTATGATCAACTTACAACTGTAAAAAAATAATTATTAAAAAATCGTAGGAAGTATTTTCGTTAATATTTTTCTCGTACTTTTTATTGTCAGACGTGTAAGACGAGAGTTGCGCAGTTACAACCACCATTTGCAAAAATGTACAGCCGCCATTTGCAGAAACGTACAACCGCTATTTGCAGAAACGTACAGCCGCTATTTGCAGAAACGTACAGCCGCCATTTGCAGAAACCTACAGCATTTGAGTGTGTATATATCGTTCTGTTCTTTTACTTGTTTCAGTAATTTGACTGCGGCCATGCTGGAGTGCCGCCTTAAACGGTTTTACTCGAAGAAATTGACCCCCAGGACTTATTCTTTGTAAGCCTAGTACTTATTTTATCGGTCTCTTTTACCGAACTACAAGGCTACGGAGATGTAATCAAACACAAAGACACACACATACACGCGCGCACATACGCACAAACACATAAATTACCTGCATCAACACAGGTAATTTATCCCATCCCCCTCCGACTTTTAGTTTATACAGTTGAAA
>NC_068999.1:46306173-46307971 GCF_001194135.2 Octopus bimaculoides
TTATTATTATTATTATTATTATTATTATTATTATTATTATTATTATTATTATTATTGTTCAGTAGTTTTATTTTTATAACGTGCTTTCACTTCACTACCGAGCGCAGCTCTGTGCGCCTTGGGTATGTGCTGTGGTTTGCTGTGGTGCTCTTATGTTTACTGTATTGAAAGTGTTTTGCGTAGAATGTGTGCAGTACCCAGTAGTGCTTTTTGGGTAGAGTACTGCTGTGAAATAGGCGTATTATTATTATTATTATTATTATTATTATTATTATTATTATTATCATTATTATTATTATCATTATTATTATTATCATTATTATTTGGCGGCGAGCTGCCAGAATCGTTAGCACAGAGGTCAAAATGCCTAGCGGCATTTATTCGGCTCTTCACGTTCTGAGTTCAAATCCAGCCGCCGAGGTCGACTTTGCCTATCATCCTTTCGTAGTCGATAAAACAAGTACCAGTTGAACACTGGGGTCGACATAATCGACTAGTCACTCCCCGCAAATTTCAGGCCTTTTGTCTATAGTAGAAAGGATTATTATTATTATCATTATTATTATTATTATTATTATTATTATTATTATTATTATTATTATTATTATTATTATTATTATTATCATGGTTCAATGTTATCGCTCTTGCAGCCATTTTGTTGTGCTACAAGATTATATTCGTCTGTATGACGACGACGACGACGATGACGATGATGATGATGATGATAGTGATGGTGATAAGGATCGTGGGGGTAGTGGTGATGGTGATGGTGATGGTGATAATGATATTGTTTGTCCTTTAGAACCACATTTAGATGTGAGATGTAGCACAGGAGTTTGAAATGTGCCAATCTGTGACGATTTTAGAAATGATTTACGCGACTGTAGTGTCGTGTTACCCTCGAACCAACACTCAAACCGGATGGGCGGATTGTTGCTTCAATCAGCGTCATTAACATTGCAAACAACAACAACAAACAACAAACAACAACAAACAACAACAACATCAACAACAACAACAATATGGTTCTTCATTTTGGATCGTACACAGTGTCCTCATTGTTGTTAATAACGGAGAGCAATGGGGTGAATGTCCGGGGGAGGCGAGCTGCTTACGCTTCACTTATTTATTTCATCATCATCATCATCATCACCACCACCACAAACAACAACAACAATGACAACGACGTACAAAATGTTCACTCTTGTCGTTGCCAACACCGTCGCTATCTTGACGTCACCGCTGCCAGACTGCCAACGGTGGAGATTTTTATTATTTCTTTTACGTTATTCATGGCCAACATTATTTGGTAATCCGGCGTGACGGAATTTCAAGTTCTTAACAGTCATCTTATTTCAGATATTAATATTTAGGTAAACGTCTATAAAGAAACACGTGGTGTTTTCTTAGAACGTATTAAATACAAAGGGACACAATCCTTACTTGTTGACTGGCGGGAAATATTTCAGCTGTTTTGTGGTCGAAAATTCTATTGGCCTTTTTTTTTTTTTTTTTTTTTTTTTTCAAAACTAACGCTTTAATGGGTTGGAACCCTTCAATCCTCTTTGAGGACTGAAGGGATTCAAACTCTAAGAATTGTTGTCGAACCTTGTTGGCACTCCGTCGCTTACGACGTCGAGGGTTCCAGTCGATCCGATCAACGGAACAGCCTGCTCGTGAAATTAACGTGCAAGTGGCTGAGCACTCCACAGACATGTGTACCCTTAACGTAGTTCTCGGGGATATTCAGCGTGACACAGTGTGACAAGGCTGACCCTTTGAATTACAGGCACAACAG
>NC_068999.1:46310432-46311100 GCF_001194135.2 Octopus bimaculoides
TACATTAATCTTAATCTTATTTCGGCCAGAGTTCTTTCGTCACACTTCTGTGACCTCATCAGTGGTCCTTTGTTTCCTTCTTTCTTATGTGTGTCTCACCTTGCTAACTATCAGCCATTTTGTATTTTGTATTCCTATTGTATGTGTCTACGCATGCGTGTCCTTCAATGTGTCTGTGTCTTTTGTAAGTGCATGTGTGTATGGGGAGTGTCTGTATCACCTATATTCTCTGTTAATACGTGTTCGTTTGTATTTGTTTTTATTTATTTATTTGTTCATGTGTGTGTTTTTTTTTGTTTTTTTTTGTGTTTAATTAAATTTTGTTAACGTATATAGTATTTAATTCCATTTGTTTATCTATGTATTGTATTATACTTTGTTCATATTATTATTGGTTTATATATATATATCAATGTATATGTACGTACATATAACCATATATGTATATATATATATATAATGTATGTATGTATATATGTGTGTGTGTGTGTGTGGGCGTTCAATCTATATTTCTGGATGCATTCATGCAAGTGTTATTACGAATACAGGATTCTTTCTGGTTAAACGAAATTACTTCCTGTATATATGATGGGTGTGGAAACGGCAGTTGTGATGTTTCAAGGCATTAGCAATATATATATATATATATATATATATATATATATATA
>NC_068999.1:46311305-46312715 GCF_001194135.2 Octopus bimaculoides
TATATATATGTATATATGTTTATATATATATAAACCGGAAGCGTTGGACGGGTCAATGACTTCCAATGTCAATTTGGAACTAGATTGAAAGATTCAGGATTCTTAGCAAATTTAACAGTTTACGTCTTACATAACAGTCATAGAAGTCTGGCTCATGTGGTACCGTGCCACCCATGCTAGCATAGAGCACGGACGTTGAATGATGATGATGATGATGATGATGATATATGATGAAGGCGGTGAGCTGGCAGATATGTTAGCATGCCGGGCGAAATGCTTAGCGGTATTTCGTCTGCCGTTACGTTCTGAGTTCAAATTCCGCCGAGGTCGACTCTTCCCTTCATCCTATCGTTGTCAATAAATAAAGTACCAGTTGCGTACTGGAGTCGAGCTAATCGACTTAATTTCTTTGTCTGTCCTTGTGTATGCCTTGTATGTTTAGCCCCTTGTGGGTAATAAAGAAATCTATACATACATACATACACACACACACACACACACACACACACACACATATATATATATATATATATATATATATGAATGCATTTATGAATATTCTTCTATGCATAAATTATTGTATATGCGTACATATACATCCTTGTGTTATTGTACGTTCAAGCGCATAAATAATATACACATATAAGGCTTCAAAATCCTTATTTCACTCATACATAGCCATACGTCTATATATATGCATATGTATGTGTGCGCGCGCACATGTGTGTATGTGTGTGTGTACATATATATGAACATTTACACATGCGTGTCACTTTGTATCATCGTCTTATAAGTGTACAGACAAATATTCTTGTTTGTATGCGGACGAGTGCAGCCATGCACACATATCTCCATGTATCTATTTACATATTTCTTCTTATGAATATTTATTGAACACGTGTAATGTGTGTGTGTGTGCCAGCGTATGCATGTATGTACGTATGTATAAATGTGCGTGTGTATATGTGCAAGCCAGTTCGGGGCACAGGCGTGTGTGTGTGTGTGTGTGTGTATGTGCTGGTGGTGTATGAACGCCTACCAATATATCAATTTATATGCCAGCTCAAACTTGTTTGTTCATTCATATGAACATATTAAAAGAAGAGTATGTTTTTATAATTATGTACGAATACACGTGTATATATTAACTTACAGTCAGCACTTTGGCTCCCCGCGTCTCTTCCGTGTCTTCAATGTTTCTGTGTGCAAACATCGGTTTCTGTACGTGTATGCATATACACATACGTACATACACACATATACACACATACACACACACATATATACACGTATATATGTATGTATGTGTGTATGTATGTATGTGTGTATGTATGTATGTATGCATGTCTGTCGGTCTCTTTCTCACTCTCTCTCTCTCTCTCTCTCTCTCTCTCTCTCTCTCTCTCTCTC
>NC_068999.1:46313301-46313751 GCF_001194135.2 Octopus bimaculoides
ATATATATATATATATATACATACACACGCAAACACGCAAACACGCACACAAACACATGTATATATGTATGTATACACATGAGAGCTACATGTACCGTAATGTTCTAAGTATAAGTCTATCCGTCCATGAGAGTGTGCGTATACATCAAGGCACATCGGCTCCATTATATCTGTACAGTATGCATGTGTGTACGAGTGTGTATAAACTAACCGTACAGTAGGATGTCGAAACATATTTGTTGTGTTTCAGGAAACCGCGTTTCTCAAATGCATGTGAGCGCGTGCACGGATTTGTATATCTTTATGCACGCGCGTATGCCACGTTGGTAAGTGCACAAGACTACGCGTATATATTTGTATACATATAGATACACATTCATCCATATATAAGTATATATGAATATATATACATATATATATCTATATATGTATGTATGTATGTATATATAT
>NC_068999.1:46314419-46315309 GCF_001194135.2 Octopus bimaculoides
ATATATATATATATATATATAATGTATATATATAAACGTATATATGCATTTATTCAAATAGAAATACGTCTGTGCACGAACAGGAGTTTTTGCACTTGATATTGTGCACGTAGGTACGTGCATGTATGTGTGCGTGCATGTATGTGTGCGTGCGCATACGTAGCTTTTTGTCTCTGTGAGCATATTCGTCTGTGCGTGTGCGTGCGTGCGTGTGTGTTTATTGTGTATTGTGTATATGTCAGCGAGAAGGAATGTGTGTCTGACTGCTGTCTTCATCTCTTCCGGTTGCATGACGAAAGCAACTTCAGTTGAGGAGAGCGACTAAATTCTGGCATTCATGTCGAACAAAACTGCGTATCAATCAATTCGGTGATCAATAGCTCAGCCTTACATCAATTTGTCATGTCTATTTTTCTTGTCAATTTCTATATATCTGCCAACGCACGTCTATGCGTTCGTATGCACGCTCTTTGTGCGCATGCGTTCGCGGCTGTTCGCTTTTGTTTGTTTGTTTATTTCTTTCTTTATTTAGCAATCTTTTTTTTCTTTTTGGTTTATTTTGACATTGTTTTCTTCGTGGTTATTGTTGTTATAACGCATACATGCACACACTGATACACACCCACACACACACACACATACAAACACACCTACACACGCACACACACACACGCGCGCACGTACTTGTGCATGTCTTCTACTCAAACATGTTGATAAAATACGAATAATAATAATAATAATAATAATAATAATAATAATAATAATAATAATAATAATAATAAGCGTGCACATTATCGTTTATCTTAGAACAACGATCCGAATATAAAATAATATAACGCGTGCTTGCACATATATACATGTAAACGTATATATATATATATATATATATA
>NC_068999.1:46317246-46317745 GCF_001194135.2 Octopus bimaculoides
TATATACACATTATTTATTTAATAATGCATGCAGATATACATTTGGTTTTTTCTTAGGCTTTTATGTATGTATGCATCTATGTGCGTATGTATGTATATATACATTCGAATATAAGTATACGTTATATGTAAAGATATATACAAAATGCGTATATTCACAAGCTCATGCACTCGCTCGTGTATGCTAGCATAAATAAGTATGAGAGACTGAAACCATATGTGGTGTATATACATATGTATATATATATATTTAGCCATGCCAGGAACGTGCAGAGAGCACAGTATAAGGAGGGAAAGTCATGGTGGTGCTCCAGCACGACCGCAGCCACTTGGCTGAAACGCGTAAATAAATAAATAATATATATATCGATATGTAAATGTATGTATGTATGCGTCTGTATATATAATCTTTATATGTATATTTACCTATTTATCTTTCTCTCACTCTCTCTCTCTCTCTCTCTCTCTCTCTCTCTCTCTCTCTCTCTCTCTCTCTCTG
>NC_068999.1:46317755-46320379 GCF_001194135.2 Octopus bimaculoides
CTTTCTCTCTGCGTGTACGTGTGTGTTTGTGCGTATGTGTGTGTGTGTGTGTGTGTTTGTGTGTGTGTGTGTGTGTGTGTGTGTATGTATACACAATCTCGCACGTATATTTAGGTACACAACTCTAGCAAATATACAAATCTATATATTACAATTATTACGATGTGAAACACGTGATAACCTCCGACAGCAATTCATTTACAGATATCTTATTAACCCTCGAACATGGTCCACGACAGCAACAACAAGGCTTTTGTCTTCGAATCTATCCTCTTCCATATGTCTTGGCCCCTCACCTCTCCTCTGTATTTCTGTGTCGTGCCTTCTCGTAGAAACGACTTGCACATCATCTGGAAACTATCTACTAACTTGATTTGGTTCCCACGTTCCTAATGTCATTTCCTAGTGGGAGAGAAACTTTATTCCAATCAAGTATATAAAGAACGATCGACTGCACGTCCGCTGTCCTCTCTCGTCAAGGTTATTGCATTTTAACACAACGTTGTGTTGCCGTAACTCAAACGAATAAAACGAAGACTTATTGATAAGTGCGATGGCACAGTAGTCTAAGGATATAGCTCTCTGAAGCCGTAACTCTCCGAATACAAAACACGATGCATAAATAGCTCTCTGAAAACATAGCTCTTTGTACACATAGCTCTCTGTAAATATAGCACTGTGAAGGTATAGCTCTCTGTACACATATCTTTATGGAGTCATTGCTCTCTGTAGATATAGCTCTCCAAAGGCACAGCCTTTTGAAGACATATATCTCTGAAAGCATAGCACCCTGCAGACAACGCTCTGAAGGCATAGCTATCTGAAAACATAGCTCTCTATTGACATTGCGCTCTGAAGGCAATGCTCTCTGAATATATACTGTAGCCAAAAACTTTTCAGCATACCCGCGTATGTATATATGTATGTTTGTGTATTTGTATACATATATATGTATATGCATACATATGTATGTATATATAACAAAACTAGTACTCTTAATGGGTCTGTATAAAGTTTCATGTTCAGGAGTTTCCGGAGAATCGCCAGACGAACAAAGCACAACCGCTTAACACAAATATCTTGGTAGCGTATTTATGCTATTTGCGTAATTAAGATATTTATGTTGCGATGTTATGGCCTCCTTGTCTAACGATTATTCGGACATTTCCCAATATAAGAGACCAAGTCGCTGAAAATAACACTTTCCTCACACACTATACTCTAATGTACGTGTTTATTACTTTGATTATGCTCATGTAAGCATCTATAACCTTACACACATACACACACACACACACACACATATATATATGTATATATACATATATATATATATATATATATATATATATATATATATATATATAATATACATATATATATATTTATCTGTATGTAGATGTATATGTACATTGTTATATACATATATGTTTATATGTGTATATATATATATATGCGTGATAATATACGTATTCATATACATACACACACACACACGCACACATACGCACGCACACATGCATGCACACACACACGTACCCACACACACATACGTATATACATATAAAATACGCATAACTAGAATTCCTTTATGGAAGAAAAGAAGCGGGAGGTGGGGGGGGAAACAAAACAAGAAAGGATTGACAGCATCATAGAAGATGTGACGTAAGCTGTTTACAACGAAAATAAAATGATTTGGCTATTTAGTGTAATGGCCGTTCATATCTGTAACGTTTGCATGGTAACTATCAATCTCTTATTATGTTAGTTGATTGTTACCAATACATACATGGAGCCAGACATCTTGTTAGTCTAAGTAAATTCTATCGAAAATCAATTTTTTTTCATCGGCACAATGGCTTAGATTTATGATAGAAACAACGTTTTATTATGGCACGATTAGTGCGTTTATTTATATATTCATTTAGTTTGAAAGCTATTTGGAACGTAAGCGAATTAAAATGGTTAAGAGCGACGGGAGTTGAAATTGGTTCGTAGACTTAAATTGAAAAGTGGAAGACATGTGTGTGTGTATGTGCTTTAATTCTCTCTCCCTTTCTCTATATCTATCTATCTATCTATCTATCTATCTATCTATCTATCTATCTATCTGTCTACTACCTGTCTGTCTGTCTATTAATACATATATATATATATATTTATATGTATATATATATACATATATATAGACAAACGTATATACATACAATACAATTATAAAATATATATACATACATATATATATATATATACATACATACACACACGCATACATACACACATACACACACATACACACACACACTTATATATATATATATGTGTGTGTGTGTGTGTGTGTGTGTGTGTGTGTGTGTGTGTGTGTGTGTGTGTGTGTGTGTGTGTGGCCCTAAGCGCTCAGGAAGAAAAGGAAGTAGTTTTTACCGTTTCGGGCATACGCTCTTCTTCAGAAAGGATATATGAGTAGAAAAAAATGTGCTCATGGCGACGAAAGGACTTTGACAAACAAAACTGATTGATTGGTTAACCGAAAGATTAATCAAACAATCGATTGCTTCATTGGTTTGGTAGTCCAGTAGTTAACAAACTGACCAATAATGAAGAAGTGAAATAGAAGCAGTGCA
>NC_068999.1:46320389-46321953 GCF_001194135.2 Octopus bimaculoides
ACAATCTGCCATTACAAAACAAAAGATTTCCCCCCTCCGCTTCCACGCTAAACGATAACCGGTTAAATTGACTGGAACATTCATATTAGAGAATGTTTACATTTTTCACAACTTTTGCTTTAATCAGATTATTTTTTTTAAATTTCATCCTGTTTTATTTTATTTTATTTTTATATGGTTATCGATCTAATATCTACGAATAATTTCCTTCGTTGTCGTTTTAAAATGGCCCTTACGCTCGTCAAAAAAAAAAAAAACACGATAAAAACATTTAAAATTTTTTTTTTTTCCTACCAGGAAAAAAATGGAGGAACAAACAACAAAACAAAAAACTCCAAGCAACTGGGAAACCATTCAATGTTAGTTCGAGAATCGATAAAAGTATCGAACATCTATCATCTTGACTCAATGAAAAATCATAAAATGTTTTCACCTCATTTATGCACTTACTCATTATTTTCCTTCTAGTTTTACCTTTTTACATGTTTCAAGACATTGGACTGCAGCCATACTGGGGCACCGCGTTGAAAGGTTTTAGTCCGAACGAAACGACTCTAGAACTTTTTTTTTTAAGCCCGATAATTATCCTATCGATGACTTTTGCCGAATCGCTCAGTTACAGGGACGTAAATATACCAACGCAGGTTCTCAAGCAATGATGGGATGGCAAATAAAACACACACAGACGCACCCACATACATACCCACATACATACATATATGTATATACACATACATGCATACATACATACATACATACATACATACATACATATATACATACATATATACAAAGAGTCTTCTGTCTATTTCCGTCTACCGATTCCACTCATAAGGCTTTGTCGGAAGATATTTGTGCCACCTTGTGGTTGGGAAGCAAACTTCTTACCAATGAGCCACGCCTGCACACACACTTTTAACTACAATGAAGAAATACAAGGTTGCCACGTTGGGGCAAGGAAATGAAAAGAATTTCAAAGAAACAGCAACGATTTCGTATTGGAAGACCAAGTCAGGACATCCCATCTTACGAACGTTAGTAACAGGATGTTGAGGTTGTTTATTTACTCAATCGTTCATCTGGTTCACATATGGTTCGTGTTTTCTCAGACACCGAGACACGAAAGTTTGTAGAATAAACCAGGAACTAAGTTAATTATTTCCCCTCTTCCCTCTTTCACCCCGGTGTATGTGCGTGAATGTGCATGCATGTATGTATGTAGGTATGTAAGCATGTATGTACGTATATATATGTATATATATATGGGAGGGATATATGTATTTGTGAGTGTGTATGCATATATATGTATGAGTGTATACACACACACATGCACACATTTATATATATACATATATACATGTTTATATACGTATATATATATATATGCATATATGTGTATGTATGTATATATATATATGTGTGTGTATATATATATATATATATATATATATATATATATATATATATATCCCAATGTAATTTCAGTGCAGGAAACGAAAGAAGTTAAAAAGAAAGTAGAGCAATGCATTAAAAAAAGATAATCATGTTCTGTATTTTTCTTTTG
>NC_068999.1:46322784-46323974 GCF_001194135.2 Octopus bimaculoides
GTCGACCTTGCCTTTCATCCTTTCGGGATCGATAAATTAAGTATCAGTTACGCACTGGAGCGATGTTATCGACTTAATCCCTTTGTCTGTCCTTGTTTGTCCCCTCTATGTTTAGTCCCGTGTGGGCAATAAAGAAATAAGAAACGTTAGCACGCCGGGCGAAATGTGTAGCGGTATTTCGTTTGTTCAAATTCCGCCGAGGTCGACTTTGCCTTTCATGCTGTCGGACTCGATAAATTAAGTACCAGTTGCGTAATGGGGTCGATCTAATCGACTGGTCCCTTCCCCCAAAATTTCGGGCCTTGTGCCTAGAGTAGAAAAGAATTGACCACTGGCAGTAGCAGTCGTACGATATAGTGCAGCAGAAGCAGCAGAAGCAGCAGCATTCGTTAATTAACACGAAACAGAAATAGATATATTTGACATGACTACGAAAAAGATTGTCAAAATATGGCAGCGTTCATTTCTGCTGAATTTTTCTCTTTAAATGACCGGAAAAAAAAATCAGGTGGAAGAGAGGCGGGGAGATGGAGAGATGAATGATATACTGAGGAACGTGGAGTAGATGTAGGAAGCGGGATAGATTTTTGTCTGGCAAATGGTGAAGAATTGTTATTTCAAATAGAAGACGTCAGTTGCCAACATAAATAAAAGAGAAACATCAAAGAAAAAAAAAGTAATAAAGAAAGATGAAGAAAAAAAAAAACAGAGAAAGGAAAATGATGAGCGATCCGAGATAAAGAAAAAAGATATGCCAAATTTATGGATTCCTCAGGCGGCTGAAGAATCTAACGAAAAAATTCTGGAATGTATTGTTGGAAAGAGTTTTGAATAAAGAGATTGGAGACATTTTCTAAATAAATGTTCAAGCGCAAGGACCAACTATAAAATCTATCTATCTATCTACCTACATATCTATCTATCTATCTATCTATCTATCTATCTATCTATCTATCTATCTATTTATCTATCTATCTACCTACCTACCTACATATCTATCTATCTATATCTATCTATTTTGTTTCTTTATTGCCCACAAGGGGCTAAACATAGAGGGGACAAACAAGGACAGACAAAGGGATTAAGCCGATTAAATCGACCCAAGTGCGTAACTGGTACTTAATTTATCGATCCCGAAAAGATGAAGGACAAAGTCGACCTCGGCGGAATTTGAAATCAGAACGTAACGG
>NC_068999.1:46324741-46326604 GCF_001194135.2 Octopus bimaculoides
TATATATATATATATATATATATATATATATATATATATCAGGAGTAGAGTGAATCTAACACGGCAGGAAATAACTTAGACGATAATGCTATAATAGAGCGATGTAAGGATTCATTAAACTCTATTATTTCGATATAACAAACAACGAAAGCTACTTCTGTAATAATAACAAATACAACAACAACAACAACAACAACAACAACAACAACAACAATAATAATAATAATAATAATAATAATAATAATAGTAATAATAATAATAATGGCAACAACAACAACAATAATAATAATGATGATTAAAACATAAAAAGGCAATATTCATACAAATAAAAGCAAAACTAATGATTTCTTTCATTTGTACACTTACATGTATAATGTATTTTATGTATGTATATCTGCACATTTAATCACAGCAGTTCTTCCTTATATTGTCTTTTACACCCTCCCTACATAACTCATATCTCACATCACCACTTGTACAAACCACTTTCTCGATGTTAATGTAATAGAAATAACTCGTACTTCACACTGTTTCTTTCGCCAACCATCGTCTCTGAAGGAAGGCTGAAGAAAGTGTAAGAGGACTAGAGTAAGCGGGGTAGAGAGAGAAAGAAAGACAGGAAGGGAGAGAGAGAGAGAGAGAGAGAGAGAGAGAGCGAGAAAGTAAAAGGATAGGAGAAAGAAGGTGGTGTTTTTCTGGCAGACGACATTATCGTCTGGTCATAGTATTATATTTCTGTTATATTTTCCGAAAGAGAAAGTGTGTGTGAGAGAGAGAGGGGGGAAGAAAAGGAGAGAGAAAGAGAGAGGTAGAGATAGAGAGAAGTGGAGGAAATAGAAGAGGAAAAAAACAGGTTCGTTTTCTGGCAGACGACATTATCGTCTAGTCGTTTTCCTAGATTTTCCGCCATGTTAAGTGACATCGCTATATCGGCTGGTCCAGGTGTTCAGCAAAGCAACTCTGAAATGATGGTCGCTTTACCTCTGAAGAATACTAACATAATCTTCCCCAAATCACACCCTACTCCTTAAAATAAAGGATATTTTGGTGAATCTAGCGCCTGATATATGCGAAGTTGTAACGTCATTAATACACTTCATCAAAGCTGATTTGGAGCCAAGTGACAATAACAAGACAACAATAGCTGGAGCAACAATGAAGCCTCGACGTATTCTCTAGCCTGGATGTGTTTGCTCGGCCAGCTAGAAATGGAAGCCAAATCACACCCTACCATTTTAAAAATGAGAAAGAATGAGAGAGAGAGAGAGAGAGAGAGAGAGAGAGAGAGAGAGACAGACAGACAGAGAGACAGACAGACAGACAGAGAGCATGAATGAGAGAGAGAGAGACAGACAGACAGACAGACAGAGAGAAGGTGAGACCGAGCGAAAGTGTGCATGAGAGAGAGGGAGAGAGAGACAGAGAGCGTAAACGAGAGTGACGGAGAGAGAGAGAAAGAGCGCGACAGAGAGAAATTGAGCGAGAAAGAGAGAGAAAGTGAGTAAATGAGTGAGTGAGAGATAGAGAGTGAGAGGCAGAAAGACAGACAGAGGATGAGAAGGAGAGAGGAAGGGAGAGAGAGAGAGAGAGAGAGAGAGAGAGAGAGAGAGAGAGAGAGAGATGGCGTGCGTGTAGTTGATGTTAGCCGCCGTAAAAACAATGTGTTTGATGAGAAGAGCAGCGGAAGTCAACGTTGCTCATTGAGAAAGCCCGGTTGTAATGTCCAGGATAATAAATAAAAATAATAAAGACTAAAAAAAAAAAGCAATGTCTACGAGGAGGAAATGAATGAAAATCAAACTTCATTAGTCATTAGTCATTAGTCATTCCAGTCATTGATTTAGAAGAAGAATCTCATTTATA
>NC_068999.1:46327970-46330802 GCF_001194135.2 Octopus bimaculoides
TATATATATATATATATATATTGTCAGTGGATCATATATCCGAAAAAGATCACTCTAAAAGTGAGAACAATAATGTATCAATAATAATACGGTCATCGAGTGACCAATGGTTTCGCATCTATGGAGTCCATAAGGCTAAGCGCTTTATCGATAAGAAAGCATTGGTCACTCTTTGATTTACCACATATTTACCTTCCTGTAACTCTATATATATGTGTTAGTATCTTACGGATTCAAGCATATTTGAACTTCGGTCAAAAGCTTTCCAACCGTAAACATCCCACGTTTTAGGACTACTTATGACGGATTAACTTCCTTATCGAATACTTTGATTTTATGATGAATCTCGAAACAGGTAAAGCTATAAACAATAGCATATAAATATTGGGTTAAAAATTTCTTGAGACAGATAAAGTCGAAAACTGCCCGGAGGACATGAGCCCACACGTTTTTTAAATATTTTTTCCTTTATTTAAAAAGGTTTTAGGTAGTTAAATCTATCAGATCAAACCTTAGTGCAAAGACTTCTGTTTCCGAAAAAGCTACGGGCTGATCCATCGTTGTATTTTTCTTCTCTTTTTTTTTTTTGTTTTGTTTGTGTGCTTTTGTTGCAGCTTTTCTTTTTTATGTGTCGAAAGGTACGATCCAATCTTTAAATTCCCTTTTGTAGTAATAGAGGTTGTTGTTGTTATTGGTTAATATTTCATAATTTCTATAAATTCATTTGAGCTGCTATAGTTAGTGCGTTCGTTGTACACCGAGCAAATATGAAAACTTTGTTTTTTTTTTCTCTCTCTCGTTATTTTTTTATTTTTTACTTTTTTTATTCCGTTCGTTCGTTCGTTCACTCGTTTGTGCGTAATTATCTTATCTGCACGTGATGGCTCACCAGTACAAGAACATTCACCGATCGCACAAACGCGAGCACGTACGCACGCAAGGCACACACACACACACACACACACACACACACACACACACACACACACTCCAGGGCTTGTTAAAGCGAACACAAAATTCAATATCAAATGGAAATTTCCGATGAAACGAAAAGAATAATTGGTTTGTATGCTTATTAAATTATGAGATGATATTTATTATTATTATTATTATTATTATTATTATTATTATTATTATTATTATCATCATCATCATCATCATCATCATCATCATCATCATCGTTGTTGTTGTTGTTGTTGTCGTTATATTTATTGTTATTTCTATTGGAATTATTGGGGGTTTTTTTTTATTATCATAATCGTTATTAACGTTCCCGCTGCTGTCGTCGCTGCTGCTGCTGCTACTGCCTCTGCTGCTGCTGCCTCTGCTGCTGCTGCTTCTGCTGCTGCTGCTTCTGCTGCTGCTGCTTCTGCTGCTGCAGCTCGTTCTGAAAACACAAATTAGTACTTATGTAAGAGCGCGATTCTACTGCGATCACTACATATTCGTTACAATCTTCGCTGCACGCACGCACATACTCGCATACACACACCCGCACTCGCATACACGCATGCACGAGCTTCTAAGAACGCGCAGATTCATTCACGCCGAGAAACACGCATTCGCTTAGACGAATATGTGTATATATATATACATATATATATTCTGTGACACGGAAACATGATCAAAAATCGCACGTAAGCTCTCTCTATATATATACATATTTATTTTATATACATATATATGTGTGCAGAGAGAGAGACAGAGAGACAGAGAGACAGAGACAGAGAGACAGAGATACACACACACACACACACACACACACACACACACACACACGCAGATATATATATATATATATATACACATGCATACATGTGCGCACATATACACGCATATATGTACACACAGTAGATTAGGTTGTATAGAATAAATGATTATGAAGGATATTAACATTGAACAGTTTTAGTCATAATGGAAATATCGTTGCTGTCGCTCTTGTAGCAATAGTATGGTTGGTGCATTGTTGTTGCTGCTAATATTGTTGTTGCTGCTAATATTGCTGTTGTTGATGTTGTTGTTGTTATGTTGTTGTTATGTTGTTGTTGTTGTTGTTGTTGTTGTTGTTCCACTTCTCATCTGTGAAAACATAGCTATTCTGCTGTATACTAAAGAAATTGCAATTTAACGCGGAACGAGAACATAAATTGGCTATTAACGAACGCTGGTCTCTGCAGTCTGATTCCAATGTCGAATACTAAATAGGAGAGGGGAAGGTGAAAGATAAAGGAGACGGGAAGAAAGAGAGAGAGAAAGAAAGAGAGATAGAGACACACATAGAGACGAAGAGAAAAACAGAGAGAAACAAAGAAAGAGAAAGATATGGAGAAGAAACCAGAAAGAGAGAAACAAAGAGAGGAAGACGGTTCTGAGTGTGGCGGCGGGATGGGAAAAAGGAGAGGTGGCGAGACAAACAGCAGCCTTCTCTGATTTCGACGATCGTCAGGGAAGCGAGAAATCGAATCATTTCAAAGTCATTAGTCTAATCATGGCGAATGTATTTTAAAATGAATTCACTGAAAAGTTTTAGTCCGACATTGCCGATCATTTCCGGTCAGTGGATATCTTTACAATAAGATAGAATGATTGATACAGTGATTGATAGATAAATAGATAAATACGTACATAGATAAATTAATATATGTATATGTACGTGTGCATGTATGTATGTATGTACAGATACACACACAACACACATACACACACGCGCACACACATACACACACGCATACACACATATATATCAAATGTATATATAATGTATTCGTAGTATACACGTACACATAATATTGCATATATATACATATATATATATATATATATATATATATA
>NC_068999.1:46332417-46333290 GCF_001194135.2 Octopus bimaculoides
ATATATATATATATATATATATATATATATATATACTCACATGTATATTATATACCTATACACAGACACACAGATATGTGTGTGTATGTGTGTGTATGTGTGTGTGTGTGTTTGTGTGTGCATGTGTGTCACTGTGTGTGTTTGTGTATATATATGTATTGTAGGGGTGAGGGCATTGAACGTTCCGGTTAAGTTGAAAAAGTTCACCATGTTCCCCACGATTGTTCCATGAAAATGATGTCAGCTGAACCGACATTTAACGTACTTGGTGAATCAAAAAAAAATCAAAAAAGGAAAAAAGGAAAGAAGAAAAATAAGAGTAAAACCAACAACAAAAACAGCAACAACATAAAACACAATATCAATTTATCGTCTTAGAATCAGTTGCCGTTCTTCAGCGAATCAAAAGTTAAAGGAAACAGCTTCCATTCTCAGACGATTCGGAAGCTCCCATTATTATTGTTGTTGTAGCGTAATTATATGTTACAGGCTCATAAGTATGAAATCGTTGGTGCAAGTTCGGTTATGCTAACCAATATTTACTGAGTAACCTTAAGACGCTGGAATTCTCAAAGCGGAAAAAAAAAATGAAGCAAAAGCAAAAATGACTAACAGAGATCAACTGATCCGAATATTCCTCCCATTCATTTGATTAATGACTCATCAATCCACATGAGAGACAGTTTATTAGGTTCGACGTTTGATAGAAGTCATTGTTGACTGAATGCTAACAAAAGGAGGAGTTTTGTGACATTGCAGTGAGTGAGGGAGACTGGCTTATTTCGGAGCAGATATTAAATGGAGAAGACACCTTGTATCCAGGTACACACACACACACACACACACACACACACACACACACACACACACACA
>NC_068999.1:46333300-46333640 GCF_001194135.2 Octopus bimaculoides
TATATATATATATATATATATATATATATATATATATATATATGCACATACACAAACACATATATATAAATACATGCATACATACGTACAAACAGACAGACAGACAGACAGACAGACAGACAGACAGACAGACAGACAGAAAGATGATAGATAGATATGAAGGAAACAAAAAATGGAGCTCACGAGAATCTTTATGCACCACAACGATCGTTTCAACCCGTGCTGCATCGGTTACTTACCTAAAGTCCAAAGAATTACTTATATAAATATGTATATATGTATATCTATCTATCTATCTATCTATCTATCTATCTATCTATCTATCTATCTATCTATCTAT
>NC_068999.1:46334337-46334782 GCF_001194135.2 Octopus bimaculoides
ATATATATATATATATATATAACAAATCACATTACACAACTCAACACACTCACAATGCTTCGCAGAATCATACATTATAATACAATAACCTTACAAAACACATCACAATGTAACATACTACTACTACTACTACTACTACTACTACTACTACTACTGCTACCACTGTGGTCTTCTCATTCAGCTAGCAGCGGTGACGGCGGTTGCCGTGACGGCGCAGGCGGCGGCGGCGGCGGCGGCACATCATAACATAACTGCCTGTCAGATTGCTACCACCACAACACAAGTAAAATGATTGAATTCAGATAAAAGTTCATTTTATTTATTCTCAATTATGGCTTCAATTAATCTATATTGAAAGAGTACGGCATAGATTTTACAGAGAAAACGTTACGTAGTTTGTCTGACCTATATATATATATATACATACATACGTATACATATATAT
>NC_068999.1:46335687-46336596 GCF_001194135.2 Octopus bimaculoides
AGGTGTTGCTGTTTAATCTAAGGTCAGTATTGAACATAATTCCAGTTTTAAACATCTCCAAATCTAAATATTGTAAACAATGGCAATCTAGGTATCGTACCTAATATATATATACACAATGTGAAGGCGGCAGAAACGTTAGCACGCCGGGCGAAATGCTTAGCGGTATTTCGTCTGTCTTTACGTTCTGAGTTCAAATTCCTCCGAGGTCGACTTTGCCTTTCCTCCTTTCGGGGTCGATCTAATCGACTGGTTCACTCACCCAAAATTTCGGGCCTTGTGCCTGCAGTAGAAAAGAATATATACACAATGTCGATAGGCAAGTTACTGCTGTATCTGTGTTAAAAGCATCTCCTATAAACTCGCTGTGTTAAAAGCTCAATAAATACCAGATGGAAGGTAAAATCCGTCCCAACAGGAGTGTCGTGTTCACTAAAATAAACTGTGCTCTATATTTTTTTCAATCGAAGTATCATAAGTTTATGTGATAATGTTTATATTTAGGTTTTAAATACTTCAGAGTACAGTCGTAGCAAAAAGTCTGGAACATATTTTTAAAAATCAAAATTGCTATGCCCAAGTACAATTCGATTCAAATTCAAACAACGTAGAGATATACTTAGCTAATAACTAATCCAATGTTTCAGTTCTATTTTTCATACCTATGTTCCACGGGAGTATTTCAAACCGATATAAATTTGTCAATAAATGAAACAATGTGAACATCTAGTAATGTTATGTTTATAGTTCTGCAGGACATATCTACAGAAACTGATCCCGGCTGCAGATATTGTAAATAAATATTTGATGTTTTCAACTATCTGTTGCATGAAAAGTCGTCTAAAGATGCATCTCTCTGTCTCTTTCTTTTCTCTCTCTCTCTCTCTCTCTCTCTCTCTCTCTCTCTCT
>NC_068999.1:46337167-46337841 GCF_001194135.2 Octopus bimaculoides
TATATATATATATATATATATATATATTACAAGAAGTAGTAACATATGGTTGAACATAGCGAGTAAGTCTTCTTATGAGCTGAAGCTTAATATTATTTCGTATTGAAAACTGGAATATAATGTGCTGAGATGACATTAGCCTAGATTAATAAATTATGAAACTGTAAAGATAATGTCAAAAACAAAAAAGCTATATAAAAAATGAATAACTATAATAAAAAGAAGAATATTGAAATAAATAAAGTAGGAGTTTTATCGATGTATATCAGTGGCACTGTTTGAGTGTATACACACCCCACCACCCTGCTAGGTATATACACCCCACCACCCTGCTAGGTAAGATGTATAATGTATAAATTTTGGTAGGTTTACGTACAGATATGTAAAACATTTTTAGATAAATTTAAACCATTCATTTCAGAAATAAATATCATATATTTAAATGACAGTTGTATATGTGTAGAAATATATATATATATATACAGGATTGGCTGTGTTGTAAGTAGCTTGCTTGCCAACCACATGGTTCCGGGTTCAGTCCCACTGCGTGGCAACTTGGGCAAGTGTTTTCTACTATAGCCTCGGGCCGACCAAAGCCTTGTGAGTGGATTTGGTAGACGGAAACTGAAAGAAGCCAGTCGTATATATGTATATATATATATATATATATATAT
>NC_068999.1:46341302-46342821 GCF_001194135.2 Octopus bimaculoides
ATATATATATACACACACACACACACGCCGTATGCCAAACGCATGGATGATTGGTGGGTTCGTACTGAGAAATAGGAAAAGCTTTTTCTTCTTCCTTTCTTTTCCGGAGCTAAAAGCACAAGACTCGAGATAGAAATTATCTAGCTGAGAAAAAGTTTGCTTGGTAGAGCTGTGTGGCAAAGGTAGGTGCATCTATTCCTCTATCTCTTATCAAGCTGAAAAGGAAAACGTACTTTATCTATGCATTTTGAAAGACACGTGGAGGTTTTCTGATGCCTCACTAAAGAGTAATTGCAACTCTCCCGGCCATTACAATTATTATATCCGCGTCCAGTTTGGTACACGTTGGTTAAAGGTTTCGGCACCAGGTAGAAAAGTGAAGGGAGAGAGGCCCCTTAGGATGGTGGTAACCTCTTGTAATCCGGAAAAGATTGTTCTGCAATTCCTTGCTGAACAATCTGCAAAAGTGATTTGGTTATCGTAATCAATTGACTGAATTGTATATTAGCTTATTCCCTCCATTAAATCGACGTTGCTTGTACAGGTGCATGATGTACCACACATCCAGTGTCGAATTGATAGCAGGACAACGAAGGATGGGGGTATTTTGCTCTAAGAACACAACGCACGGCCCTGTCCAAGAACTGAAACTTCGATCGCGAGATCGTGTGTGCAACGCCCTAACAATTAGGCCATGCGCCCTCACACCTTTTGAAATACTACCATTTGTAGAGATGAAATTAGATTTTGTACTTTTGTCTGTATTTAAGTCATCTGCTTAACATATGTCTCACTTTCGTCGTGGCTAGAATTTCTCCGACCCATATTGAAGAGAACACTATCAAAATCCTTCTTGAATCGATACAATACACAGAACCTTCCTTCTTCTTGTACAGTCTTCACATATGGCTTTATTGATCGATAATTGATCTTCAGAGTCTTACGTCAGCTCTTGTGGAAACAATACATTTTTTTTTCTTATTGCTCATGTTTACTTAATCTCTACGATATTATTGTATTTGCAGCTTTGTAATTCTGTGAGAAATCAGGTTATAGCTCTGTAGCTAATCAAATACCGAAGCTTCTTGCTTCTTGCTTTGATTTGTGTTCTTTTTGTACTTCCCCTCGGTGTTTCGGGCCCTTCTCACTAATAAAGGAAGTTAGTACTATTGCCCACATTCTGACAATTTCGTCTTTTAGTAAATTGTATTTTCCCGCCTTTTCCGGTTCTATGTCACTCGCGTGTGCCTTTACAAGTGTGGCAATATCTATGAACTTAGTTTCCTTTTTCCGTTTATTTATTTATTCATTTATTATTATTATTATTATTATTATTATTATTATTAGTAGTAGTAGTAGTAGTAGTAGTAGTAGTAGTAGTAGTAGTATTTCTACTATAGGTACTTGGCCTGATAAGTTACGGGACGGGGCCAGTCGATTACTTTGAGCCCAGGCCACCATCACCACCACCACCATGTCATCACCATCACCACGTCATCACTACTACCACCACCACCAC
>NC_068999.1:46343080-46344038 GCF_001194135.2 Octopus bimaculoides
AACAACGTCAACAACAACATCAACAAACAGAATGTATTTATTGCGAAGAGCAGCAATTTTATCGCCAGAACGATTCACAGCAATTTGCTTTGTGCATTCATTATCTGATGAAGTAAATTAATTTATTCCGAGATACGTTTCCAGATGAAATATATATATATATATATATATAGCCATCATCACCATTCTCCTCCTCCACCTCCTCCTCATCCTCCTCCTCCTCCTCATCATCATCATCACCATCATCACTGTCATCATCATCATCATCATCATCATCGTCGTCGTCGTCGTCGTCAGTATGGTTATCTTGGCAATCATTAATATCGATTCAAATAATTATGGAAAACACCTAATTATTGAATATGCAGATATTGTATTATATTGTTTTATTACTATTATTATTATTATCATCATCATTATTATTATTATTATTATTATTATTATTATTATTATTATTATTATTATTATTATTGTTAAACACACACATATACAACCATTCTCTCTCTCACACACACACAACAAAAACAAACATAAATCTATTAACAGTGCCACATGTATATGCATGCATACATGTATTTAATGCATGTATGTGTGCATGTATGTTTGTATGCATGCATACATGTATGTATGTATGCATGCAAACATGAACACATGTATGCAACTGTGCATGTATGCATGTATGCATACATGTATACATGTATGCATGCATGTATGCATGCATGTATGTATGTATGCATGCATGTATGTATGTATGTATGTATGTATGTATGTTCTCTTCTGTTTTTAATCATTTAAATTCTTCCTCTGAAGATGGAGCTAGTTTCTAAGAAAGATACAAACCTCCATCTTTGGAATGTAGATAACGAAAACCATGTCACATTTTAAACTTGAGAAAAGTCTTGCATATTTTCACTGTTCCGCTTACAGATGTATTAGTTAGTTGACTGATTTCCTTCAT
>NC_068999.1:46344541-46345802 GCF_001194135.2 Octopus bimaculoides
TTAACAGAAGCAAACTAATATAGTCGTGCAGCAAGATGCGTTTGATTTAAAGCAGTGGTTCCAAAAGTGGGCGGTATTGCTAGCCCCTGGAAGCGGTGAAAAGTTCCAAGGGGGCGTTAAAGAAAAGTGGGGCCATAATGGGGTAGCGATTCATGTAAAAAGTGGTTCATTAACATTATATTATATTATTATTACAATAATATAAAAAATAAAACGTTTAGAAAGGTATAACAATGCACTATAGAACAAAAAATGGACTATATACGTGTTGTAACTTGGTTATCTATAGTCCGATGATATTTCGGGATTAGAATTCCTTCTACAGATCTTATTTGCTGGAGTCTTAAATATAAAAAATAAATATAAATGCAGTCTCTACAATAGTTTCGATTCAAACCCAAAAACCAACAAAAAAATTATAAAACTCATGCAATGGAAATATTTTGGGGTAAGAATCTCATCAGGGTAACGAACGAAAGTCACATACGAGATATTTAACATCGCAAAACAGACTATCAATTTGAACATTCCATCCTCCTTTTATTATTGTATATTGTGTATATATACCTATTTATATTGGAGAAATCTTTCTTCTAAATGTTATATATTGAGTATTGAACAGTTAACCAGTGAAAACTGGATGTTTTACATCCCTATAAGGTGAGCGTATTTCCTTGCATTTGGATGGATATATACAGTTATACACACACACACACTCACACACACACACACACACACACACACACACACACACACACACACACACACACATATATATATATATATATATATATATATACAGAGAGAGAGAGAGAGAGAGAGAGACTCGCACGCATGTACATATGAATAAATGCAGTGAACTCTGCATACCCAAGCAAAAGAAACAATGTAATTAAAACTTTGCTCAGTCAAGTAAAATTTCCAGTAATTACAAAACACAAAACACAAAACACAAAACACAAAACACGAAGCACGAAACACGAAACTCGTAGCAGCGTTGATTATCATCGGTTATTTGTTTCATGTATTAATTATCAGCAATTGAGAACCTTAACACTAGCTGTCTGCATAACGTACATCAAGAGCAGGGAACGCAAATATTTGAACAGCGGACACACACATGCGTGCGCAACGTACGTAGACATATGTACGCAGTCACACAACAGAAGTGCGCATTAGTGCAAAGCGCAGTGTACATATATACATACATACATACACACACACACACACACATATATATATATATATATATATATATATA
>NC_068999.1:46346359-46347084 GCF_001194135.2 Octopus bimaculoides
TATATATATATATATATATATATATATATATATATATATATATATGCACATATATAAATGCGTACATACATACATACTTTAGCAGTTGAAGGCTTTTCGGGTCAGTTAAATGTTAGTGAGTTCATAAATACTTTCAATTAATAACTTCATACACCCAGACACATATTTATATGTATCTGTCCATGTGTGTAGGTACGTATGTGTGTGTGCGTGCGTGTATGTGCGTGTGTGTTCGTGTGTGTATATCGTTTAAATTGACGTGATAAATACAACTCAATACATACGAAAAAGTATATCGTATTTCAATTAGTAAAAGCGCTGAAAGTGTCTCAAGAGCCTTAGGTTTCGTACTAATGCTGTTATCAAACTCCGTAGATACAGTGGTACACAACTCCAGACCTTTGAATAATTAAATCTACTCGACTGACACACATAAGCGTGCACATCAACACACACACACTCACACACATACACACACTCACACACAGAGTTATTACCGACAGATGGAGTATTAATACCAAACGGCAAGCTTTATATCAAACTTAACGTGGACGTCTAATAAGAATGTCGAATACTGGGTTATTTACTTGGAGAGATCATCCATCTCGAGGTAAATAACGCAGTACCAGGCATTTTAACAAAACATTCATGCTATGTGTATGTATGTATGTATGTATGTATGCATATATACGTATGTATATATATATATATATATATATATATAT
>NC_068999.1:46349893-46351176 GCF_001194135.2 Octopus bimaculoides
AAATTAACGTGCAAGTGGCTGAGCACTCCACAGACACGTGTACCCTTAACGTAGTTCTCAGGGGATATTCAGCGTGACACAGAGTGTGACAAGGCTGGCCCCTTTGAAATACAGGTACAACAGAAAGAGGAAGAAAGAGTGAAAGAAAGTTGTGGTGAAAGAGTACAGCAGGGTTCGCTACCATCTCCTGTCGGAGCCTCGTGGAGCTTTTAGGTGTTTTCGCTCAATAAACACTCACAACGCCCGGTCTGGGAATCGAAACCGCAATCCTATGACTGCGAGTCCGCTGTCCTAACCACTGGGCCACTGCGCCTCCACAAACTAATACACTAGAGAGCTTCTAACAGAAATATGAAATAGTATTAATAATTACACTGTAAGGCGGCGAACGGGCAGAGAGTCGTTACCACACCGGGCAAAATGCTTAGCGGCATCGCGTCCATCTTCCATCGAAGTCGACTTTACCTGTCTTCCTTTTGGGGTCGATAAAATAAGAACTGGTTGATCACTGTGGTTAATGTAATCGACTTATCCCTCCCCACCGTCCGCGCCCCACGAAATTGTTGGTCTGATGCCAAATTTTCGAACCAGTATTAATTAATACACTTGAGAGCTTCTAACACCGAAATATTAATATACTATACCTGATGGTGATATAGTTTTAACATTCACTGCTTGCACAACGAGGCTATGTAAACTTATACGAAAGTGGGATTTACACATATTAATGTGTTCTTAACACATCAAAGCCGTATTTAACACAACAACGGCAGAATGATGTAAGATGGTGTTAACAGCGTTTAAGCAATGTTAACACATTAGGACAATATTAACATGTCAAAGTAAGGTGCAATATTGAGACAATGTTAGTGCATTTAGTGAAACGGAACATATCAAAGCGATGTTGACATATTAATATGCCATGATTATTACATCAAGACAATTTTAACATATTAAATCGATGTTCATACCGGCGGCCATGTTAACAAATTATTCTATAACGTTATACTTCTTTTTTTTTGTTTTGTTTTTTTTTTGCTTTTGTTTTGTGTTGTGTGGTTTTGTTTTGTTTGCTGATTTAATTTCATTTTAGGCTTCGTATATTTCTCCAACCTTTTCCCCCATTATCTAAAAGAGTTTACACTTCAGATATTTCACGTGATTTAAACCGTTTTTAGCACCACCACCCTTTCAACACTACCACCACCACCACCACCACCACCACACCCACCACCATCACCACCACCATCACCATCACCACAACCACCACCATCACCACAACC
>NC_068999.1:46351481-46352238 GCF_001194135.2 Octopus bimaculoides
CATAACAACACTGGGAACATAAACCATCAGCGTTGACGATTGCCTCAATGAAGACAAGTGACCTAATAATTCCACTACTACTACTACTACTACTACTACTACTGCTGCTGCTGCTGCTGCTGCTGCTGCTACTATTACTGCTGCTGCTACTACTACTACTACCACTACTACTACCACTACCACTACTACTACTGCTGCTGCTGCTGCTTCTACTACTACTACTACTACTACTACTACTACTAATAATAATAATAATAATAATAATAATAATATTTTTTTAAAAGGATTGACGTAAAAAAAATAAAACATCTAAAATCGCACTCTTCGTCTTGACTAATAATAATAATAATAATAATAATAATAATAATAATAATAATAATAACAAGGGGCTGATTCCTACTTAGCTCAGATACCAGGGAACCCCAAAATGGCAGAAATTCAAAAGACGGTGCTCATGGGAACTGCCCATATATCCTACGTATAATGCTGTCTATGTAATCTCTAAATTTAAAACAAACTTATCATTTTCTTATGTTCTCTGAAACATTCTCTGGAACAAAATACTATGTTCAAAACCAAACATTTGACACCCTAGGCATAATACCAACCTGAAATTCTAACTTGTTGTCTCTTGAGGTCTCTGGGCAAGACTTGGAGTCAACTTGTACAAATGCAAAGCTAAATTCAAACATATAATAATTGTAATAATAATAATAATAATAATAATAATAATAATAATAATAATAATAATAATAAT
>NC_068999.1:46353448-46356251 GCF_001194135.2 Octopus bimaculoides
GAAGCAGCAGACGATAACGTGAATAAATAATTTTTCTTTTAACGTTACAACACATTGGAAAGACAGAGAGAGATAGAGATCGAGATATAGATGGATAGATAGAGATAAAGAGAGGGAGGGAGAAAGAGTCACACACACAACGAGAGATAAGGAGAGGGGGGGGGGACACAAGATTCAAAATATTTTGAAGAATTTAAACAAAATAGAATAATTTTACCTTGTTTATTTATGTTTTTATTTTTTATTCTCCCATTTTTGTTTTTATGTTTGCTTCTATTTGTTTCCTTTTTTCCTTATTTGTTTCTTTTCTTCTTTTTTTTTCTGTTTATCATTTCTTTATTTTATTTATTTATTATTATCTTTGGCAGCATTACAGTTCTTTGAATATTTCTTAATGGTGAGATTATCTGTGTCTGTTACTTGACAGCAGCAGGCTTGAAATAGAAATAAAGGAAACACGATAACTAAAAAAAAGAAAGAAGGACACACGTAAGAAAAATGAAGAAGAAGAAGAAGAAAAATGAAGAAGAAGAAGAAGAAGAAGAAGAAGAAGAAGAAGAAGAAGAAGAAGAAGAAGAAGAAGAAGAAGAAGAAGAAGGCGCAGTAGTAGAGAATGAAAGAAATGGTTTCCGTGGACAGTCGAAGAACAAAGGAACTGTTCAGTATGAAAGAACGAATCAGTGAGAAAGAAATGTTTAAGGGACGATTTTGTGTTTTTAGCTTTTGTTTTGGTCTATTTTTCCTTTGTATTTTTTTTCTAAATTTATTTTGTTCTTTTATTTTTCGGTAGAGAGCTGGTGGCAGACATTGTTCTTCCATGAATCAAAATGAAATTATCCCACATAGAATGAACGGGGGCCCCTTATGGAAGTCGTTAAAAACATAGGTCGTTTCTTGAATCAGTTAAGGATAATTTTGTGGTTGTTGTTGCTGTTGTTGTTGTCGTTGATTTGTCTCCTTTCAAATTAAGTTTAGATATAAGGAGAAAGAGATGAAACTTAGTACAATTTCTTATATAAGCAAAAGGTCATAGGGTTTTAACGGATGTTGAATATGATTGTGCGGCATTCATGCTTTCATTAAAGCTTCCAACAGACAGCACTGATTATGCAAAACATGTTTCTTTCAACTAAAGGAGGCTGAAGGGTAACTTGTGATGTTTATGCCTTTTCCAATGACATTAGTGGTTTCTGTGAAGTGAAATAGTTACAATACGGAGCTAAAATCTGCTCACAGAACCAGCTTACGGAATCCATTTGTACTAGAGTCAGTACACAGAGAATTGACATCACAATTCCTCACGTACGACAAGTTGCAGTGCCCTTGATACGGAACAATACTGAAGAGTACTCAATAAAGACTACCAGAAGTACATTATTTACATTATTTACATTATTTACATTTTGCTTGTTAACACAATGTTTCGGCCGATATACCCTCCAGCCTTCATCATGTGTCTTGGGCAAATTTCGGACCTGGATCCTCATTCCTAAGGTATTTTTCGATGTTATTATTATTATTATTATTATTATTATTATTATTATTATTATTATTATTATTATTATTATTCATTGCCTAGAACCGAACTCGGAATCTTGAGGTTAAGAGCGCGGGCTACTAACCCCAAGATTCCGAGTTCCAAGCAGTGATCTGAAAAAAATGATGATAATATACTACTACTACTACTAATAATAATAATAATAATAATAATAATAATAATAATAATAATAATAATAATAACAACAACAACAACAATAGTAATAATAACATCGAAAAATACCTTAGGAATGAGAGCCCAGGTTCGAAATTTCCCAAAGACACCTGATGAAGGCTGGAGGGTATATCAGTTGAAATGTTTTGTTAACAACAAATAAGATGAGGAGAAATATCCGTTAAATGTAAATAATGTACATAATTCTTCCTCTCTTAAATATAGAACTGTACTACCAGAAGTATTTCGTACAAATAAAGAAATTATAAGTACTGGGGTCTGTTTGATCGACTAAAACCCTTTAAAGGCGGTGCATCAACATGGCCGTAGTCCAATGATTGGAACAAGCCAAAGATATGACATTTCTTCCTATTGTCACACGTAATACGTCATTATTTACATTGCTTCATGCTCTTCAAGGCGAGTGGTTTTCTCAGTAAACCTAGTTTAAAAGCATTCCGAAGAACAAGCTGAACATAAAGCTATCATACCAGTGTCTGTACTTAATATATGACAGATTATGATGACGTGAAGATTAGCCAATTTGAAGAAATGCCTCGTTCAGAAATTAGCTTCATGTTGTCAAATTTTATTTAATGAACCGAAGTAGATTTCGTTTGACAAGACGGAAGGTTCGTCTTTAATAAGAAAGTATTGCGTAAGCCTTGAATATCGTTGAAATGTAAACGTCTGAAATGACGGCAAGTTTGACAGACAACAAGACAGATTGTTTTAATCTGTCTCTTTGCTTTGCGTCACGTCTGTATGAAGGACTAAGTTCAAATTGTGTCAGCTACTCAATACTGAAAATCTGTCTATTGGAGCGACCGAGAGTTGCTGGGAAATACACACACACACAAACACACACACACATACATATATATGTGTGTGTGTGTGTGTGTGTGTGTGTGTATATATATATATATATATATATAAATATATTTATATATATTCTCTCTCTTCTTCTTTTACCTCCTCCCACTATTCTATACTATTACTCTGTCACTCTCTCTCCCTTACTCCTCCCTTGCTCACGCGACTCCCACGTGATCATCGGTCATCTTTCTTTCTTTCTCTCCGTTGTAGCTGGAC
>NC_068999.1:46360372-46367949 GCF_001194135.2 Octopus bimaculoides
CATACACACACACACAAACATATATGTGTATATATCTGTATAAATGTGTGTGTGTGTGTGCGTGTGTGTGTGTGTGTGTGTGTGTGCGTGTGTGTGCGTGTGTGTGTGTGCGTGTGCCTGCAACTGTTATTATGCGTAAGTTTGCCAAGAAATACAATAAAAAAAGAGAAAAAAAAGCCCAACATGTCCTTATGTTTGCAGCTTATATCATAATAGCTTCTTGATCGGATTTTTTTCTTTATCTAAACTACGCATGTTCACTTACATGGTTAATGCCCTTCACGAATGTTTGAATGACACACACAATCTCATTTGCCACTCCACCGCCTCCCTTCTATCGCGAACCTGATGCTTACATCTACGTCTTCTATGTTCGAAAGAGTTCTTGCGTCGCCGTGGCTGATTGCGACTGAGTGCTGAAGCTACGCAAAAGTGCTAACTGGTCAAATGCCAAAATTCCACGACATACAACCGTGCCTACATGCATACATAAATACATACATATACATACATACATACATACATACATACATACATATGCACACACACACACACTTTTAAACGTTTCAGTCATTTGACTGCGGCCATGCTGGAGCACCGCTTTAAAAGGTCTAAGTCGAGCAAATCGACCCCATGATTTATTCTTTGTAAGCCTAGTACTTATTCCATCGGTCTTTTTGCCGAACCGCAAATTTTCGGGGACATAAACACACCAACATCGGTTGTCAGGCGATGGTGGAGGGGGATAAACACAGACACAAAGACACACACCTCACACATCTTCTCTAACCTACCTCTTCCCTCCTTCAAACGAGCCTATAACCTGCGTGACCTCCTGGTCCACAGTTTCTTCCCTAACCCCACCTCCCAGCCTTGTTTGTTTCCTTGCTCCTACCGACGCTGTCGCACCTGTCTCTACCTCTCGAACACCACCATCCTCACGGGCGCCCATCATCGTCCCTATCACATTACCGACTCCTTTACCTGCACTTCTAGTAACGTCATTTACTGCATCTCCTGCTTTCTCTCTCTCTCCTTCTCTCTACATCGGCCAAACGGGACGCTGCTTGGCTGACTGGTTCGAGGAGCACCTCCAAGATATCAAACTCGACAATGACACCCCGGTCTCGCATCATTTCCGATCTACCGGTCATTTGCTACAACATCTGGTTCATTATGCTCCCTGTTCAAATATCACTGAGGTCGACTTTGCTTTTCATACTTTCGGGGTCAATGAAATAAATGCCAGTTGAGTACTCTAAGAGTTATGGGCGTTGTCCCTTCCTCAAGTCGACTACAGGCCTCCTTTCTCAAAATGTCAGGCCTTTTGTCTTTAATAGAAATATATTTTAAAATCTAAGTGTTTGCTAACTACGACAGAAAATTTAATTCTATTTGAACCCATAACTTTTGGTTACGAAACATCATGTCAAATATGGTGAATATAATCAAACTATTATAAGGTATTAATTGACCGTTACCATCAAAATCGTGTACTCTTGTATGAGTTTTAGCAGTTTATGTCTAAGATAGGGAAGCTACGTTTGTTACTAACGAAATAAGCGGCGAAAATTACTGAATACACCACACAGCAGAGGGCTGGATGAATTGATTATAATTGGCACTCTGTCGCTTACGACGATGAGGGTTCCAGTTGATCCGATCAACGGAACAGCCTGTTTGTGGAATTAACGTGCAAGTGGCTGAGCACTCCATAGACACGTGCAACCTTAGTGTAGTTCTCAGGGAGATTCAGCGTGACACAGAGTGTGAGAAGGCTGGTCCTTTGAAATACAGGTACTACTCATTTTTGCCAGCTGAGTGGACTGGAGCAATGTGAAATAAAGTGTCTTGCTCAAGGACACAACGCCTCGCCGGGAGTTGAACTCACGACCTTACGATCGTGAGCCAAATACCGTAACTACTAAGTTATGCACCTTCACGAATTGATAATAAAATGTAAATATGTAGAGTCAAGACGGGGAGCGAGTAAAAGGCAAAGAAACAGAGAACAGAGAGAGTGGGGGGGGGAGGTGAGAGCGTGAAACGGAGAGAGAGTGTGAAGTAGAGACAGAGACAGACAGAGAGAAAGACAGAGAGAGAGAGAAAGTAAAACCGAGGAAGAGAGAGGAAGAAGGAGGAAAGGAACATAGATGGACAGAGAATAGACAGAAAGATAGAGATAGAATGGTAGACAGAGAAGGAGAGAGAAAGAGAGAGAGAGAGAGAGAGAGATTGACTGACAGACGACACAGAAAGAGGAATAGAGGAGAAGGTAAAGTACAACATAAATAAATATAAAGGCCGTAATTTTCATTTTTCTGTTTTTGGGGGATTTTTTCGTTTTATCGTCTTTTATGTCTGGAGAACAGTGATTTTTTTTTTCCCCCTTCTTAAAAGAAAATTTTGCCAAAAATGTGAGAGAACGAAACTTGAGTAACAACACTTCAGCTGTCAAAATCGCAATAAATGTTTGGGGAAAAAAATCGCTATTAAATGATTGATGTTTTTCTCATTGGTTGATTCTTGAGGAAGGGACAACGCCCATGACCCTTACAGGCCTTTCAAGGTACGTGAAATTGATGCGGTTAATATTCCATTTAAACAGCTGTGGTTCAACAACAACAGGAAATACCTGAGAAGGTACAAGATTCCAGAGGGACAATGTTCTAAGGAGGAAGGATTTGGGATAGTTGATAGTTGTTAGTGTGACAAAAGGGTGATGAAAGTAGGAAAGACGTGTGGGGGAAGAGTATGCCTGACTGGCGGAGGTAAAAGACGAACTAGCTTTGAGGAGCAGAGGCCATAGGTGACAGAGGTTGGATGATAAGACCGTTGAGTGACGGAATGCCAACAAGCCGGTGGGCCGGCCCTTCTCTAGATATGATCCACGGTGTCAGTGTGTGTAGCAGCAGTACCGTCTCTGATGTGGGCACAGAACATCATTGAGGGCCTCACTGGAGCCTTGCAGAATGTCAGTAGGGTGGCTTGTTCTCTTTCTTTAAAACTGACTTTTCAGATGAAATAATTTTTTTTTTTTTTTTTTCCAGTAGAAGCTTGAACACATCACCATGTTCAAAGAAAATATTGGCTTCGAATTTTGGCAAAAGGACAGCGTTCAGCTGGTACTTATTATATCGACTCCGAAAAGATGGAAAACAAAGTCGATTTCGTTGGAATTTGAACTCAGAACGTAGTAAAGCCGGACGAAGTGCCGCTAAGTATTTTGTCCGGTGTGCAAACGATTCTGCCGCCTCGTTGTCCTATGTCATCATGAAAGTCGCGATCATCATCATCATCATCATCATCATCAGCAGCAGCAGCAGCAGCAGCAGCAACAACAACAACAACAACAGCAGCAGCAACAAAACTATCACTTCCCCAACTACGTCGTCGTCATCATCATCATCATCATCATCATCAACAACAACACTCACCTACCACTCTTGCAAAAATATGGCAAAGACATTCCAACCGTGACCTTTCTGTCGTCTCATCTAATCTACATAAGCCAGCGTGTTCTTACTTTTTTAAGACAGCTAATGCTATGTTTAACAGATCGAGCGACTTCATAGTCTCTCTTCCTTTCTCTTTCTCTCTCTTCTCTCTCTCTCTCTCTCTCCTGCTCTCTTCCTTTCTTTGGTATCTCTGTGTCTTCGCACCCACTTTTATCTTTTACTTGTCTCAGTCATTAGACTGCGGCCATACTGAAGCACCGCCTTGTATCTAAAATTAAGCGCATATTCTAACGGTGTCTTCTGGTTTTGTTCTGTTCGTAGAAGACACAGGCTCAAAGTACCATCAAGTGAGACTGACTGAACCCGGAACCAAGTGTTTCGGAAGCAAAACTTCTTACCACACAGCCACGCCTAGTCTAAAACAATTTACTTCGTTAATGCTCACGGGAAAGGCATTTCAGCCACAGCTTATTATCACTGGCATTTACAATGTTTCCATGTGTCGTAATTTAACGTTGAAGGACCAACACGAACAAACATAGTTGAAACTTCAAAAGAAATCAAAAACATCTCGGGTTTAATTTCGTTTCATTTTTTTTTTACTTGACAAGTAAATTGATAATCTTAACACAACTACATCTCAATTTATTTATTTATAACTCATCTTTCTTTCGAGACAGCACAGTTATTCATATTTCTCCAATCGTAGAAATTTTTGCTGTTACAACTATAAGAAAATATATCGATGAATTTAAGAGTTTTTCTTTTTCTTCCTCCTCCTTTTTATAATATCACCATTGCGTGATTGGAAGAACGTACGGCAATATCGTTATGAAGCCAGTTAATGTTATTTTGCTACCTACGTCTGGTCCATTCTGATTCATTAGTTTTCAAATCGTTTCTGGTTAGATTGCAGATCATTTGAATAATATACGCCAGACACTCATACATAATACAGCGAAAGAAACAGATTAACTGAAGTTATGGCACAGACATAGTTGTCTGCGCCATAACTGTTTAAGACACTCGCTTTGCAACCACATGGTTTCGGTTTCTGTCCCGCTGTGCGGTACCTTGGGCAAGTGTCTTTTACAGTATACTATATAGCCGCGGGCTGACCAATGTCTTGTGAATGAATTTGATGGACAGAATTATGTTGTGGAAGCGTGTTGTATATATCTCTATCTATCTGTGTGTATGTGTGTGCTTGTAATGTATGTGTGTGTACGTGTGTATTGATGTATTTCTTTGTGTTTGTCTCTCTACTGCTTGATAACCGGCGCTGGTTTGTTTACGTCTGCATAGCTTAACAGTGAGGCAAAATACGAGGGTGGGGTAAGTACTAGGCTTGTATCTAAAAACAAGTGCTGGGGTTGATTTGTTCCACTAAAACTCTTGAAAGCTGTGCTCCAGCATGGCCACGATCCAATGACTGGAATTCGAAAAAGATAAATATACATTCAGCGCAAGAAAACTCTCCATGAGGTGTTTAAAAATCTAAAAACAACTAGGAAGGGTGTTGTTTTATTTTCCAAACACCGACAGAGGGAGGTTTTGTCTATTCATTGAATAGATTATTTCAGTTAATCGAAGCTTTTCAACACATTGTATTAAATGTATCATTTTAGTCCGCCGGAGCGACGAGAACCTTCTAGTCAGCCTTATACTTGTCTCATGATTTGCGCGGTGTCGTCAAATTCATTCGCGTGCCGTCAAATTCATTCACTCGTCCGTGACATTCTCCGCCCAATTGTAAGACCAGATCAAGACGACTGGGGATGGAGACGAACATAGTGGATGACCAAGAGGTCTTAGCGGCCTCATCTTGCTCTTTGCCCTCTACAATGCCTTGTCGAAGTCACCTTCCCCTCTGTTTGGATCATGGAGGTTTCTCCCGCAGTGTCCGCCGGATCCAGCCTTCCCATGCATAGGTTGGTAAGTCCCTAAATATGCTAATTAACCGATAACTGGGACTCTGACATGTGCTATCACTCCATCTTAGGGTAGCTGCACCTGTCAGGGTGGTAATCCCATACTTTCCAAACTCCTGGAACTCCCGAACCAGGGACGCGCTACGGAATGCAGTTTAAAGTCATATCCAGGACACATTATTAAATATTCATTAGGTAGGGTCTTACCTTACATAAATAAGACCCTACAAGTTGTATATAAAGTAGGCAGATGGTAACCTGAGGTACTTACCTTCAGACATAGCGTTGAGCCTTTCATGAAGTTAAAAACGGTCTAAATTTTAGGAGGATTTTACACTGTTTTATGTTTGTTTTGAGTTTTTCTTTCGTTGATGTAATTTAAGGGTAATGTTTGCCCAGGGTGCATCTAGCAATCTGAGAATAGGGAAATTGAAGCCATGTTCCTGCTCTCAACTAGACAATTAAACATCCTGGTTTTAAAAACCAAATGCAAGAGGTGAGCATTTAAAAAAGAACACGAGAAAGGATATAGATAGATAGATAGATAGATAGATAGATAGATAGACAGAGCGACAGAGCGACAGACTGATAGACAGACAGACAGACAGACAGATAGATAGATAGATAGATAGATAGATAGATAGATAGATAGATAGATAGATAGAACGAGAAGGAGGTTTCCGGTAAATTAATGGTGAAAAAATGAAACCTTCCAATCACGTTCGCTGAGGGATGCATGCATCAAATATTTTGTATCTGCAGGCGATACGATTTGCCTGTGGAAAAAGTCTTTCTATCTCTGAGAACAGAGCTTATTGCCCGTAGGAGAAAGAGATAGATAAATAGATAGATAGACAGCGAGAGAGAGAGAGAGAGAGAGAGAGAGAGAGAGAAGGGCGAGGGGTGCTAAATAGACGTCTGAAGAACTGTGTGCAACATTGGACTATAGTTACGGCTGTCTTTTAGTTCTTCCTTTATTTCTTTCTTCTTTCTGTCTATCTACATTTCCATATCAATTCCTTCTTCTCCTTCCCACTCTTTTCTTTTCTTTTTTTGTCGTCTGGAACCACGTCTGTTATATTACCGCCATTGACGTGTATCTTATGCTAATTCAGTGAAGGTACAGTAATAATAAATAATAAAAAAAACACACACTAAACGACATGAAAACAAAAGCCCAAACTAAGTCCATCTCGTTGCTGCAACGGAATAAAAGAAAAGAATAACGTCTTAATTTATTCTATTAAATTATTCTATATCTATTTGTTTTTTCACGGAAAAAATGTATCGTATTTGGAATGTGGGAATAAAGAGACAGAGATAGGGACAGCGAAAAAGAGAAAGAGGGAGGAAGAGAAAGAGAGAGAGAGAGAGAGAGAAGAAGAAAAGGAAGTCGAAGGAGGAAGACGGACGCAGTGTGTATGGCAACCATATTAAGTTAGTGTAATTAAAGTCGAGATATTACAGACAGAAAATATTTAAATAAAACCACATTAATGTCTTTTGTTCGAGTTAAACATTAGCTGGAAATAATTGTAATTTTCGGTTAGGGTGACAGAGTTTTCTTATTCAGGGAAATTATATTTCGCTTCTGCAAGGAACAGTTTGGGGAAAATGGCTGACATTTTAGTGGAACGGTCTAAATTGTGTATTGTATTAAGTTTCGTACGGTTCCTAGTTCGAGCCACGAAGATGAATTATTTCTCCTTATTTTGGTACGATTTAATTAATATCTACAATGTATTGGTTTCAAATTTTGGCACAAAGCCGGCAATTTCGGGGAGAGGTGGGATGGGGGTAAGTCGATTACTTCAACCTCAGTACTTATTTTATTGACCCCGAAAGGACGCAAGGCAGAGAGGACCCCGGCGAAATTTGAACTTAGAATGTAAAGACGGACGAAATGCTGCTAAGCATTTCGCCCGACATGCTAACGTTTCTTATTTCTTTATTGCCCACAAGGAGCTAAACATAGAGGGGACAAACAAGGGCAGACAAACGGATTAAGTCGATTATATCGACCCCCAGTGTGTAACTGGTACTTATTTAATCGACCCCGGAAGAATGAAAGGCAAAGGCAACCTTGGAGGAATTTGAACTTACAACGTAAAGGCAGACGAAATACCGCTAAGCATTTCGCCCGGCGTGCTAACGTTTCTGCCAGCTCGCTGCCTTAAACTGGAGATAG
>NC_068999.1:46368249-46372818 GCF_001194135.2 Octopus bimaculoides
CACACATAAGGATAGACATGTGATCTAAGCTCTCTTCTTTGATCCCTTCTCGATCAATACGTCATGGGTCAAACTGGCCTTTCGTCATTGCAAAGCGGGTGGGAAAAAATACCTGTAATACACTGAGGCTCGCACATTTATCTGTATATTTTTTATTATCTTTCCATACTTATGTTAAAGTGAAATATATCAGCGTATACACATGAAACTAAATGACGTAATTCTTTCTATCTGTGCGCGTGTGTGTGTGTGTGTGTGTGTGTGTGTGTGTGTGTGTGTGTGTGTGTAGGTCAATATGTATTTAAAATACAGACATATATGTGCATGTATTTATACAAGTCTGTGTAAATAAATCTCTCCTCTCTCCATTTCTCCGTCTTTATATATACATAATAACATGTACCCACACATATATATATATATACATATAAGTGCATATATACACATATATTTACATATATATATATATATGTACACATATGAGCTTATTTATCGATGTCTGTCTCTCTACGTACGTATGAACACACACACTTGCACACACACACACATATTATATAATTTATATATATATATACATATATATATACATATATATACACACACACACACACGCATTGTACGTATATGAGCGTGTGCTTCAATACAATGTAAATAGGTACAGCCAGTGTTTGTGCATGTATGTGTGTATGTAGGTGTCTAAATACGTATGCGTCAGTCTGTGTGTACATGTGTGTATGCGTGTGTGGATGTATATGTCTGTATGAGTATGTGTGTGTTGCGTTTGTGTCTTCATGTGCGTGTGTGTGTGCGCGCGTGTGCGCGTGTGTATATATGTGTGTGTGTGTGTGTGTGTGTGTTGTTTTTGCTGTCCGCTCGAAATAAAACTATTTCTGTTCGCCGAGAGTATTTGTGCCATAATAGAGATCGATGAACTTCCTCATGGCGAACGACCGCAGGCGATATGTAACCATTGGCAACGTCAAAACGCTGAAGTCTACCACGAATATCTACATATACATACGCGCACACACACACACACACACACACGCGCACATACGCACACACGCGCGCGCATTACAGTCATTATGTGTTATGTGTGTTTGTGTGTGTCTATGTCTGCGTACCTTTAGGTGTAAGTGTAAAGATTTCCAAATTCGTGTGTGTGTGTATGTGTGTGTTGTGATTGACCCTTATTATAGTCACGATTAGTGCTAGAAATTTATAATTGGTATCGAAGTGCTTCACAAATTCCTTATTTACTAAATGTTAGCAGCCGGTTATTGTTATCCAAAGTGATCACACTAAACAGCTTCAACTGTACATGCGTGCATATATGTGTGTGTACGTGTGTATATGTATACACACACACATACACACACACATACACATACATACATACATACACACATACATACACATATACATACACACACATACTCGCAAACACACACACACACACACATATATATATATATTGGTAAATTGTCACCATTTTATATTTTTAATTTCGCGCATGCGCTTTGTTTGTTTTTGATTTTGTCGGCTACATAGTATAGTAGAGTCAGTTGGGCAACATCTGTGAGAAAAACAGTACTGTGACGCAATTCACTTTGCTTGAAATTTGGAGACGACATGTTGTACTGCTTGACATTCGCGCCGGAAGCTCCAATATGAACATTTCAGAGTGTTTGGGTGTTAATCTGAGGACATGTACCGAGAGTGATAAAAATCAAACATCCAGTCAACATCATTGTTTGGAGTGATTTCTAGTGACAGCGACGTTATGTCTCCATTTATCTTCCCACGCGGTCTCAGACTCAACAATGCCTCAGACTACATCAAGTGCTTAGAGCAGGTAGTGCTACCCTGGGTCAGAAGGGCGGCTGTATTTGTATGTATGTACGTACGTACGTATGTGCGTAGGTATGTGTGTATGCATGTATTTGTATGTATGTACGTATGTATGTACGTATGTATGTACGTATGTGCGTTTTCATGTATGTATGTATGTATGTACGAACGTGCGTACGTATGTACATACATAAGAACGTACGCCCATACATATATACATAAGTGCGTACGCACTTATGTATGTATGTATGTATGTATGCATGTATAGGGCGTGTTATTTCTTTCTTTCGATCTGACAGCTTGGCTCGCTTCGCAAAATAGATTTCATTAGGAAAAACCCAATATACTCTCGCTTTCTCGTCAGTAATCGTTTATTGGTATTGTATTTAGACGCCAATTAGAGCGAAGTAGGAATAACTGGTATGCAAATGATATAAGAGGTAATGATAAACGAAGGGACGTATGAAACGAAATCTATAAAAAGTGTGAAAACGTTATTCAATAAATTAAGCTATGACAAATCGTAAAGACAAAATGGAAAATGGAGAATTTATAATCAATAAAGAACTTAATGACATGACTGAGAGATGCTCTTACGGTTCGTATTGAGCAAGTCGTTGATGAAGTCACACATCTTGCTCAATTATTGATGGCGCTATCACAGTAGAAAGCTGTTTCATACTGAGTGATATCGAAATATTAGACGTCAGACGCTGGTTTCCGCTTCGCTTCTAGAGTACAATAAACAGCGGCGAAGGAAGCTTTCCCAATAAATCATTCAACGTAGATTCGTCGATCGATTACTACTAAATCTCACTTAGTGTTCGGGGGATTATGTGTGTATGTACGTGTGTGTTTTTTGTTGTTTTTTTGCGGTGTTTTTTTTTGTTTTATTTTTTGCTACTATTTTATATATTTTTTTTTCTTTCATCTCAAATTTTCCTGTTTTCTGACTAATTATCGTATAAAACAGCCGATTCACTGCATCTGTCGGATTACTATAGCAAACGTGTTAATTCTAGTTGGGTTCTAGATGAGAGACGGTTTGAAGTAAGTTGTAGTAGCTGTGTTGGAAGCTTTTAAGTGTATCCCAATGAAAACAAATATTAGCCACCATTTTAGATCTGTGAATCACCCCTAATAACGCTCCTTAATTGCACCAGCCAATGAGGAAGTCGCTAAAACGAGCTGTGAAATCTAGTTCAATTTACACCTTACTGTGTTAGAAAAACAAGGGCACGTAAGATAATGTAGTCCTAGATACACAAAAAGGCAGATTGTGGATGTGTTGCTTTTAATCTTTTTTTCCGATCTAACAGCTGGTTTTTTTTGTTTTGTTTTTTTCGTAAAGCAGACGTCATTAGAAAAATCAATATTTCTGTCTTGACAAATGATTGATTATTGGGATTTTATTAAGAGGTCAACCAGGAATGACAGTATGATGATAAGATAGAAAGCAATGTTTAAATAAAAAAAAGGGGGTGTTATATCTTGCTCACGATTGGATCCACCTTCGATTATAGATATGTCTGATCAGGAATGATTCTGTGGTTAAATATTAACAGTCAATGAGAAACGCGAGTTCATAACTTTCCTCACATCTGTTTCACACTTGTGAAGGCACATGGCCTCGTGGTAAAGGTGTTGCACTAATTATCGCAAGATCGTGGTTTCGATCGATACGAGGTGGTGCGTTGCGTTCTTGAACAAAATACTCATGCTGCTTCAATTGACTCAACCTCATGTGAGTAGCCATCGGGTAGACTAACGTCATGTTCAAGGAAGGTTCTGTGATCTCGGTCATTCGTTCGGGAAACTTGGTAACTGTCCCTATAAGTTCCAGAGGCCGAGAGAATGAATCCGATTATTACTATTATTATTTAGTCCTTACTCTTTATTTGCTAGTAAACCACTTTTAAAAAATATACCCCGACCTTTGTCACTATATTGAGGTTTTTCAAATGGCTTGTTTTTTTTCTTTGTTTTTTTTCTTTTACTCTTTCTCGTGTAAAATTTCCAACAAATACCGCTTAGATGTTGTGAATTCAGAGTATGTAGGTAATTATGGGAAATAATTTTTCCGAGCGGGTGGAGAGAAGAGTTTCAGAAAATTCATACGATTCGACTTTTTCCTTCATAACTTTCATAAAAAGTGATTTCTTTTAATGAAATTTTATACAAATACCTTTCAAATGGCATGGATTACGATTATAAAGATTACGAGGAGCTGGGGATAGGGATTTCGAAAAAACGAGTTTCGGATCAGGAAAACCAACCAAGTTGGAACTATTCTGTTTTGATGGGGATTTTTCAGATTTTTTTTTATTTCACCACAGCCTTCGAAATGATGGGGGACATCTTTTTATGAAAAAAGGTTTTGAAAATTTTTGAAATTCTTCACCATCCCACTCCGGACTGATTTTGGCCAATTTTTTTTTAACAACTTAAAAACCATCGAAGGAGCCTTTTCGGTAAAAAAATAAAAGAATTTTTTTTAATTTCGAGCAAAAGCTGTACGATTCAAGGGAGATTTGGCAGTTGTTTCTAGCACATGTCAAACCACCCTCCGTTTTCACTCTCACATGTATTGATGTTTTCTCAATATTTTTCTCCCATTAAACTTTATGGAACGATGATGCCGAAGTAACACACGCGTGGCTTGCTGGCAGAATATAAGCAACAACAACAACAACAAAAAGAAATTATAATTTAAATTTT
>NC_068999.1:46373113-46374607 GCF_001194135.2 Octopus bimaculoides
GAGGCGGTTGTATAAAAAAAGTCTTTTTCTAACTTTGTTGTCAGAAGGTGTTCCCCGCCCACATCATTTCGAAGGCTGTGGTTTTTAAAAAAATAGGGAAAATCCCCGTTAAACACATCTATATTCATGCCAGTTTTGTTTGTGTGCTTTGTTGCGTGCGTGCTTGTCTGTAATTTAATACAGCCAAACCAGTGTATAATGGGAAAATACTCTAAAAGTAAGTCACCCCTGAAATGTGAATACAAACGGAATAAAACAAGTTTCGCGTAAATCGGACCACGAATTCCCAAGATACGCGGAGGTTCCGAAAGTAACATATATATGAAATAGGAAAATTGTTTCTATTAATTTTATGTTTACGTTATATAACAGTTCCTTTTACATTTTTGTAGAAGTGTGCACATATGCCATTAAAAATGCTGTTATTTGGAGTTCTAATTTATGCCAGAAGTTCTATTTCTATTAGATGCCGTGAATAATCAATAAAACCTTAAACACGAACTTGTAAACCAGACTTATGATGACACGAACGAATTGGAATATTTAACTGAATCATCATAAAATTAACTTTCATTTCAATGCAATGTTGAAATCAGCTTCAGTGTTTTATAACCTGAACCGTCAGTGACCCAACGGGTCACGGGTAGTCTAGTTGTTATTAAGAATGATGATGATGATGATGATCTTTTGTTTGAGTGAGGTGGTGGAGAGCATTACAAAGAGCTTATAATTTGTGTAGGGGTTTATATAAAAGGCGAAGGGAACGTAAGGAGAAGGGCCAAAAGCATACACGGTATATAAAGTAAGCGAACACGTGAATAATGCATTCTTTCCGATACAGGAGAACCTCCAGCCAGAGCCAATTAGGCGCCCCAGAGATCGTGGATCACCCTGACCACTAAGGACACAAAACCTCGCCCAGCTGTTGCATTGTAGCTTTCAGGAACATGCTTAAAGCAAATTCACTCACCCTAATCAAATTTACTGGGAAGTAGCGCTTCCCTCTTCACCCTCACTTTTCTCTCTAAGTGAAACTAAAAAAATCGATGAGTGCTTGATTGAAGGGGAAGGTTTCTTTCCTCGGTCCTTTCACCACTCGGCCTCCTTTGTTGTAGCCATTAAACAGAGGAACACCGTCTGCCCTACTTTGTTAAAGATGGGGGTCGTGTTGCGATCCTCACAGTGAACTTGGCCGATGGTTGGAGAGAAAGAAACTCCGCGAATGTGTTCTTCTTTTCGATTCTTGCAAAGATTTCACGACTCCATTGGAGAAAAGAACTCAAAGGAAGAGTACACGGTTAGAGAAGATGGCGGTGGAGTAAGAGAAAAAAAACATTCACTCGTTTAGAGAATTTCTTTGATTTAAGCACGCACGCACACACACACACACAACATGTGTGTATTTTTGCATGAATGTATGTATATGAATATGCATATATGTGCATGTTTGTACTTATATATGTTTATATATATATATATGCATATATATATACA
>NC_068999.1:46374733-46376172 GCF_001194135.2 Octopus bimaculoides
ATATATATATATATATATATATATATATATACATATATGTATATATATATATGTGTGTCTGTGTGTATATATGTCTGTATGTATATGTATACATTTGTATGTGTACGTGTATGTATGTATATATATGTGTACGTGTATGTGTGTATATATATATACACACACACACACACATAAAACCTAATAACCTATCCAAAATCCCTTTTGCTTCGTTTACTATGATTCATAAGGATCACACTTAGACGAAAGGAAGTAAAGAAACAAAAATAATCAAATCAAATAAATAACTATACCCCCCAAAAAATGGTGGCGGAGATAAAAAGAGGAAAAGATAAGGGGAAAGAGAGACAGAAGGAGAGAGAGAGCGAGAGAGAGACAGAGAGAGAAGAGGTTTGAAGTGACGACATTTACAATGAATGGCTGGATAATGAGAAACTATTTTCTGAGAACGTTCTTAGTTGAATACGTATTGAATATCTATCGCTGCAGAGGTGATGTTTTCATTGGCTGAAAGACGTTGGGGGAAACTTCATGCGAAGCAGCGTCCCTCTGTCTCACCGCTCACTGATATACACGGAAAATTCTGTGTATATATGTGCATATATGCGTGTATATGTATAAGAGGTATGTGTGGGCAAGTGTGTGTTTGTATGAAGAAAAAAACCCCAACAAAACAACAAAATATGAAAAACTCTCAGTATGTATGCATGCATTTATGCTGACATATATGTGTGTGAGCGTGTATGTATTGTTTATTTTTATCTGTAAGTGAAATACACGCATATGTATGTATATATATATATATGTATATATATATATATATATATATGCATATAAATACATACATACATATACGCACACATCTATCTCTCTCCCTCACTTTCGCTCTCTTTCTTTCACTCACTATGCGTGTGTGTGTGTGTGTGTGTGTGTGTTATGCACATACACAAGTTTACTTGCATACGTGCAACTCCGCTAAATATCCGCTGGCAACCATAATGAGAACTGCGTGGAACAGCGACGGGTATGTATGTATGTATGTATGTATGCATGTATGTATGCAAGCATGTATGTATTATGTATGCGTGTATGTATGTGTGCTTGTATGTATGTAAGTATATATTTGTAAATTGGATACCTCTTATAAAGTATGAGGCATTGAATTTACACATATGTACATTTTATATAAGATACGACAGGGTACCAAGAGAAGGGTACCCGAATGGACTGCATCTATATAAAACACGTTCGTATGATGTACACACACGTATGCCGCTCCTCTGTAAAATAATAATAATGATAATAATAATAATAATAATAATGATAATGATAATAATAATAATAATAATAATAATAATAATAATAATAATAATATTTTTAAAAAGGATTGACGTAACTGTTCACGAAGGTAAATAGTCAAAACGAAGAGCGCGATTTTAGAT
>NC_068999.1:46378355-46379565 GCF_001194135.2 Octopus bimaculoides
GTCATACTCGCTACATTAAACGTGTTAGCATCTATTTTACAAATAATATATAAACATTTTCACCGAATTACAAATTACAAATAATAAAAAAAAAACCTCGCTTGTTTACTTTGGCAGTGCTTGAAGGAATTACGCTGTTCTACTTTTAAACTCCAAGACATTCTTTTCTTTTCGTTTTTATGTTGATTCGAGTGTTTGTTATATATCTTACTTCTTTTCTGGTTTTTATTTTTATATCGGATTATAAAATTGTAACGCTCCAAAGATATTTGTACTTAAAAAAATCTACTCGTCTTACATACATACATACATACATACATACATATATAGATACATAGTTACATATATGCATAGACACACACTTATCTGTACGTATGTGTGTATGTGTATATGTATACATTTATATCATATATTGATGTATGTGTATAAATGTGTGTGTGGTGTGCTTGTGTGTCCGTGTGTGTGAGATAATATAGCTTTTTAAAATTATTTGAATTCTTCCGAGAAAATAGAGGAATGGCTTCTATCAGACGAACAAAGATCCATCATTGGTATTCAGTCAGATAAGAGCGGAGGCGAATTTACTTGTTGATCGTTACAGAAATGTTCTTCATAAAATTCTAACACCATATATGTTTCTTATCATTTACCATTTCCTGGAACAAGTTTCAATCAGTAGACTGCAGCCATGCTGGGGTAACGCCTTGAAGAATTTTTAGTCGAATGAATCGATCCCAGTCGAATAAGCCTGGTATTTAATCTGTCGCTGCCCTTGTGCCGAAGCGCTAAGTTACGGCACCGTAAACATACCAACAATCGGTTGTCAAGCGGTAGTGGGAGACAAATACAGACAAACACACACACATATAAATAAATATATATAAACGAAATTGCAAAGATAATCTGGAACTCGACTGAAGAAAGAAAATTTCGAATGACCCGTCCGTGATTTCTCTTGTCCCCTTTTTTTGTATCATCTGTCTGATTGTTTTGTTGTCCCTTTTCGTATCATCCAGCTGTCTGGATCTTTTGCGTTCTTGTCCCATTTTTTGTATTCCTTTATATATATATATATATATATATATATATATATGCAGCAAGCTTCTTTCAGTTTCCGTTTACTAAATCCACTCACAAGGCTTTGGTCCGCTCGATGCTATATTCGAAGACACTTGCGCAAGGTTCCATGCAGTGGGACTGAACACAGAAC
>NC_068999.1:46380038-46380795 GCF_001194135.2 Octopus bimaculoides
ATATATATATATATACTTTTTAGTTCCACTTAAAAAGCTGAAGCCGGTCGCTAAGAAAGCAATAAAACGTTGTTGTTTTTTTTATTTTGGATTTAAGAGATTTCCCGGTATTTGTTAATAAGTGGTTGTGTTGGTGTGTTGGTGTGTTGGTGTGTTGGTGTGTTGGTGTGTTGGTGTGTTGGTTGAGCTGTCGATGCACACAGCCAAGTGTGTGCCTCTGTTCAGCTAAAGAATCTCAGATGAGGAATCTTTTGAGTGTCTCACAAAACTTCATTGTGCCGCAAATAGATTGGATTTTGGAGAATGCGCGTCAGTTACTTTTGCACTTTCTTCAAAAACCCTGGCATTTCTATGATATTATGTACGTTTGTAGGTCGTAGCCTAATACACCTATGATGATAAATACAAATGAGAATTTATAGTCAGAATAACGAGTGCTGTAATTTCCGTATTAATTCACTATAAATGTTCCCTTTTTCCTGAACTTTTGATGGTACATTCACATTTGCTAGGCAGCTGCTTAGCTTCCCAGCGGATGTATGTATGTATGTATGTATGTATGTATGTATGTATGTATGTATGTATGTATGTATGTATGTGCGTACGTATGAATGTATGTATGTATGTATGTATGTATGTATGTATGTATGTGCGTACGTATGAATGTATGTATGTATGTATGTATGTATGTATGTATGTATGTATGTATGTATGTATGTATGTGCGTACGTATGAATGTATGTATGTATGTATGTAT
>NC_068999.1:46382405-46384504 GCF_001194135.2 Octopus bimaculoides
GTCGATAAATTACATACCCTGGGGTCGATGTAATCGATTGATCCCCTCCCCAAAAAACCCAGGCCTTGTGCCTATACTAGAAAGAATTATAATCCTTTCTATAGGCACAAGGCATCCTAATTATGATGGCGGGAAAATAGCAGAATCTTTAGCACGGCCGGCAAAATATTTAGTGGTATTTCGTCCGGCTTCACGTTCTAAGTTCAAATTCCACCGAGGTTGACTTTGCTTTTCATCCTTTCGAGGTCGATAAATTACATACCCTGGGGTCGATGTAATCGATTGATCCCCTCCCCAAAAAACCCAGGCCTTGTGCCTGTAGTAAAAAGAATTATCATTACTATGAGGGTGGTTAGCTGGTAGAATCGTTAGCACGCCGGACGAAATGCTTCGCGGTATTTCGTCCGTCTTTAAGTTCTTAGTTCAAATTCCGCCGAGATCAACTTTGCCTTTCATCCTTTCGGGGTCGATAAAATAAGTACCAGTTGAGAACTCGTGTCACTGTAATCCACTCATCTCCTCTCCCAAAATAGCTGCCCTTATGACAAAATTTGAAACCATTATTATTATTGTTATTATTATTATTATCGTGGTCGGTGAATTAATGACTTGTGTTCGACGTCATAAATCTATATTTGTTCCCTTTTTTGTCGTATAATGTGTCGTGTTTTGAGCAAAACATAAGGGTCTGAGCAAAAGTTATTGTCATCTGCCCTTAAGAGCAAATAGCATCATGAACAGCAGTAGCAGCAGCAGTAGCTACAATAGCAACGTGCCAGAAATCAATAACCTTGAGCTAACATTTTGTTTGTGTATTTAAAAAGTCTTTTTAAAGCAGCAACAACATGTACGACCGATTATGAAATAAATCCCTTGTCATGCTAATATGTATGCATTTCGTTTTTATCCCTCCGTTTCTTATCCTGACATTAAAATGGACGTTTCTCAGTAGAAATTGATGTTATCAACCACGCGTTTTTGCATGTCTTTCTCTTTCTTTCTCACATTCAATGCTTATCACCCTCTCTCTCTCTATCTATCTCTCTCTTTCTCTCTGCCCATGCACACGCACATACACATGTTCTCATGCTCTTACACATACACATACACACAGGTCTGCGTATGTAGGGTTCACAGCGTATACACGTAATGTATCCATGAAATGTCATTGACATATAAAGGCTGAATCAACTTCACTTCGTTATCACAACACATATGGTACCTCAAGGACTGTAAAAAAACAAACCTTTCTAGAAAAGAAAGAATTGCTGAACAACGGAATTCCATAAAATGTACGTGGCAACAGATGCAATTTATGTACAACTGGAAAGTTTAAATTATTTACTGCACCTGCCAATATCTGAAATAAGTGAGAGAAAATATTTTCTATCTTTTTGCACAGAAATGTATGTATGTATGTATGTATGTATGTATGTGATTTGTAGGATGAAATGCTTGAGGCCTGCAGGCCTGGTCAGCCATCAGAGAACTCACAGGAATCAGCCCCTTGTAAATTGTGATATGGTTACTGTTCACAACAGAGCATGCGCAACCTGTGGAAAGGTGTTCCTCTCAGTTGGAGGATTGAAAAAGCATATCAAAAGACTTCATACTGCGGCACCTGTTCCTTCTAGCGGCCACCATAGCTGTGCATAATGCAAGAGAATGTGCAAATCGTTGGCCGAGCTCAAGGGTCATACAAGAGCCTCACATTGCAGCATCAATGACTCATTTCAAGGATTCATTCTAGCAATAGATTTTCTAGTGTACGAGAAAGCTGCTACCATATGTACATGTATATACGTATGTATATGTATATATGTATGCATGTATATATGTATATATGTATATATGTATATAAAGGGTATTATTCTGTAGTAATGCCCTTTATATATATATATAAGTATATTCTTGGGAATAGAAATTTCCCTTACGAATTTTTTTGCACACTAGCTTCCTGATAAAATTCTTGTAAAAGATTTTATCCTTCTTTGATTTTATTAACCAAAAATATATGTATATATGTATATATGTATATAAAGGGTATTATTCTGTAGTAATGCCCTTTATATATATATATAAGTATATTCTTGGGAATA
>NC_068999.1:46387085-46389585 GCF_001194135.2 Octopus bimaculoides
TGTATATGTATATATATAAATGCTCGCGACTGTTCCTCTTCTCCAGATTGTATCTGGCAATATTATTATCTTCTACGCGTCCAAAAACCTAATATATTTCCTTCATTCATTGCAACAAGTTGCATGGTAGGAAATATGATAATTAATTGAATCAGCGCAACACACACACACACACACACACACACACACACACACACGTAGTACACTGTATGGCTGCCATCTGACTATTACATTTGACTGCGTTGTTCTGATATACATCGCAACATGGCTACGATTTATCAGGTTCGGCAATGTAATATAGCTAATACATCGTTTTCAATCTTCAGCATATTATAACACTGTAGAAGCGATCCTTCACTCTACGTATGTGTTCGTACATACATACATGCATGCATACATACATACATACATACATATGCAGGTATATATGTATATGTGTAAACGTGTGCTTGTGGGTGAGTGTATACGTTTGTGTTTATATAGCGTATGTACGCATATATATATATATATATATATATATATATATATATATATATATACAGAGAGAGACAGACAGACGGACAGACGGATAGAGATGAAGCGATTAATAAATACATACACATGTATATATACATACACGCACACATATATGTTTATGTATATACACATACATTCATACATGCAGTTATGTGTGAATATCTACATATGTATATGTGTGTGTATAAATATATACATATGTATGTATGTATGTATATATATATATATATATATATATATATTTATTTATATATATATATATATAGAGAGAGAGAGAGGGGGGGCAAGATATATTTGCGATCTGGCACTAGATGGATGGTTCTTGATACAAGATTCTACCCAATTTTTTTTTACCAGTATTTATATAATTCTCGTGCTGACCGCGGTGTATTGCAGCTGTTTGGCAGATTTATTGAAATATATTTTCAGATTCTTGCAGACTTTATTGCATTCCTGTGAACTCATTGAAAACGAGAATCATTGCACCATAGCACGCGTACTATAATGTCTATACGTGATCTCATTAAACACACCGTCTCATATACACACACAAATGTGCTCTGTGCTGTATATATGCGAACACGTGACATACACCGTCTCATATATACTCATAGTTGCGGTCTGTCAGATTTAAATAGGAACACATTAAAAATATCATCGTTTCTATAGACTTAGATTCACTGTGCGATGTTTATATGGAAACACATTAGAGATATCATTTCTTATATGCACTTAGTGATGTATATAAGTGAAAATATTCTACACACCATCTCATATATACATAGATGCAGTGGCAGACCGGGTCTAAAAATATTGGTTGGCAGGAGACAAGGGAACCCAACTGAAACTACAAGGGGGCCCACCCGCAACTACTAGGGGCCCCACGCGCAACAACAATGCTATCATTTATTTATTTATTTATTTATTGGTAAAAGTATTCTTTTCAACTGTCTACAAACAACAGCCAGACTGAAATAATGTATTCTTCTCGGAGTGAACAAAAAATTCTCAAACTTGAGGGGATGGGGCCCCAGAGATACTAACATGTGTCTATGTATATATGCATATATATATATACATATATTTGTACATATGTGTATATGTATATATGTAAGTATGCATGCTTGTATGTATGTATGTATGTATGTATGTATGTATGTATGTATGTATGAGTTCGCGCGTTTGTCCACGTACGCAAACGGAAAAACTGATTAAAATAGAATAAAATAAATATTTTCCGTTCAACAAATAAAATAAATTTTTCAATTATTCCGAAATATTAACCAAGCTAAAAACCCATGGAATTTCTAGAATGTAAAAGAGAGAAAGAGGGTGATGAAGAGACAGAGAGAGAGAGAGAGAGGGAGGAGCAAGAGAGAGAGAGAGAGAGATGAGTGATGGGGGAATATCTTGTATTTAGACAATGTTATTTTCATTGAGAGGCCAATTAAAACTACTGATGTTCAATTAAGTTCTGCATCTCACATAAATCGGTTTATTTTTCAATTTATTTCCAAATTGATAGAATTACAAGAAACCGTCTTCAGAATTTGGGCAGTGATGTTGCATTAATGAAAGTATACACACACACACACACAAAAAAAAGGGGGGGGGAGAAGAAAACGAAGGAGAAAAACGAAAATGAAGATAAATGGAAAAGAAACAGAAAAACAAAATGGAAAACAAGAAATAAAAAACGAGACATCTGTGCTTGGCCTGGCCGGTCAAGGTTAGTATTTATAACTGCAATAACGAAAACAACATTTAATTGACCGATAACAATTAGATGAGCATTGTTATCAGGATTTCCTGTCACGTGCTCTTCGATTGCAGAGGTCGTGCCGGTGCAAAGGAAGCTAGCAGGTTCACGAACGAAAACGTCGGATACTGCTACTGCTGCTGCTGCTATTACTACTACTACTACTACTACTACTACTACTACTACTACTACTACTACTACTACAACCACTATCATCACCATTAC
>NC_068999.1:46392362-46397033 GCF_001194135.2 Octopus bimaculoides
ATGGATATTCAGCCGGTTTTGGTGGCAGTACTTTTTGGCACTTGAGGCAAACACAGATGCATACACACACACATACATGGACAGCGTGTGGACACATGGACGCGCATGGACAGAAATATATATACATATAGATTGAAAGAGTGAGTGTAAGAAACCGAGGGGGAGCGGAACAGAGAGAAAGAGAGAGAGAGAGAGATGGGAGTATTGCAAGTTATTAATTGAACACGATTGAGATAATCATTTTTCCCTCTCATCAGACGCATACAGAGAAATATGTCCACACACCACACAAATACACACACTCCTCACAGAGAGCGGGAAGAGTGAGAGACAACGAGAGTGAGAGACAACGAGAGTGAGAGACAACGAGTGACCACTCATAGTTCGGAAAAATCACTAATCCAGAAAATCGATGTCGTACCTGTGTTTCTAATTTTAGCACAAGGCCAGCAAATTTGAGGGGAGCAGTAAGTCGATTACATCAGCTTCATCACTTGACAAAGTCAACTTTGTCGTCATTTGAACTCAGAACATAAAGATCTAGAAAAAGTGCCTCTTGGCATTTTGTCCGATGCGCTATCGATCTCGCCAGCTTGCTGCCTTAATCTAAATCAAATATTGATTTCAAATTTTTGCACAAAGCCACGAATTTTGGAGGAGGGGTGAGTCGATTACATTGACTCCAGTACACAACTGGTACTTATTTTATGGACCCGGAGGAGGAAAAACTGCAAAGTCGACCTCGCCAGAATTTAAACGATGGACGAAAAGCCGCTAAGAAGTTTTTGTCCGTAGTGCTAACGATTCTGCCAGCTCACCGCCATAATTTAAGTCAAATATTTATTTCTTTATTGCCCACAGGGGGCTAAGCATAGAGGGGACAAACAAGGGGTTTAAGTCGATTACATCGACTCCAGTGCGTAACTGGTACTTATTTAATAGAAAGTATGAAAGCCAAAGTCGACCTCGGCGGAACTTGAACGCTAAGTATTTCGTGCTAACGATTCTGCAAGATCGCCGCCCAATAATTTAAGTCAAATATCAACTATAATAGCCTTATACAAACATCCAAGTTTTATCTTTCCTCTTCAGGATATCATGGAGTCAGTCATTTCTTTTACAACATAGAGTACAAATAACCTGAAACGTTAGTTATTGGCATAAGCGAAAAATCTCTTCCGACCTTATTTATATAGGACGATATCTATTTATAAATATCCACTCACAGTGGAGAAAAAAAAACAAAAAAAAGAACGTAGAAAATGAGAAAAACACTCATGTCCTAGATTCGAAGAAGTGGAACACTAAATAATTACCAAATCTGAATTATTAATTATATAAGTTTTTCAACAAGTCTTTTAATAAACACGCCAGTCGAAATGTAAACTGAAATTTAATGAGTTTTTGCGAGGTTGTGTGTAGCAATACTAGACATCTGTTAACGGTATTTTTTCTCTATTTTTTGATTTGTATTTGTTTTGTTTTCTAAATTCTTAAACATATTTATTAAGATTAGACTTAACGCTGCGAAGACTGAGACATCGGCCCCATCGAAAGAGTCGATCCGGTTCACTTTACATATCAGTGGAACATCACTGAAGCAATTGGAAAAGTTCAAGCGTCTTGGGGTCGTATTTACGAGTGATGGGAAGCAGGAGGATGAATTGGATGCTAGAATTCCAGGTGCTGGCACAATGATGCACCAGCTCCAGCGTTCGAGCCTAAGAAAAAGAAAGAAAAAGCCCTCTGTGTGTAGCCCCTTGTGGGCAGTAAAGAAATAAGTAAGTTATGATAGAGTCTTGTTGGAACATAGTGCTGTCTGAAGAAGCAGCCTTGTTTCTTATTTTATCATAATATGAATGTCACGAGAGAAGCTTTTAGTCATATGAAAGTTATTTTTATTATTGAATTGTATAAAAATAATTTTGATACTGTGCTAATGAATATGTCCATCGATTTTTTTTTTAGCAAAATCTCTGTATAATAGATATATTCATTACTTCTTCATAAGCAGGAGAAGAATCAGACAGACTTATTTCAATTCTGTGGTGAGACTTCAGTAACTGAATACTCTTTTTAACTGTACACCAAAACGCAGCCTACTTTTGCATACCCAAAGTATAAAGAGGGCAGTCTTGGCAGCTCTATAGGGCCTCGGGTTAATCAATGCACTAGATTCTATATTATATCTTATTGACAGCAACCCACAACATATATATATATTAGAATTGGTCCCCTAGACCTGTGAAACTCCCAGGCAACGGCCCTGAGCATAAATACATGTTGAATTTTATTTTCATATTGTTAGGGGTTTTTTTCTGAGCTAATGTGAATGAAAATGTGCAAATTCACCTGAATTCCTTTACAAAATAGATGTATTTTGAAATATCGTTATTCCAGTCACAAAAGCAAAGTATGAACAGAATAATAACTATTTGCTATACTTTATCAGCACATACAATTAACAAATAACACTACACAGGAATAAAAAGCGTGCAACATAGTGTAATGGCAGTACTAATAGTTCCGTTTTGTTTTTTAGCATGCATTAATGGAAGCGTTTGTTGTTGTCTGTTGTCTGTATGCTCCTGTTTCATGTTGTCTTTATGCACTGAGATGCTCCAAGTTTGTGGACATCCAAAATGTCTGCTTTTTCTATGGTTGTCGCCTTTGAATTTTATTCAGTTCAATGTAGCTTTCGCAGGTATTGTTGTTGGTAGTGGTGGTGGTAGTCTTAGTAGAAGTATTAGAGGATGATAGCAGTGGTGGTAGTAGTAGTGTTAGTGGTAGTGATGGTGATGTTAATGGTGGCTGTAGCAGTGATTCTCTCTGTTCACTTCTGATTGGACAAACCAATAATTAAAAACATTACAGTTGTAACCATCCAGTCTTTTTCTTTTTTTCTGGCAATGTCTATCCAAGATTACATTAATGTGTCCTTTTTTTTTTTTTTTTTGAGATGCTAGAGTAGAATCTGAGGGGGATTTTCGTTGCTATTTCTAATAGCTCTAGCAATCACATATAGGTTTTTTCGTTGACTTCGTTTGCTTAGAGCTTTCGCTGTTGTAAAAGAAGACGGATATACAGGATGTAATGACTTCCTGTTGGAGGGCTGAGAGATCCTTTATAAATGAAGAGATGATTTCCTCTGAACATTAACAAACTATTGAACAATTGATAATCAGTTCTCTAATCCGGCATTTAATGTAATACTTGAGGACATAACAGTGCAAGAAAATTAATCAATAAGACTGAACATACCTCATGCAGTGATAGACAAATGACTTAATTAAACAGACAAAACCAATTAATTCAGAAATGTTTGTACTTCTTTAGAGCAAGGCACTCCTTCGCTTTTGTTAAAACATTCTGTAGAACCTACTTCAAATCCAGGCTTCATCTGTTCCGATAATCGGCAGTGACTTGGTCAGCGAATCCTCTGCGACGGTCGATAATCGACGGCAAAATGAGCTGCGACGGATCACACTATCTCCAAAGTGTGTATGCATGTGACCAGGGACATAAACACACCACCATCGGTTGTCAAGCGATGTTGGGAGGACAAGCACAGACACACAAAATATGAATTTGTGTTACAACTGACACTCCAAACATGACCTCTACACCCCACCAGCGAATGACGACTACGGCTACGGAGATCGCGCTAACCGACGCGCTTGCTCTTCCAGTGGGGCATTTGTCAAATTCGTCGGATGCGATCGGCATTTGTGAGGGACAAATGGTGAAATCGTTGATCGGAGTCGACTCAACTTACCCCGGGTAAATTCCACCGCAAGTACAAGTAAAAGTAAGTACAGCCCTGACTGGGCAAAAATATAATTTTTTAAATGTTATGTCTGAGAGTTAACATCCATTGACAAGGTTGCGAAAGCAAAGAAAATTGTTGGAAGAAAATATAAATGATAAATGAGTGGAAATCGAACTGGTGAGTGTGTTAGTTAATAAGGCATTAAGACAATATGACTCTCCCCAGACACAGAAAAATTTGCTTCAACACACGAATTCGCATAAAGAATCTTGCAAACCGGATACAAAAACGAAGTAGAAAAATGTTACATTATTTTCCATATCATGAACGACATTTATTGTCTAATATAGTCTTCGTTAATCAAGAGAGTGTAATATTAGGAATATTTAGCTGCTATTTCGAGTAGATTGAACGATAACGTACTACTTCCCTCGCTGTATATAGAATATTGGCGGTTACATAAACACTCAACAGAGCTCTGTACACCTACCTACAATAAACCAACTAAATACAAAACCGCACTCACTAAGGTACAATCATGATTTATTAAACAGCCGCCATCACAAACAATCGACCAAACAGAAACAGCATCATACCATAACACATTTTATTAACTACACTATTACTGACCAACGATTAAGACGCTAAGTTCGTCGTGGTCAATAAATATAATAACAGTCTATCGAGTAACATTGTACAGGACAGGCATAAAGTCTGCCACAATATTCTTAAATTATGTAATCACAAAACTTGTACCTCTGTTTTAGCGCTCAGATACGATACTGTATGAACTCACACACACACACACACACACACACAAGCACATTTGTATGTATGTATGTATGTAAGTATTGTCTACGTACGTTTCACTGTATAATGCCTTGTGGTAAACATCAGCTAAA
>NC_068999.1:46399221-46402597 GCF_001194135.2 Octopus bimaculoides
ATATATATATATATATATATATATATATATATATATACATATATACATACATACACGCACAGACAGGAAGAGAGAAAGGAACGATACATACATACATTCATATACACACATTAATATATATATATTTACACATTTGGTGGTGCTCCAGCATTGCCATAGCTTTAGGGCTGAAAGGTATAAAAGAATAACACACTATGTATGTATATGTAGACGTATACACACCTACATATTAATACTCACAAAAATATGAATATCTATATATCTACATAATCATGTACATGTGTGTGTTTTATATGTGTGCGTGTTGTGTGTGTTGTGTGTGTGTTGTGTGTGTGCGTTGTGTGTGTTGGAATCTATAGAGTATGTATACACGATTTTAATACAATTAATTTATTGTTTCTTCTCCATATTTTATAATCATTGATGTCGTTTTTATCATTAACGATCTCCTCCTCCTCCTTTTCCATCTCCACCTCCTCCTTTTCCATCTCCTCCCCCTCCATCTCCTCCTCCTCCACCTCCTCCTTTTCTTCGCCTTGTTTTCACTTCTTCTTTACATCCTTCATTCAATTTCTGCGAATAATAGTTTTATTCCTCACCACCTCCTTTCTTCCTTTCTTTTTTCTTTCTTTCTTTACGGTTTCTTTCTTCCCTTCTTTCATCCTTCTTTCTTCTTTTTGTCATTCTTTCTTCATTTCTTTCTGTCTACCACCATCTCACTCTCCCTCCCCTACCTCTCTCTCTCTCTTATCCTTCCTCCTTTGTATTTGCTTAATTTCGTTTTCTCTCAGATTTCGTTTTCCGAGAAATATCCGTATCGTCTGCATAATGGCAGCCTTTTCTAACGAAATCTCATAGATTTTTCAAGACATTGTCAATGGTGAGAAAAAGCAAAAAAGAAAACCTTTTGTTGCTTCACTTTTTAAACAGTAAACACTTACTAACGGCAAATCGTTGAGTGAAGAAATCTTAGGTGTTTATCTCTTGGAATGTCTTGTGGCAAAACGTTTAACTTAAAGTATTAATATGATTGTATAACGTGGCGAGATAGTAGAATCGTTAGCGAATTGGACATGATGCTTAACGGAATTTCTTCCGGCTCTTTGCATTAATTAATCCTGTCGAGGTCGACTTCATTTTTCATCCTTCTGGAATTGATAAAATAAGTACCAGTTGATGTAACAGACTTACGCCGTCCCCTAAGAGTTGTTGTCCTTTTGCCAAAATTGAGAAAGAAGTATTGTATTTACGTATTTACACACGTTTCATAGTTACAGGAAACACACATTTCATTTATATTAGGGTTTTGATAACATTTACTTTAGCTCTCTGCTTTAATACTTGATGATTGTACTCTAAAATATAAACAATTAAATTGTTTATATTTTCAGAGTACGAATGAAGGAGTTTGTATGTGGTAGCTTGATCGGTTAAAAAAAAGTAGCCAAGTTTCAAATCTTGGTAAAGGAAAGGACATATTGTATAATTTAGCCTTACATAACTGTTTTATAGTGAAATTGTATACCCCTCCCGGTAAATAAGTGGTAGGACCGCAAATTATGGGGATGTAGCCTCACCAACACCGGTTGTCAAGCGATGGTGGGAGGACAAACACAGACACAAAGACACACACAAACACATACATATATATATATACGACAGGCTTCTTTCACTCTCCGCCTGCCAAATCTGCTCACAAAGCTTTTGTTGATCCGAGGCTATAGTAGAAGACACTTGCCCAAGGTGCCACGCAGTGGGACTGGACTCGGAACCATGTGATTGGGAAGAAAACTTCTTACCGCAGAGCTACTTTCACATTCATTTTGTTTTCTCGTTGTTCTTTAGTTCTAGATCAAGACTAAAGGCGTTCTAGCCGTGACCATCAGTTATGTGTTTTTATTAATACATTATTAAATTTTAGTGTCGAATATGTAGTTTCTCTCGTTAACAGAGGTCGTAGAACATCGATCCAACATTAAATGCTGGTGCATTTTCTAATATTCGTGCTGTAATGCAAGTGATCTCTTCTTTGTCTCATAGATTCCAAATATACTTCGAAAACGCGGCAGCATTCTCCAGGCATCGTAACAACATGAGTTATGGGGCTGGTGGAGGAAACTTTTAACTTCGAAAATGAATCGTGTACTAACCAACAAACAATTAATATTTCATCTAAAGCTACGAGGAAGAGAAATGGTTATGATGTGTCCTACCATACACCATTGATGTAAATAACGTTCTTTTCCACTCTAGGCACAAGGCCCGAAATTTTGGGGGAGGGGACCAGTCGAATAGATCGACCCCAGTACGCAATTGGCACTCAAGTTATCGACCCCAAGGCAAAGACGACCTTGACGAAATTTGAACTCAGAGCGTAAAGACAGACGAAATTCCGCTAAGCATTTCGCCCGGCGTGCTAACGTTTCTGCCAGCCTTGATGTAAATAACATTGACGTGAAAAAGTTATTCTTGCTAATTACAATTTGTTCAAGTAAAACAACATAAAATTAAGCCATAGCTGATTGGAAACCATATGGAGTGTCAGGAAATGCAGCAATGCATAAGTATTGAGAACAAACGAAGAACGAAAGAAGCCATCATATATATATGTTGAAATATAAAGATATCTCCTTGCTAAGGTGCAAAGGCCTTGAAAATAGAATTGCATGCTTTGTTGGTGTCTCCACAAGCAATGAATTAACAAACTATATAAGAATTCACAGACACTCCACAAAACGCGACTGAAAAATCAATAATTTCGCCATCGATACGCGGAGAAAACTACAGTGCTTTCGATCATACCCGGTAATCAAGAGATAAAGTGATACGATCAGCATTAAATGTCCAATATAAGATAAGACATTGGCATTTAGGAATGGTTCCAAGTTCTGAAATTTCTGACTAACAACCAAAAATCAATACCATCCATTACTTTGCTCCAGTTCTTAAGAAAAGGTATTCTTTCTTAGGAATTTCAAAAAAGAAAAAAGAATATACTGCTGACTGATACATAATAATCGATGCCAATAATCAGCAAATCGATTCAAAACGAAATGAAACGCGAGTTACACAATTAGGTGTCCTCTCTCGTTAATCTGGTGGTGTATTTACGATAGACACACAGGACGATTTGACGAAACCGTGATCCGAATGTGTAATCCATTTAACTTACACATGAATAAACACGCACATTCATACACATACGTATGTATATATATATATATATATATATAAAGATAGATAGATAGATAGATATACACAGATACACACACACACATACACACACACGTATGCATATACACATACATATATGTTCATATCCGTACATATAAGTGTATACATCCATTCATATAAGTGTATGTATGTATGTATATAT
>NC_068999.1:46406645-46407810 GCF_001194135.2 Octopus bimaculoides
TATATATATATATATATATATATATATATGTATGTATGTATATATGCGCGCACTGTTATTTTACGTACGCACATATGTGAGTGTATACATATATACACATACACATACATATACGCATATAAATGTATATACACACATACATCTAAATGTCTCTCTATATATGTGTGTGTGTGCTTACTATAAATATGCATTCATAAATATCCACATACACATATATATATATATATACATACATACATATATCTATGCATGTATGCATAGATTTATGTATATGTGATCGTATGTATGCATGCAATGTATGTGTGCCATTATATACACAAGAGAATGCGTTTACATGCTCTGTCGCTCTCATACAAACACGCATATTTATTAGATAAATATACATGCGTATGTGTGAATGTTTATATTTGTGTATTCGATCGTGAAAGTACAATTCATCTCGCTCTCTTTCTCCCTCCCTTCCTTATTTCTCTTTCTCTCTCACACACACACATACGCACACACTTACACACACATTGTCTTTCTATCTCATTCTTCCTCTCTCCGATGAAAACAACCTATCTTGGAAAACATCTTGAACGTATTAAAAGAACAATTAGATGACTATAATAGCAAATGACCGATAAAACGCAAGGCAAATGTCGACAAATCTGCATTACAGATAACGTTTATCGGAGAAATCTCTTATGTCAACACTGCTAATCGTCAATGACAACTGTGAAATAGCTGTGGAGGGTTCGAAACGGAGATTTTGTTTTTTATTTGGATTCCAAAATAGTAAAATTTGTTGCTTAAACCTCTTCCGGATCCTGGAGACTCGTGATCAAATCTGTTCCGGTCATGACCACACCGTCTATTTTTTTTTTTTTTTAGAATTTATTTTTATTTTACAAATACAGTATTTTGGGAACTAAATCGTTCCACGCGCTCTTTTTAGGGAATTTGAGGAGAGGTTTAAGCTGTTGTTTCAAGCAGCATTATATCGCTCCCGTGAATGCCAAGTTGACTATATTGGGATTTGAACTCAGAACGTAAGTGACGTAACTAAACACTGCAAATAAGTTTTATCGTTGCTCTACCGATTTTCTTTTCTACTCTAGGCACAAGGCCGGAAATTTTTGGGGAGGGGGCCAGTCGATTAGATCGACCCATTATGCAACTGGTA
>NC_068999.1:46408312-46409289 GCF_001194135.2 Octopus bimaculoides
TATATATATATATATATATCATTTAACGTAATTTGTTTTTCCATCCTATTTCATTGACACAACTTGGAACTCGTAACTATTTAATATATATTTTGTGCAGCTGGTTCATTTAACCGTATTACATCATCCACTTCCATCGACATTTTCCTTTCAATAATTTGTACTATCTCCTACATTAACATTGCTCACATAATCGCTATCTGTTTGTTTATTTAGTTAATTAATAACCCAGAATTTTTCTTTAATATCTAAATCACTTTTCCACGGTTATCTCATTACTCACCTTACTAACTTCCCTTTGCATTAAAGACTTCCGCCAGAAACTTACTGTCCTTTTACCAATTTTTGTTACTAATCTCCAAGCTCCGATCTTTCGTATTTATTTAGGATTCTTACAACCCTCTCATCTTTCATTTAGTCCTTACTCCTAATTTGGTATCAAACTATTTAAAAAAATATACCCCGACCTTTGTCACTATTCTGTATTGAGGTTTTTCAAATGACTTTTTTTTTGTTTTTTCTTTTACTCATTCTTGTGTTTTCAAACTAAAAATTCTTTAACTAAAAGCAAATCAGCCACTGAGTTAGATTTACATAGAGAAATACATATATACAAAAACCAAGCAACGAGGCATTTGACATTCCGCCGGCGACGGCTTTGCTTTTCATCCTTTTATGCTCGATAAAATAAGTACCAGTTGTGTACTGGGGTCGATCTCATCGACTGGCTCCCTCCCAAAAAATTTCGGGCTGTGTGCCTAGAGTAGAAAAGAATTTTCACTTCCAAGAGAATGGTAAACTCGTGACGATAACGGAAGACACTTAATATGTCGCTCGATTAATGACACGACACTTAATTCCTGTCTCGAAACAACCAACCAACCAGCCAACCACACCACCTCTTTCTTAACAATACAGTAAAATGAACAATAAAAAAAAGCAAATCGTCATTATGAAATTATTGTTAAATTAATGAT
>NC_068999.1:46410709-46411347 GCF_001194135.2 Octopus bimaculoides
ATATATATATATATATATATATATATACATATATATACATATATATATATATATATATATGATAGATGATATATTTATGTGTGCGCTGGCTATGTACGTTAATTCGAATCACTAATATTTCTGTAGTATGTGGGTGAGTTATTGCTGTACGTCGAGTATATTAATGGAGTTTTGATATATCGCCATGCAACACTTGCTCAACTCAATTATATTGAACAAAATCCTAGCTTTATTATATATTGCTTGCTTTACTTTACTTAATAATCACTGGACATAATCGCACCGTAATCATAATCTTTCCACACTTTGCAACGCGAACGCACGGACATATATAGATATACGTAAGTACATGCATACATGAATACATAAATGAAATACATACAAAAATATATATGTGTGCATGTGTACGTATGAGTGCGTACACATATTCATATTCATAAGCTGATATCTATACTTATAAATATATATATATATATATATATATATATATCTAAGTAGCCTGCTTACCAACCACATGGTTCCGGGTTCATTCCCACTGCGTGGCACCTTGGACAAGTGTCTTCTATTATTGCCTCATGCCGACCAAAGCCTTGTGAGTGGATTTGGTAGACGGAAACTGAAAGAAGTCCATCGTATAT
>NC_068999.1:46411773-46412741 GCF_001194135.2 Octopus bimaculoides
TATATATATACCAAACTGGTACTTTGTTTTATCGATCCTGAAAGTGTGAAAAGCAAAGTCAACTTCAGCGGCATTTGAATTCAGAAAGTAAAGTCGGAAGAAAGGCCCCTGAGCATTCATTCCGGTACGGTAACGATCCTGCCAGCTCGGCGCCCAGCAGTAGTTGTTGGATGAACTGTCGTAGCAAAGAAGCCAAATAAGGGAATATAGGATAACAACAGCAGCAACATATATGAATCTAGTGGAAAACTGGGAAGACAAGGATTTCGGAAAAAAATGTAGAGAAATGTCGTGGTATATAGCCAATATTTCCGACGCGCTCCCGGCAAAGTTATTTGTAGAGTAGAAACGTTACCAGTACGGTGCCGTATGTTGGCTTATTAAAAGCCAAGAAGGATTAAAAGTACCCAGAGATATATATCTTTAAAGTGGCCCTTTCTGATCGTAAGGCGTCTGATATATAAATAAGGTGAAGATTGTACCGAAAGCAGAGGAAATTAGGAGACAGTTGGCATTCGTGCGATACACATCGTCATAGAGATTGGACCAATGGACTCCCATCCTGTATATGAAGCGATGATAATTTGGTGTCGAGGTCATGGAATCGGCGATGGCGTAGACAAGTAATTGATCGTGACGTTCGTAAAGAAGTATGGGAAGGTCGTCAGAGCACAAGCGAACCAAAAACAGAAAACTGCTTCTAATGAAGATCGTCTATATATGCAGGAGTCGGTCCCTTCTGATCAATGAATAAAGGGTCTTTGGAAAGTAGTAAGAACAGCAGCAGCAGCAGCAGCGATTGTAGTAGTAGTAGTAGTAGTAGTAGTAGTAGTAGTAGTAGTAGTAGTAGTAGTAGTAGTAGTAATTGTTGTTGTTTCTGCTTTTCTAATATGATAGCTAATTGAAAATGTTTGTATGACACTATCGTTAGCATAAATATTGAATTACATGTCATGTGTTGTGTATAT
>NC_068999.1:46415546-46416196 GCF_001194135.2 Octopus bimaculoides
GACATCAACATCTTTCTGTCGACTGCAGTAAGCGTTAGGTCACAGTGATCTGCTGCCGATCATATTTTCAGGACATTTCACCTCTTGTTGTTATTACAAGAATAGGTGTAGTACAAGGGAGCTAGCTTCCTCTGCTTAGCGTAGAAGAATAATGTTGAACGTTTAGCAAACTGGAACTGTCGTGACGCTGCTAACAAGCATTTTAATCTCCTCTTGCTAGCTTTTCACGGGTAGATTAGATATAGACGCGCGCACCCACACCACCCCTCCTTTTGCACGATATATTGATCACGCACAATTAGGTGACATTCATTCGAACACAAACATAAACACGCATGCGCACACGCAAAACGACGGTATGTGTGTATGAACGTTTGCGTACGTATCGGTGAGCGTGTGTTTATGTATGTATATATATTTGTATATGTACATGCGTGTGTTTTTTATGTATATCTATCTCGCCTCTCTCTCTCTCCCTCTCTCTCTCTTCCTATATATATATATATATATATATATGTGTGTGTGTGTGTGTGTGTGTGTATATCAAGCTAGCTTCCTCTTTAGATACATAAACATATATGCACATACCACTCCCCAAATGCATAATGCACAAATATATGTATATATATATATATATATATATATATATA
>NC_068999.1:46416579-46420211 GCF_001194135.2 Octopus bimaculoides
ATAGAGAGAGAGAGAGAGAGAGAGAGAGAGAGAGAGAGAGAGAGAGAGAGAGAGAGAGAGGTGGGAGATTACTTCAAAATTATTATAAAGTATCACCTACTCCAGGATCACAAAGTCATCGTGCAAAATAAAAAAAATAAAAAAGAATAATGATATAAAGAAGTATGAAACATTAAAGAAAGCACACTATTTTCTGCCTTCGAAGAAAGCAACATATTTAAACAGAAGTTGGGATAACAGAGAGAAAAAGGCGAGGAAGAAGATGAAGACAACAACTCAGTCATTGGTTTCAAAATAAAAACTAACTAGAAACTAAACAGTAAATCTCGTGCAGCGACATTGAAAAGCATAAACATGGCCGACAACTGACAGGATTGAACTAAACAAAGCTAGAGAGCGTAAAGAAAAATTCGGCATTGGTTGGGTGAGTTTTATTGCGGCCCTAAACCAAAACCTTCCTGCTGAAAATTGATAAAAACATGAAGCGGAATACAAAAGTTTTCTTTAAAATATGAGCTCTGAGTCATGCACTCTTCAACCCGTACGGAGGTTTTTTGATGTACGTCTGCTTTGTTCGGCCATGTTTGAGTTTTTCTTATCAATGTCTGTACACGAGATTTAAATGGTTCCTGTGTGGGTTTTTTCTGTGTTGTTTTCTTCATTTTCCTCTCATTTTTCTCTAGTTTACTTCAATTTCTGCTTAAGTATATTGACTTCCTTCGAGGCATAAACAGTTTCTCTTTGTACTTTTTGTTTTGTGTCATCCATTGTACTGCGGCCCTGCTGCGTCACCGCTTTCACGGGTGTGTTTTGTCAAACAAATTAACACCGGGACTTTTAAAAAATAAACCTGGTAGGTGCTTATTGTATCAGTGGTTTCCAACAGACAAACCGCCAAGTTACTGGAACGTAAACAAAACAACACTGGCTGTAAAGCGACAGTAGCGAGGGTACAAATGCAGGTTCAAACATACACGCGCGCACACATATAATGGGCGGGATTTGAACACAGAACGTTAAGAGTCTGAAGTGCGTTAAGTAAAAGAATAGAAAAATAAAAGATGTGACAGAGTAAGTAGTTATATCCTCTAAGCAATGTGCCAACATTACAACATAAAAACTAACAAGAAATGGCATAAGCAAGGTACATAACAACGACCAGGCTACGATCATCTGTGATAAGAAATTAAAGCTAATCGCCCAGACATAATAAACGAAGATTGGGAAAAGAACACCTAATTGCTGATAGACATTGCATTCCCTTCTGACCAAAATATTGAGCAAAAAGAAGTGAAGAAATTACCAAAGTATAAAAATCTCGAAATTGAAGTATTCAAGATGTGGGACATGTTGTGAATGGCATCCCGGCTGAGGTAAGTGGGCTGTTCCACCACAAATAAATAGTGGATAGACACGAGTGGAGTCAGCCGGCGAGGTACGCCGTTCGGGCCAGTCATGCAGACGACGAAGAACGTCGTTATAATGTGGAACATTTAATTGTCGGAGCCCTGGGAACAGTGAGTAAAAATCTTAAGAAGTACATGGAACAAATGGGAGCTGCAATAAGGGTGGAGCACTTGCAGAAAACAGCACTGCTTGGAACCGCTCGAATACTTCGGATGGTGCTCAAAAAATAAGGGGTGTTACCTTAGTTCACTGGGAGGGAACAGCTGACACTGAAATACATCTCCAGCGTTAGAAGCTGTGCAAACACAATAAAATAAAAATAATAATAATAATAATAATAATCTTTTCCACTAAAGGCACAAAGCCAGCAAGTTCAGGAGAGGAGATAAGTCGATTACATCGATCCAAGTGCTTAATTAGTATCGATCTTATCGATCCCGAAAGAATGAAAGCCAAAGTTGACCTCGACCGGATTTGTACTCAGAACGTAAAGATGGACGAAATACCGCTACGCAATTTTCCCTGCGTGATTATGATGATGATGATGATGATGATGACGACGACGATGATTAATAGACTGCAGTAACCAATTACACATGTGACTGGTTTTAATAATTTTAAACTGAACTTATCAGATCGGAAACATTTACGCCATCTTAATGAATTCGAAAAGAAAATTGTAATTTAATATGAAAAATAAATAAATATATAAATAAACAATAAAAATTTTAAAAATAAAAATGGAAGACAAAACAAAAACAAAAACAAAAACAAAAACAAAAGCAAAACGAAAATCGTGTTGCAGGGTAAGTTCGTAAGAAACGTTTGTTTACAGGCACGATCTTCATTCGTCCTCACCTGCTCCGACACGTGACGTTAGTTTAACTACTGTATTTTGTTTTAAAACTGCAATTCATCAAGAACTAACGAACTAACATCGTCTGTTTGTTTGTCAAATTACTTCATCCTTTTTCTTCTCTGTTTTCTTTTCGTTGTTCTCTTCGTGTGCATTCAGCGTTTTAGTAATGAGTCGCGTGAAATAGGAATGCTTTATTTCATGTGCGGTGATTGCAGTAATGATAAAACGAAGTTATTGATCCCCGAATTTATCAGTTGCATCATTTATAGAGAGTTACACGTTTAGAGACGGCTGCATGAGAGCAGCAAGGATCTAAAAGTTTTACTCTCGTTCACAGCGCATGTCTTAGCAGTAGATATAGCATAATCGATCAAGACTAAAAGTCTTTCGCAGGCCATAGGCTCACAGGGCCAGCATTCAGAATTCTGAAGCGTTTGTATTACGTCGCACCCGACACTCGACGCCAGTTCATCTCAGGATGAACTCATTTTTGCGAGCTCAATGGGTTGGATCGAGGTGAAATGAAGTGTTTTGCTCAAGATCAACGCATCGCCTAATCTAGGAATAGAAACTACAATCTTACGATCACCAGTGCAGCGCTCTAACCACGAGCCTCCACAGATATACTACGATGCCTACTGTAAGGTATTATGTATCTATATGTATATATATGCATATAGAGCAGGCTTCCACATAGTTTCGGTCTACCAAATTCACGCACAGAGCACTGGTCGGGCCAGTGCTATTGTAGAAGACACATGCCCAAGGTGCAATGCAGCGATACTGAACCCCGCGCCTTGTGGTTACAAAGCGAGCCTTTTAACTTCATGGCCATTCCTGCGCCTATGGAACAGGTTGTATACATAAGTTTAACCCTAAAGCAACAGGAAATGGTTGCCAGAACGTGTGTACCAAATGGGGAAAAGACAAAAAACACATCTCTTTTTCTTAAGAGTGATTTTCAGTTTAGATAAGTTCAAAAACTATAATAACTGTTAGTCTCTCGCACAATAAAATTTACAATCTCATTATCGAACAGAGCCGTAAAATATTCACTTTCTTTTGATGATGGCCGTCTCCATATAAAATGCTTGGAACATTAATTGATGATGTCTGCTGTTTGAAGGTTAATGTAGTTGTTTATAATAAAGAGGTGCAAAACACTTGTATAAATTAGTGTTTATGAAGATGTTGCCGAAGATGGCTTTGATGTTTACATTTTGTATTCTACTATCGGTGCAGACGTGGTTGTGTGGTAGGAAGTTTATTTCCCAATCGCACGGTTCCTTGTTCTGTTCCTCTCTGTGGCAGCACCTTGGACAAGTGTCTTCCGCTATAGCCTCAGGCCGACTCATTTATATATATA
>NC_068999.1:46424936-46427474 GCF_001194135.2 Octopus bimaculoides
ATATATATATATATATATATATATATATATATATATATATATATATATATACATATACACACACACATATATATATATATACATACATACATGCCTGTATATACTTCCAAACATTTACATACATGTATATATATGTATATATATGTATGTATGTATGTATGCATGTATGCATGTATGTATATAATACGGCTGTCCATTCACCTAACGTCAGAAGTTAAACACTAATGCTGCATGTACTTATGTCCATTTTGTCGTCATCCGCTCTCTTTCTCGCATGCTATCTCTCTCTCTCACTCTCTCTCACACTCTCCCTGTATATAATTATGTATATATCTATGTATATATATATAGAGAGAGAGCGAGAGAGAGAGACATGTAGGTATGTATGTATTTGTGCATGCGTGTGTAGTTACATGCACAAGTGTATTTATTGCGTGTGTGGATATATATATTTGTGTATGTGTGTATTTCCGTTTAATATTTGTGTTCCGTTTCCTCATTCTTCCACTTCCTTTTCTATCTTTGCCTTTCTACCCCCTTCTCTTTCTCTCTCTCTCTTTCTCTCTCTCTTTCTTTCTCTCTCTCTCTCTCTCTCTCTCTCTCTCTTCTCCTCTCTCTCGTACGTATATTCATGTAAGTGTATATATGTGTGTATGTGCCCATGTGTGTGCATGGGGGATATGCATGCGTCTACATTTGTAGACGTATGTGTATTTACGTTTTAGTTTGGATTCTGTGTGTCAATTGCATTCGCACGTGCATGAATATTTCATGTGTGTGTGTGTGTGTGTGTGTGTGTGTGTGTGTGTGCGTGCGTGCGTGTGTGCGTGTGTGCGTGTATTCGTGTGTGTCTGTCTCTGTGTGTGCGTGTTTGTGAGTGAGTGTGTGGGTGTGTGGGTGTTTGTGTGTGTTTGTGTGTGTATGTGTAGCATAGTACCTTTCTCACTTGGCCTATTTCCCAGCAATCTTCATTTAATATTGATACATAACATCAGTTGGATATGTCTCACTAATATCCAGAGAATATACCATATGTCATACACAGTGCGTACATGCACACACACACACACACACATACTTAGACGCACACGCACATACATACACATACTTATATTTACAAGAGGAAACTAAAAAGTACAAAGTCAACAGTGTAGAATTTATTAGGATACAGCTGCCTCAGCGTTTCTGCTAACACACGTTCCATTGATCAGGATATATTTGAAGAATGAATGTTGTGCATCTGTAACGAAAGAATTAGGGCTGATTCCAATTAATCTTGGCGAATCTTATATTCGAATAATCTTAAATCTTTATATGGTGTTAGGGGAATCAACCTGCCAAGACTTGTCATTTTTAATGAGTTACTACCCCAAGACACTTATCGAATAGGTTGCCAGTAGATATCCAAGCTTATGGAAATTGTCTAAAAGGGTTTTCTTTGAAGGCGACGACTAACAATTATCTCGAGTCTCCAGTCAAATGATATTACTGATTGTTTCAATATCCAGAACTTTTCAGCTAAGCATAGACTGCAGTTTTGTGATCCATTGAAACATGATTTGGCTTTATTGAGGATATGCCTGAAACAAGGGTTTAAGTCCAGTCTTTATGATGCACCATTCATCTCTGTTTGTTTTTTGGCCATAAGTGTTTACTCTGAAACGTTCAATTCAAGGGTAAACCCTTCCGTTATTCTCCATCGATGCTATTTTGTTTTATTCTTGTATTTCTGTTGTTTTCATTTGTGAGATATTGACCTCTCACCTCGTATCCATCTCACCCCCCAATCGCCACCACTTTTCACTATCTTGCCAAGCCAACCTACTTCAAGCCTTCTGACTCCTCCAATCCCATCCTTTTACTTCCCAACTCTTCCATATTCCAATATATATTCTTCTATAAACTCGCCTGCAAACCGTTTCATAATGGTTCGTAATTCCTCACCTACTCCCGACTACAACCGGACTCCCCCTGCTCCCACCCTGTTGCCAAACCCGTTCGTTCCTCACTCACCAATCCTTTCATGCCACTGAATCATTAGCTGGACTGTAAATCTCTGTATATGGGACAAACTGGTTTCAGTCTGGTCACACTCTGGCCAACCGATCATGGAACGCCTCCAAAATATCTGATTCAACAACGCTTCGTGCGTCTCATGCCGTTTCTACTCCGCGGACCTCACCATCTCTCCCTACTTCTTCTCGTTTTCAGTCTCGCATCGTTTGACAGAGCATTTGTATCTGGAGAAAACAAGTATTATTAGATATTTTTCTCTTCAAACTTCTGTCCCCACTTGTACGATCACAGTTCCCAACACCTTCCTTCTTTAACACCCTCTTCGAATAACTTCTCTCTATCTCTCTCTATCTCTCTCTCTCTCTCTCTCTCACACAGACACACACACACACACACACACATAAACGCACACGCACACACATATAAATACACACAAAAATATACACGAATAAATAAAAGCTAACAACCACGTACGCATACCCGCACATCACTACACACATGCGCTTATGTTTATATATATAT
>NC_068999.1:46429203-46433286 GCF_001194135.2 Octopus bimaculoides
GGAGGAGGTAAAGGAGGAGGAGGTAAAGGAGGAGGAGGTAAAGGAGGAGGAGGTAAAGGAGGAGGGGGTAATAATGATGATGGTGATAAAGACGTAAGAGAAGTTTAATTTACATCTTGCAGCATCCACCGAATCAGGTGACCACGCAGAGGCCTCCCCATTGGCTTCCTGCTGCCATAGTCTTTGCTGCTTAGCTCCAGCTTGGTCTTGATACGACAACTATATTATGAAATGCGTTCCAGCTCTCTCGACGATCCTGTCAGTTCAGTGTTATCCAATGTACCTTCTCTTTACCTAACACTGTTGAGCATTGATATGAAGTAGATTTGGTTGTTATTTCCAGCACATCGAATCTCTCCGAGACGGCTCTCTCGTTTGTGGAATGTTAGCCCAGTCGTGACCATTGCTTTTAGAAAGGTAATTAATCACAGGTGATTAATTATCTACCGTTTAATCCCTGTTGGTCTCTCTATCGATCTATCTATTGATCTATCTATTGAATTACTGACAATGTCTTTTCAAGAATATATTTCTCCGCCATATTGAATTGTCTCGAAAAGTTCTCGTAACTTTGTTCATTCATTCCATGGTCTTCCTCTCTTTCTTTCTTTCTTTCATTCTATCTTTCTTTCTTTCCTCATTCCATTCATGACTAATATTGACTACAGTTAATAGATAAGATGCTGCTAACATATTTAACGCAACTAGTATTAAAAAGCTAAAGCGAACAACAAATAATTATGCGGTGAGAATAAGAAAAATAGACTATTGGTCATTGACTAATATTATGTTAATTATTTCTGCGAGTAGGGGAGACAACTCAGGACGTTTCGGTCTCGTAGTAACCTCATCAGTAAAGCCTAAGGTCCACTGTACATGACAAAATAATGATGAGAGAATCATTTAATTAACATAAACTGGTGTACAGACGCTTGCGTAAAAAGCTAGAATTTCTTAAAGAATGAATTTATTCTAGTTTTCTACAACCAATGTAGATTCAGTTACATGTACTTTGTGATTGCCCGGTCGCTACTTCACCAAGTACGGTGAAATCTGAGTTTCGCTGATGAGCTCCTAAGAAGTAGATGTCTAAAGCTGTCTCCCCCCCCCACCTCACTTACAGAAATGATCAAAATAATATTAATCAATGTCTAATACTTCTTTCCCCCCACACACAAACACACCATGGTATATTTATTTCCTATTAACTTATTAATACACTTTGCATTAAACATGTTAACATTAACTTCAGTAAATACGTACAGTATACTTTGGTGTTACTCTGTGTTATCGAATTTTTTTTTTCTTGTCTGTAACTGTTGCAATTCTCTCCAAACCTCTACAGACACAAAGACGAAATGAGAAAAGCACCTGAGATATTTTGCTACCAGCTAAATCTATTTGGCTATCAATGAACACGTAGCTGTTCAACGATTGCAGATGTGTTTCAGCTTCGGATTATACATGTCTCCAGAGACAAACATAATGTTATTTAAAGATTTATTTCTGGAGATGTTCTTAGTACAACTTGTATACTTTCGAAAACTTTCGTGCTCTGCTAACTGCAGTGGAATCAGCAAACCTGAAGCCTTAGATCGAATCCTAGTGAACGAGACAACGGTATTGCCTCCACGTAGATACTCGATCTGCTAGAAATAGCAGTCAAGATCGCTAAGTCTTCTAGAAGTAGCAGTCAAATCACAAGACCTCTAGAAGTAGCTGACAAAATCGCTTGATTTGCTTGCAGTAGAAGTAAAATTTGTCGATCTGCTAGAAATAGCAGTCAAATTACTAGATTCTGCAGGATGTAGAGGTCAAATCGTCCTCAAATCACAGTGTCGTCTTAGGAAAAGACACATCGGATAATGTGATCTTGGCTGTACAATATTAATTAGGAAAAATACGGAATGGTCACGAATGGAATACTTTTGCTTATAGACTTACAGGGTCAGTGTGACATGTGTCTAAATAACAACAACAATGACAATAACAACAATAACAACAACAGCAGCAACAACAACAGCAGTAAGATAACCTGGAAATCGACTGAAGAAAGAAAACGCCGAATGACCCATCCTTGTTTTTTTTTTTTGTATCGTCTGTCTGTCTGGTTTGCGTTCTTGTCCCAGTTTTGGTATTCCTTTTTATATAATACATACATACATACATACCTAATACAAACATACATACATACATACATACATACATACATACATACATACATCTCTATATATATTTATGTATAACGTTGAACCGTTAATCCTTGCACATTTTTTCTCTCTCCGTTTTTTCCCTTCTCTCTCCGTTTTTTTTTTTCTTTTCTTCTCTTAATCCTTTCTGTCAAAGAGCGTAGGCTCGAAACGCAAAAGACTTTTCCATTCTTCCCAAGCGTTAAACTAATAAACCTGCTTCTTCCTTCACCTGTCTTCGTCTTTTGTCTTTCCGTAAATTTGAACTGTGTGTGTGTGTGTGTGTGTGTGCGTGCGTGTGTGTGTGTGTGTGCGTGTGTGTGTGTGTGCGTGCGTGTGTGTGTGCGTGCGTGTGTGTGTGTGCGTGTGTGTCTGTGTGCGTGCGTGTGTGTGCGTGTGTGTCTGTGTGCGTGCGTGTGTGTGAGTGTGTGTGCGTATATGTGTGTGTGTGTGTGTGTGTATGAATATATATGTATATATATACACACACTCACACACACATACAATATATATATGCATGTACGTATGTGTATGTATACACACACACACACACGCAGACAATATATTTGCAAAGTTCCTCGTCACTTTTCGTATACATTGTCTGAGTCCTCCATCACCACCATCACCACCACTTCCACATATAAATATGCATACACACACATATGTGCGCATGTATGTATGGATGTACGTACGCACGTACGTACGCATGCATGTATGTATGTATATATGTATGTATGTATGTATGTATGTATGTATGTATGAGTGTTATGGATGGATGCATATAACTGCCCAATTCTAAGAAATAATACATTCAAATTACTCATATTCATAAACACACGCTCTCTCTTACTCTCTCTCTCTCCCTCTCTCTCTCTCTCTCTCTCTCTCTCTCTCTCTCTCTCTCTCTCACACACACACACACATACACACACACACACACACGCTGCATACCATACACATGCATTCACGTGGGTGAAGGGCAAGTGTACTGTATGCGCATGTGTAGACACGGCAGCGACAGGAATTAATTGCAAAAACAGTCAATAAAAAGAAGAAGAAGAAAAAAACAAGAAAAGAAATAAAAAAAAATAAAACGTGGGCAAGTATTTATGGATATTAATAAGGGATTACTTTATCTTGCTTTCACGAGCAATTAACGACGGCTAGTCTCGTATAAACATAACAGAACGACAGCGACGTAGAGTTCACATACACGAAATAATAATAATAATAATAATAATAATAATAATAATAATAATAATAATAATAATAATAATAATAATAATATTAAAAAATAATAATAATAATGATAATAATAATAATAATATTAAATATTAATAATAATAATAGTAATGATAATAATAATATTAAATATTAATAATAATAATAATAATAATAATAATAATAATAATAATAATAATAATAATAATAATAATAATAATAATAAATATTGATGATAATAATAATAATATAATAATAATAATAATAATAATAATAATAATAATAATAATGATAATAATAAAGTTGTGCAATTAATCAACATTTCTTGTGGTTCTATCGATCAACCAAGCCCAGTTTTTACGGTGCAGCGGCGCTGATTTCCTAACTGGAGGAGTAAGCTTGCTGAACAGTAACTACCAAGGATGGTCGATTATTATTATTATCTTCGGTGTATTTATAACATTTTTTATGACAATAGTGAGACAGAGACGTACAACAGTATCGCTTCTTAGTGTTTCTAAACATCACCTCCGTTCCGATTTAAACTTTTGTCCAGCGACGTTTCAGACCATTCACGACTTAATACATGATATCTCGATAAACGTTAACATTTTTAATAACAAAATACACACACACACACACACACACACACATATATATATATATATATATA